>NW_024429195.1:15503460-16085960 GCF_017639785.1 Mesocricetus auratus
TCTCATGAGCTATAGGAGTCATGGTAGCAGTAGCTAATCAGCAGCAGGTGTCCTTACGTGTTGTGTCCTAGGGTATTCTCTGGGCCTAGGCTGAGTACTCTGGGTTCATACAGAGTATTTTACCTGCCCTGTCTCACTCCAGACACTGGAGCTGTACTGGTGGTTGTTGACTTTATACACATTTCAGTGAATAAGCTCTTATCATTTGGAAAACATTGATGTTATGCTCACTGGAATTAGTTGTGGTGGTGGCAGTGACATTAGTGTCCATGTGTGTTTTCAGCTTTGAAAATGGGAAGCTTATAAAGGTTACAGTAATGTATTCCAGGCAGGTAGGCTATGCCTGGGGGGATGAGATGGTGAGATCATCACCAATCACCAATCTTTGACTTAGTTAAGTAACAAGCATTTTCTTTTTAAAATAAAATGCCTAGCTTTTTCTCTTCCCTCCCTCCCTCCCTCAGTTTCTCTTCCCCCCTCCCCCTCCCTCTCTCTCTCTCTCTCTCTCTCTCTCTCTCTCTCTCTCTCTCTCTCTCTGTCTCTCTCTGTGCATGTGCACACATCTATGTGCACACATCTGCATATGTGTTTGCCCCTGCCTGCCCATGTAGGGGGCAGAAGACTGATATCTTCCTCTATCCCCTTGTTGTCTTAAGAGATGATGTCTCTTTCGAAAGTTCATGGGTACAGATAGCCAGTTGAGCAGCAAGCTTCCAGGATACCTGCCTGTGTCCACTAATGCAAGGTTACAGGAACAGGCAGCTGCATTGGGCTTGTACATGGGCACTGAATAGGCAAACTCAGACTTCCATGCCTGCACAGACGTGTTCTGATGCACTGAACCATTTCCTTAGACCCGTATTTGTTTTTCTGTCCTTTTATACCAGCCTCTCTGCAAGCACTAAGTGTTGCTCATTCCGTTATGTGATTGCAAGGATAGATATTTTATCTCTGGCTAGACAAATGTATAGGAAGGATGGCTAGTTGTATTGAGGCCTACTGTGTGCATGACAGCCTATATTTGCATGGTCACTTGTAAAATCTGTTATTTAAATGTATAGATTCTTTAGACCAATTTGAAGAGAAATCTCAGAAGTATCTAAAGGAACATATATGCCCTAAGGCAACAGGCTCAAAGAAAATTAGTTTTGTTTCCTGGCTTATATAATGAAGTAGCTGGTTGAATTTCAATGATTCTGTTATATTATGATGCTGATAGGGCCCTAGGCTAGATTAGCAGAATTAACCAGATTAGATTATTTCCTCAATGGAACACATGGTTATAATATCAGTATTGCAGTAGATATTTTAAAATGCTTGGGGTTCCTTTATTGTAATTTTAATTTATCACAGCAATAAAATGTGCAATAAAAATAGACTATTCTAGAAAAATAACCTTGCCCTTTATGGACCTAAACAACATCTGGTGTCTTTTTAAATTCCAAAATCATATAATTTGAGTAGTTAACTGTTAGTGTATTATTTATGTACTCATGCATTTATTCACTCATTCATTACTTATAGTTCTGGGAACTGAACCCAGAATACCACACAAATCAAAATTGTGCTTTCCCTCTTTTCAATGTTTCTTACATGTGTTTTCATTTAGAAAAAGGGCATAGTTGAGTTCTTTGCCCTTTCCATATATTTTCATATATTTACTGTCTTTCTTATGTTCATGGCAGGAGAATTATCTGCCATTTGAACTACATAATGATTAATAATGGTATTAATAAGTGTTAAAGAATGAAGAGTTTGGGTTAATTGTAGGAAGACAACGATAAACTCTAGAAAATTGTCAATCTTGCTTATTAGGTGTCTTTATTTCTATCAATAGCACATAGTTGTTGAAAATTATAGACTCTGTGTGTGTGTGTGTGTGTATGTGTGTGCATTTATGTTTGTTTCTTTTCAATTATGTCATAGGAGACACATTCCTGCCTTAGTTGCTTACTGTTTCTACATGGATTGAGCTATTCTCAAGTTACAGGGAACAGGGAAATGAGCAGTGACTGGAGATGCTGCCATTATGCTCATGTTTCACCAGCACAGAATGCTGCATACTGAGTGTCTACAGAGATAAACATCTTTTAATCATTGAGCATCACTGAGGTGTCACTGTGTCGACATTCTAGATTCCTATTCTTTCTGGCAACCTCTACAGGCATGTTAGGTTGTAAAACTTGTGGTTTGCTAAAGTATCTACTCAGGAAATACCCCGAATAGAGAAGAATGTTGGTCCACATCTGAATCTTATTAACAGAGATCAGTACAATTTTCTAAAGTATGTGTGTTTTTAGGACTTAAGTGTCTTATTCCAACTGCTTTTCTGCATTGTTTTGTGAACAAATATAGATTGTGTTGCATTGCATGGATTGCCAGCAGGGTCATTTGTGGTCATTCATTCTTCCAATTCCCACACAAATGTAGTTGTTGTTTTTTTAGCAGCTAAACAAACATGCATTTTTATCAGTTGGCTCATATTTGTCAGCTCTTTCCTTTTTTCCTCATTCAAATATGAACTCCAACAGAAGGCATGTGTGTTCCCAGTGTATAACGTTGCACAGAGATAGTTGTAAAGGTTCCCCTACCTAGTATTTTTCTACTTTTCTTTATTGTGTTTCTTCAACTTTCATCATCTTTAATCTGTGAGTACTTCAAATATTCTTTTTTTCATTATTTTACTCTGCTTTCCTAGTAGGCGTCTTCGCTGGCTGGTGGCCTTCTTCCCATGGCTGATTTACTGTTCCATTGGACGTGCTGTTAATCGGCATCCCTTGGTTCCTCCCACTGTCAAATCTTTACTCCATACAGTTTTCACAAACTTTTCAGAACCTTTTAACTCATTTTTTTTGGCTTAAAGTCAAGCCCTGACTCATGTTGTTCAGCAACACTGAGTACAACTATTATATTTCTATTCCAAGTCCAATGAAATGTACCCTTGGCTTAATCTCAGTTTTGTCAATTTTGAATCCTTTGCAATAGGCATAGAGGCTTCTTCTCTTCCCACAGCACACTAAACCTTTGTACACACCGCCCCTCCTACAGCAAACGGTGCCTTCTTCTCCCTTTGTACCCTATGATGCTCGCCGGTTTCTTTGAATTGTGCTCTGTCTTTTGAGATGCCAGCATTCACATCCACTCCTTTTCCTTTCTTAACATGTCCTGGGCATCATCTCATTGGCCATTTTACCTGGGTCTCTATAATTGTTATATGCAGCTTAGAATGAGATTGTAGTCCTTTTGGCAGCCAGGCACAGAAAGGGCTCATAGTTGATGGGATCTTCAAGTATAACCTACTAGCCTCTACATAGCTAATGGCTTGACTGAAGGTCTCTCTTATACTCACTGCACAGCTTTCCACCTTACTTGTAAGGTACAAGACACTAATAAAATACACCATCATTGCAGTGGCACAGAAGAGGTTCCATGTCTACCTGTCCCCATCACCACAAAAACTATCACCTGAGAGGGTTTTCAAATATTCCCAAGAATAGCAGAAAAGATGGCCATTGCTTAGCTACTCATGATCCTTGTATATGGAACAGAACATTTTCAGCACTGAGCCGCACATACTGTGAAACAGTTGAAGCTCAAGGGTTAGGAGTGAGATTAGAACACCCACAACAATGAACATGCATTCCTCTGCTCCTCTCACCCCCTTCACCTTTCATTCTTCCCCTCTCCTCCCCATGGCCTCATCTTTGCTCTTCTTTCCAAAAGTCTTCCTTCATAAATTTTCTTTTATTCTATTTCTTTTAACGTGCACGTGGTGTGCATTTGAGTCTATATATGTGGGTATATATGTGTGATGAGTGTGCCTGTATATGGGCACCCATGCATGTAGAGTCCTATGATAATGCCTTCAATCATCCTCAATAGCTCTTCCATCTTATTCAATGAGACAGGACCTCACAATCAAACCCAAAGTTCAGGGATGACAGTAGTCTAGCTGGCCAGCTTGTTCTGGGGACACCTTGTCTCCACTATCCAAGGCAGGAGTTAGAGGTAAAGCATATTCACTTGGCATGTGCGTAGGTTCTAAGGATCCTGAATCCAGCCAGTCCTTGTAATTGTGCAGCAAATGCTTTACTCACAGAGAAGTCTCTCTGCACCTCCTTTACATTTTAGGCCAATTAATTAATGCATAATTAAATTCTCACTTATCTATTGTGCTATAAATGCCATTTGCTGCTTAGCAATCATTCCCGAGATGATTGTGGGCCTCCTTGTGTTCAGGTATTGGGAAAGCTTGCATATGGTCAAGACCCTTAGAATCCTAGGTAATTTTTTGTCCTTATTAAAGAAATCAAAGCCAAATGAAACAGTGCTAAGAAGAAGTTCTTCCCAAGCCTAAGGCCCAGAATTGAAGGTCAAAACAGCAATCCCAGGTCTGTTCTTTCTTCCTTCAGGATGGGAGGCAGACAGACAGTATACAGAGGTCTTGTTTCCATGTTTAGAGATGCAGAGGACAAAGCAGGGGGTGGGGGTGGGGGTGGGGACATCATCATGGAGATAGCTCTCTGCTGAGAAAATCTGGTGCAGTTGCTTTTTGTCCTTTTACTCTTTGCTCCACTGAGTGGATTAAAACAAGGGTTGATGAACACTTCAGTGTAGCACAATCCCTGAAGCTGCTTGTGGAAACCTGTGTTTTTATTTAAATCACCCTGCTTTGTGAGGTTGAATCTTATTTCACATCACAATGACACAAACATCCCTCTGAAGTCCTCTAAGAACAACGTTCTTTGCCTTGACTCTTAGACTTTTCCCAGTGGTTTCCATGCTTCATAATTTTTGGATTCATATAATCTGGCCCCTTTCCTATAGCATTTGTTTTCATTTTTGCTCCTCAATTTTTCCCATTCTGTATTAAGAATGGAGGTTCAGAGGGAGCTAAAGACCACAATTTGCATGAAGGTCAGTAATAAAGAGCAGTGACTTCCGCATAGTTAAAGGAAATGGTTGTTTATCCCTTTCTGCTTACTTTTCGTCCAGAAATTATTGTGACTACAATCCATTTCCCAGCCTGTAGAGACACTATGGTGGACATAGTAGGTGATTTCTTCCCGTAGCAAGCAGTGTGGCATGCCATAATTTCAGCAATGGTCAAGCTGGAAATCCTCTCTCAGCAGGTACTTGTATAAAAATCAGTGCCGAACATATCCCTATGGCTAGCATTAATCCTGTTTTCTTTCAGATATGAGGGTTCCTTTACATTTCCTGAAACTGTAAAGACACTGGAAAGATGAAGTTTTCTCTGAAATAAGTGGTTGTTCTACAAAATATATTTTGTATATATTTACATAGCTCAGGTTCCATGCATTTTAGCTGCTCTATATACTCAATTTATTTTTCTGCTTTTCTCATTTGTGGTGTTTTTTAGGAATGTGACCACTCACATCCCGCTAGGTAACTGGACGATTAAAGAATGAACTTTTCGTATTCTTCAGCTTTCAATAACTTTTCCATGTAATTAAATATTAATGTATTTCAAAAGGACAACCCCAGATACCTAAGGTAGTAATTAACAACACCTTGCATAGCTATTTTAATTAAGAGGCCAGTATATAAAGTGTAAAACCCCTAGGAGAAACTGATACGAACAATAACTGGAGAACTAAGATTCTAAGTGCCTCCATTCAAATAAATAGCAGGTCTAGAGTCTTAATTATCAAGGAAGTTAGTGAAAGATATGTTGGAGAGATTACCTAGTGTAATTCTAAACCAAAGATCCCACCTTAAAGTCTATTTCTTGCTGTTGTCACTGTACAAGCTTACGTTCATCTTTTGTTTGACCACCCAAGCCTTGGCTTTTTTGGTCCGTGTTCATGTATAAATAATCATCTGGTTTATGCTCTCAGTAAACTACTAAAGATGATTATTCCCTCTCCTTTAATAAATGGAGGGATGAAAAAATAAGCATGACAATTGGTCCATAAAGCCAACATACAAATGAAAAGTAACTGTAGTCTATCTAATGTGTCTAATAACAGGTTAATAGCATGACAATAGCGCAGAACCTTCTCTTTCTACTCTTAAGATTAAACTAACACTCTCAGTGGCTTTGAGTGATGCCACATACAATAACAAACACTCCTTTCTTTGTTTGTTCTCAGCAATGAGACTGTGCACAGAGGAATGCAGGGTCCTGGGCCACTCTGACCAGTGCTGGATGCCCCCGCTGCCCTCACCATCCTCTGACTACAGAAGCAACATGTTCATCCCGGGAGAAGAATTCCCAGCGCAACCTCAGCAGCAGCTCTCTCATCAGGGCCTTGATGATGACAGCCAGCCTGCCGAATCCGGGGAGAAAAAAAAAAGCTTTTCCACCTTTGGGAAGGACTCTCCCAGCGATGAGGACTCGGGGGACTCCAGCACATCATCTCTGCTGTCAGAAATGAGCAGTGTGTTCCAGCGACTCCTCCCTGCATCCCTAGACACCTATTCTGAATGCAGTGAAGTGGACCGTTCTAACTCCCTGGAACGTCGGAAGGGTCCAGCGCAGGCAAAAACTGGGGGTTACCCACAAGGGGTTGCGGCCTGGGCAGCCAGCACACATTTTCAGAACCCCACTAGCAGCTCTGGGACCCCTTTGGGGACTCACTCCAGCGTGCAGCCTTCTTCTAAGTGGCTGCCAGCCATGGAGGAGATCCCTGAAAACTATGAGGAAGATGATTTTGACAATGTGCTCAACCATCTTAGTGATGGGAAACACGAACTCATGGATGCCAGTGAGTTGGTGGCTGAGATCAACAAACTGCTTCAAGATGTCCGCCAGAGCTAGGGGACTTGGGCTAAGCTTTTGTGTTTCCGTGTGTGGAATTAGGGGACAGAGAAAACCCCTGAAAAAACTGGCGTTGCCAAATAGTTGCATTTATCATAAATGTGTCTGTGTATATTGAATATTAAATACTGTATTTTCGTATGTACACGATGCAAGTGTGATTATTTTAATCTGTATTTTAAAAATACATTTGTACCTTATATTTATGTGTAATTTAACAGACAAATTTTATTTTTTTACTCCCATGACAAACATGTTTTTCCTAATCACGCAGAATTAGCCACTATTTGAATCTATGTCCTTTTCAACCAAAGGTACTGCTTAGATTAGTTAAGTTGGGGCAGAATTATGCTCTATGAACAACCTCATTAATGCATTAGGTAATTCTTAATTTTCTTAAGAAATGCAACTCCCTTTTCAATATTTAAAAAAATTAAGCAATTTTATGATTAATATTATCACTGCTTTCTGTTAGCTATGACGGATAACTTCTTACATCAATATGGAGGACAGGCATAAACCTATTTTAGACCTAGAAGCATCCTGAGGTGTTTAATAGGAAGCCAATGACATGGGAATTCTTTGTAGCAATGGTGTGTTCATCCATGTTGCCCTGCAGTGAGTGGTTCCTGTCATTGCAGGGCATCATACTGGCTTGGTACTGAGAACATTTTTCCAGTAGCAAAATGTCTACTCATAATTTAAACTGAACAGTGAATCTGCTTTGATCCTTGCCATATGAAATGTGATCTAATGAAGTGGAATGTGTAGCCTAAATGAATAGCATTATGTATTCTATCAGCATGGAGTGTTAATAGATAAAGACAGATATGTCAGTACTCCATCCCCCACCCTCATGGGTAGTAAATATAGTTGATTTATCTGAGACTCCTATTTGAATTTCTCCCTCTCTTCTCATAATACTTGAACATTTTTGTAGCGACTGCATTGTCTCTTTTGGCTATAATCATTCACTTTTAGCTTTTGTCTCTTGTGCATGCTTTCATGGTTTTGCTTGTAATTTTAGCATATGAACATTTATAAAGTCATGTTTTTGTTACTGCAATTTTGTTTGATTTATCGTGTGGCAAATGGAAACTTTATTTATTGTGCTGTTATCTTCCGTGTGGAATGCCTTGGTACTCAAGATTCTTATTATGACTATTATCATTTATGTTCAAGCTTCTATGAATGTTATTTCTATTAGTACACTATCTTAATTGTACTCTTCTGAAAATTTTACTGTCAGTGAAAATAAAAGGAAAATTAAAGCGAAGCTGAGAAGCTGTCTACAAGTCAAATCCCTACTCTGATGTTTTAACAGCTTTCTGTGCTCATAACTCTCCCTCAGGGTGATTCAGCACTGGGCATCAAATGATAGAAAGGTAATAGCCAAGTGGCTTGGCAACCAACATAAACAGACTGGAAGGGAAATGAATCAGAGAGCTGTCATGGGAATGAAAGCAATTGATTGAATTTCTTCTGTTTTATATGATCTAAATGTATTTAGTGTAAGCAAAACACAAATATTAACAGCTTTAGTTTGCTCAAGTTACAGAAAACATTCTCCGAACATGTCATGCTAAGATGAGCAAGGAGAAATGACAATAATCTCACAAGCTTTCCAAGAGGCTAAAATACCCCACCCCCCATTGACTTCCCAACAGGGGACTGATGTGTTATCTAACTGAGATAACCCAAGAAGGACTACAACTATGATATTTACATTCACAAATGAGTCCCACACTAAATAAAATGTATTATCTCTTCCAAAAAGCACACTTGCCTTGGTAGGTGGACTGCAACTACAGGCAAATTTGTCATGTATTTTCAATAGACCACACTCACTAATGCTAAGCTCATTGAGGTACGCTTTTCCTTTCAATTCATTTCCCTTCAGTAATATTATCATTGAGGAAGACTTTCATGACTTCACTGCTCTTAATTCATAGCACCAGCAGTAACTGAAGGAGCAAAACTATAAATAGAGATTTTTGAATAGTGTGATATAAATAAAACACAGCATTCCCACACAAGACATTCTGTGTCTCCAACCTGGGCTCTCCTGGCTTCTCTGGTTATTCTTGCTTCCCATGCCTACAGGTTAAGGGAGTATTTGTGCACAACCTCAGAATATTTTTATATTCCTTTCCCCAGTAATATTTTCATAAATTTCAGGATGTCATGTGCATTTACAATAGTCTAACATCTCATCCATTTTTATCACCTTCTGGTTCACCTAATTCCACATTCCACATTGGCTTGAAACAGACAATTAGCAATTAAGAATGTCTTTGTCATTTATCATTCCTCATTTCCTTTGGTGCCAGTGGATTCTTTTCAGTACTACTCAATAACAATCTCCCACCAAGGAAATTGTCTTCCAAGAAATAGAGTGCAGTACCTAATAATGCTGCTTCGCAGAGCCTCATTGTAACCAGTACCTACAGAATGCCGGGGATGGACTTCAACTTTTTACAGGTCACGTCGTGATTTATTCTTCACTGTTTCCTGTCTTAGTATTTAGCAGACTATGGCTTAAAACAATCATTTCCATTCCTTCACCTATCTTCTGTGAATCTCGCTCACCACTTACTAATACGTAATTATTAAAACTCTTCTCGTCTTACTGAAGTTAAAGGAATAGTCACGCATAGCAAAATCAGTTTGGTTTCCTTCTTTCCTTCTCTCCTACTAATGTCAGAGGATTTTCAAAGCTGAACTGAAATTACTGTCGCATTGAAATTCAAAGAACTGTGAATGTATGAGGAGCCAGCAATTTCATATGGAAGCAATTGCATGGGTGAGAAGTGTATCTCCAACCTGGCACGAGCTCACACAGCTGGAGCAGGTGTTCCCCAGTATGCAGCGAATTTGTATGCTTTCTTTTCTGTCCTGACATTTCTGGTCCAACTCAGGGAATGTCAATAACATGGTATCACAGAATCAAAGATCAAGGAGATTCTGGTGGAGGGATGAATAGTCTTTGTGAAAATTAAAACCAAACTATAAAAGATTTAATGCTTTATGTGAAGCTTTAAAACGTTCCAAAGGGGTGCACATCTGAAGAGATAGTGACTTTGAATTAATTATCTTTCCATTGTGTATGTGTGCTTGGCTATTTATTGTGCATATGCTTTCACATGTGTATGGGCACACATTCATAAGTGCATGTGGAGATCTGAGGCTAATGTCTGGAATCATCCTCCATTGTTCTACATTATTCACTAAAGCAGTGTCTTTTGGTGAAAGCAGAACCATATGATATGGCTTATCTTGCTAGTCATTTTGATTGGAGACTCCCCTGTATCTTTCCACCATGCAAAATTACAAGGAGCCCACCTGCTACATGGATTCCGTGGATCTAATTCATTCTTTATGCTTGTCTGCTGAGTACTTTAAGCACCAACATTTCCCCATCACAAATTATTTTATGAAATTACAGATTAAATTCATAGAACAAACCTTTCTTTGGGTTCATAAGAAACTTACACTGTGAAAGTATAAGTAATCATATCACTTAGGATATGAATATGATAAGGTTTTTTCCAGTTGCAATGAACAGAGGCATTTCTCTATGTTTACATAATTTGAACTTTTCATTTCATTTATCAGGTTCATCAGATCACCAAGGAGTTGTGTGGTCCAGTTTAAGTCTTAGAGTCACTTCCAAAACCATTCCATATTACATACAGCATGGAGTAATTGAGATATCTTAATTGGCTGAATTATATTTTCATTTTCCACTTATGTCATTGATGTCATAGTTCAATATACATGTTATGAAATGATTATCAGAGACTGTTAGCCTTTAGTATGGATCAAAACTAGAGTTAAAGTGAAAACGGTGGTAAATAATGTTCATTAATTTGCTATATTTTATTATACTCTATCCTACAAAACATGAGTATCTACTAGAACATTTTATAGGGGACTGACATGACAAAAATTGCTATCCACACTTTCTGACTTCTAAAATAGGAGGAATACAACCTCCTCTGGCACTTTAAAATACTAGTTTTTTATTTCTTTTTATGACTTCTGAAAGATGCTCTTAATTCTTGTTTGCCTGCTCAGATTTTTATCTCTCCAATTTATTTCTTTAATGGTTTTCCCCCTTAGTAGCATATCCTACTGTCCACATTTTATAGCTCCCATCTCCAAATTTTCGCAGGAAAATAACTTTCATATAACCACCTAGATTTTTATCATTTTCTATTGTGTTTCCATGTTATCAATATGATTAGCATCATACTTCTTAAATACAAAGCTAATGCTTTTCACTTGCAGTAAAACTCACTCTTTTATTTCATTTTATTTATATTTTTTGGTTTTTCGAGGCAGGGTTTCTCCTTGGCCTTGGAGGCTGTCTCTGGAACTAGCTCTTCTGAACCAGGCTGGTCTAAGACTCACAGAGATCCACCTGCCTCTGCCTCCCATGTGCTGGGATTAAAGGTGTGAGCCACCACCGCCTGGCTAACCTCACTCTTTTGATTCATTAGTTTAGTGAAAAGGTGAGTTCATGAAAATCAAGAGCAAAAGTACTTTTGTTTTTATTGTAAGTTTTAAAGTACATGTTTTGGGTGTCTAAAAGTACTTTTATACAAAGCTGAATATTAATAGAAGAAATTATCTTTTTTCCCAAAATATAAAATATTCTTCAGGGATTTAGAATAAACTTGGAAAGGAGACCTTATGATTGAACTTAAATGCAAAAGAATACAGAATATCAAGGAAAGGCCTTTGCTATACATGTCTTTCTCTCTCTTTGTGTGTGTGTGTGTGTGTGTGTGTGTGATAACTTTAGTAATTGAAGTATGAAGTCTTCAGGGTGAGTAAATTTAGGAGGGTAAAAATATAAGCGTTGGTGTCTCTTTTGTTGTCACAGTCATGATCTTTACAGGAAGACATTGGACAAAGCTTGGGAGGAAGTTGCCTCATTCACCGAGTCTGTTGGTACTGGAATGTAGGCATTTGAGGGAGAGGTGCCAGGTACTAGACCTCTAGGGAAGAAATTTCCTGTTCTTCACCCTTGGCTGACTGGCTAGCCAGTCTCTAAAAGCAGGGATGGTGGAGAATATATCCCCCATTACATTTCAAAGTGCTTTTATCTAAATGAAAGCAAGCTTTCTAAAAGCCCCAGGTCCATTCTTGTTGTATTAAAGGTACATTCTGCTGCTGAAAATAGATAACCACATCATATTCTCGACAGAAACAATGCAGATATTTTCTCTGGAAGTGGGCCATTGTGTTAAACAGCGTTTTAGGTCCTAACTTATCCAGGAAACTTCATGTAAATTGTGTTAGACATGCTGCTAATTTTGTCAACCTGATATAAGCTGGGTACAACTGGGAAGAGGGAATTCAAAATGAGAAAATGCCTCCATCAGATTGTCCTGTAGGCAAGACTGTGAGCCTTTCTCTTGATTAATGATTGATATGGGAGAGCTCAGTCCTTTCTGAGCAATCATACACTTGAACAGGAGGTTGTAGGCTGTATAAGAGAGCAGGCTGAGCAAGGCATGAAAAATCAAACAAGGGAAAAAATTGGCAGTGACAGTGGGTGTATTAGTCAGGGTTCTCTAGAGTTATGAACGTATGGGATGAATCTATCTATAAATTAGTGTGTGTGTATGTGTGTTTGTGTGTGTGTGTGTGTGTGTGTGTGTGTTTGGTGTGTTACTTATTAGAAAGATTTACAGGTTGAAATTCAGCTTATCAAACAATGGCTGCCTATGAATGGAAGGCCTAATAATCAGTCCATGAGCTGGATGTCTCAGCTAGTCTTCACTATTCACAGGAATCCTGAAGAAGCAGGCTCTAATGCCAGTGGCAGAAGGGACTCACTAGCAAGGTGAAAGCAACCAAGGCAAAGATCAAAAACTTCTTTCTTCCATGTATTCCAGCAGAAGGCGTGGCCCAGACAGCTTTTCCTATCTCTAAAGATCTGGATTAAAGGTGTGTCCTGTCACCACAAATTAAGCAAAGATGGATATACCCCTCCATTTTTGGATTTATTTAATTCCATATGTAATCAAGCTGACAGCTAATGACAGCCATCACAAGTCTACCCCTTGTCAAATTAACACACAATCATATATCCTTATGTTATGATTAATTTCCAAATAAAAATAATAACTAGGTCACAATAATGCCTAACCATAATTTAAGTGTCCCTGTTGGATAGCTTTATGTCAACCTAATAAAAGCTAGAGTCATCTGAAAGGAGAGACCCTCAATTGAGAAGATGTTTCTAAGGCATTTTCTTAATTAGTAATTGATTGGGGAGGGCCATCTCTGAACTGGTAGTCCTGGGTGCTTTAAGAAAGCAGGCTGAGTAAGCCATGGAGGTCAAGTCAGTAAACAGCACCCCTCCATGGCATATTGCCTAGAGATAATTCTTGAGATATTTTGGTAAAAAAAAAGTAGCTGCCTTTTGCCTTTGTCTGAAGAGTTTGCCTCAGGCTAAAGTGAAAAGTTTTGGGTTAATTCTGTTGTGAGAAGAAATGGCAAAACAATCTTGTTTAGATTCTGTCGTATGGATATTAGTGGTAACTCTAATGATGATTTATAATGAAAAGGAGCAAGCTGAGCAGGGTAAATTACAAAAAGTAAATTTTGAGAAGAAAAAGAGCACCAGGAAGCAGAATGTAGCTTAATCCTGTGGTTAAGGAGATAAATGAATTAAGAAATGGAATAAAGAGAGTAGGGATTTCAGAGCAAGTTCCTAAGCAGCTAATTTTCTAACTTATGGGAAGAAACCAAAGAAAAGTTTAGAGCTGTGTGTGGTGGGACACATCTTTAGTCCTAACACTGGGAAGGCAGAGGCTGGTGGATTTCTGAGTCTGAGGCTAGCCTGCTGTACAGACCAAGTTTCAGGACAGCCAAGCTTAGGCAGTGAAACACAGAAAGCTGCTGAAGGTGCAATCGAATGAGAGAACCATGTTCCAGCACTAGAAAGTAGCAGAACTTGGTATCTTTGGCCATGCAGCTCTGGCTTGAGAGTTAAGGATAGAAGAAATGGGTATGGAATTTGCCTTCATGACTAAAGAAAGCCACTGAGGCCAGGCACATGTCAGGGGTGTCCATGAATCGAAGCCTAGTGGAGACGGCATTTAGTGAATCAGTGAAACTGAAGCCTGGATTGCCTTGGAGAATCCAAGATTTTAGAGATGCCAGAGTCATAGGATACATGCTGAGGACAGTTGCCAGCAGGAGAAAATTCTGTGTTGTAGTCAACAAAGCTCAGCAGTATTGGAGTTCTGAAGGACATTTTGACATTGGACATGGAGATGCAGAGCTTAGTCTGTCCAGCTGGTTTTGGTCTTGCTTTGCTCCAGTATTTCCTCACTATGTTCCCTTCCCTATGTTTTGGAATGGTAATATATATTACCATTATATGTCAGAAATTTGTGACCTTTTTATTTTTTACTATGAAGGTGATTGCAGTTAAGAGATTTCATGAATCTCAGAACAGACTTTGAACTTTGAACATTTAAACATTGTTGAGACTGTTATAGACTACAGGGACTTTTGAAGTTGGACTAAATTCATTCTTCATTATGATATTGTTACAAGCTTTTTGTCTGAAAGGAGAAATAGCCAGATGTGTGATTGTTCACTGATTCATGGGCTGTAGCCAATGGATTGGCTGAATGGTCAGTTGGCTGAATTGAAAAAAGCATGATTGAAAAATTGGTGATAAAGACATCTGGGGAAGAAATATGTGGATAGATCTCTCCAAAGTGTGAAGGATGTGAAGATACGTGTGTCCCATGTAAATGCTTGTCAGAAGGTGATTTTAGCTGAGAAGGAGTTCAGTAACCAAGTAGTAGGATGTTTTAGTTTGGGATTTTATTGCTGTGAAGATACACCATGACCACTCTGAAGATTTCCCTTTGCCAGTGCCTTTCAGCACTGTCTCTGAAAAGAGTTATAATGCAGCTGTCTACTTCTGCATGGTGTCTGTATAAGAGTCAGGTGCAATACTTATCATTTACCCAGGAAGGAATATTTCTACATGCACCACATTGCTGGACTCCTCAGGATTTTACTGAGATAGAAGGCCCTTGAATTTTGTTTGGATTTACTGCCCATCCTCTGATGGGCATGTGTGTTACTCATGAGTCTGAAGTGGCTGCTACTTCCTGGTCAATTGACTGAATCTGCATAATTTCATCAATATAATGCCCCAATGTGATGTTTTGTGGAAGAGACAGTCAAGATCCCTTCTAAGTTAAGATACAGGGCAGAAAAGTCAACAAATCCTTGAGGTAAAACAGTAAAGGCATACTACTAGCCTTGGCAACTGAAAGCAAGTTGTATCCTTATATCAATAGCTGCATACCATGTACCAGAAGATGTGTTAATATGCCACATCTGGTACGATACCACATCTGGTACAGCATCTGCAATTAGAGTCACTACTTGATGGAGTTTTCTATAGCCAAGTGTTATTCTTCATGGTCCATCTGTTTTCTGCACTGGCCAAATAGGAGAGTTGAAGAGACATGTGGTGGGAACCAATGGCCGCAAATCTTTCAAGTTTTGATGATGGCATTAATTTCTGCAGTTCCTCCAGGGATGCATACTTTTTTTTTGATTCACTATTTTACTTGGCAGATGCAACTCTAAAGATTACAATTTAGACTTTCCAAACATAATAGTGCTCACTCCACAGGTCAGAGAACCAATGTGAGAATTCTGCCAGCTTCTAAGTTTGTCTATCCCAATTTTACATTCTGATACTGGGAACATAGCTGAAGGGTGAGTTCAGAGATCAGTGGGATAAATAACCACAGGATGAGTTCACTGGACCTACTATGAGTCATATAAACCAGATCTTAGACAAGATACCATTAATCACCTGATCTCTACACACACCTACTTTAACTGGAGGGTCACATTGTTTCTTGGGATAACATAGAATTTAGGTCAATTCAGAATAGACCCAGGCAGTCTGACTGTGTATAGTTACCCTTGTAAGAGGCCATAGGTACCTCTGGGAAAGGTCTAACAGTAAAACTTTAGGTGTTTTATCAAAGTCCTTCCTTAGGGGAACTTGTAATTCTTTTATTCAAGGTGATCTGGCTGTACAAACTGGCTCCAGGCTAGAAATTGATTCATGGACTGAGATTCACTTTTGCCAAGATCCAATGTAGCCTTTCTTTCATTTGTTTGAGAAGTTATCCACTTAACACCTAGAATCTCCATTTAGAGGGCCTGTATCAATAAACTACAACTGGTCCATTTTTATGTTCTTGATTCAGTTTTATGTGCCACACATATCCCTATATTTCTGTGTGAATGAAATAGCAAACCTATTAAGCTCTTCAGAGTGCAGCCCACCTCCTCATAGACTGCCGTTTCTATTTCCTCTTTAGGAGTGTGATTAGGCTTAAGTCCTATTACAGGTTCAGAGACAAGTATTTGTGGGTCCTGAGGAAAGTCAATATTATCCTGCCTGGAATTTCCTTCAGAAAAAGTCACTGGAGCTTTAGTAGACAAAGGAGGATTAATATACTCAGCCAAAGGTTGGGAAAGAAATATTTCAAGGGGTGGGAGAATGAGTTCATCTTTTATTGAGGGTGGAGAGACTGGCACCTTGGGTGAGATAAACCCTTAGGAATCTGAGGGTTCAAAGTTCTCAGCTTCAACAGAGTCTTCCTACACATCCCCATCCCATGTGACAGGACCCCCATTATTTATTGGCATCCTCTGAAGCTAGTACTTGAATTTTCTCTGTAATTCAGACAACCTTATTTATTTTATTTTTGTTTTGTTGAGATAACATTTCTCTATGAAACAGGCTGTACTGGAACTCATTTTGTACCAGGCTGGCCTTGAACTAATAGAAATCCACCTGCTTCGGCCTCCCAAGTGCTAGGATTAAAGGTGTTTGCCAACCTTATAATGGAGGCTTCAGTTTGATTTTTTGCAACATGAGCTCTGTGGCTTCTGGAGAGAAGATTCTCTTCTAGGGAACACTTAGAAAACTTTAGACTGTTTATTTGCATCTGGAGTGTGTCGATTTTATCACTAAGTCCATATTTCACTGTATTCTAAGATGCTAGAATTTGATTAAATGTATCACAAAGCATATTCCTCTCCTCTGTCAATTGCAGCAATTTATCAATGTGATCATTTTCCTAATTTTTCCACATGCTGTCATAATTTTGGAGTCACCAAATTCTTTACAGATCTCAATTGATTATCCTCAACTCATAGGCCCTCTGCACTTACTGACTGTCATACAACAATCTCGAGTTTGAAATTACATCAATGAACACATTAAACAAATAAACAGAAGACCGACAAAGTTTACCGGGATCACATTCACAGAGGGAGAGGGCACAGGTACCAGATTACAGGGAAATTTTTCCTATAATGTCATAAAATTCAGGAAGATAGAGACAAAACCCAAACACTCAGCTCTAGTAACCAACACATCCTAGGGGACCAGAAAAGTCCCTGGCCCATAGATTCTCTGTGAACATTTATAGTACATAACCTTAGGGCTCCTATTGCTATCCTGAAACACCATGATCAAGGGCAACTTGGGGAGGCAAGCGTTTATTTTCATTATATTTCTATATCATAGCTCATCATTGAACATAGTCGGGAACTTAGACAGGGCAGGAGTCTTGAGAGAGAAACTGATGCAGAGGATGGAGGAGGAGTGCAGCTTAATGGTTCGCTCTTCATGACTTTTCAGTCTGCTCTTTATAGAGCCCAGAACTGCCAGCCAAGAGGTGTCAGCACCTGTAATGGGCTGGGCCCTCCCACATCAATAAGTACTTTAAAAATCTTCCCTACATGCTTGGTGATACCCTGATCTTGTTGAGGCTTTTTCTCAGTTGAAGTTCCTTCTTCTCAGAAGACTATAGCTAATTTCCAGTTGACATAAAACTAACCAGCACTCACACTATAAATAAACAACTTCACATTTTAAACTTATAGTTTGGAGAAATGGATGCACTGTTACCATTAGGAGATGTGCTTTTCCAAACATGCTTGAGTGATAGCCCTGGTGGGCCTAAAGTTGAGTTAATTATCAACAGTGTTTTCTGTTACAACATGAATGGGAAGTCAAGAAAAACTAGGATCAGAAAAAGTCTACACGTCTATCTGTTTTTCACTTTCCTGGGAACCATCCAGGTTTTCTGCAGTAACTGGCAATTTTTTTGAAGGGAGGCAGAATGCATTCTTTTCCTCCATAGACCAGGAGAGATATTTGCAGTTTGTCCTGATTTTCTTTCAGTAGTTGTTATAAAACACTGACAAAAGAGTAACTTGGGAAGGAAGTGTTTATTTTGTTTACAACTTACAGTAAATCATCCAGAGAAGCAAAGGCATGAATTCAGGGAAGAAATCTAGAGGCAAAAACTGAAGCAGAGAACATGAAGAAACCCTGTTTGCTGGTTTGCTTCCATGGCTGGCTCAGCTTGCTTTCTAATACAACCCAGACCACCTGCCCAGGGATGGTAACCCTCATAGTGGTTGCATCTTCCTACATCAATCATTAATCAAGAAATCACCCCAGGCATACATTGACAAGCCTTTGTGATGGAGACAACTTCTTAGTTGAGGTTTTCTCTTCCCAGGCAACTCTAGTTTGTGTCAAATCAACACAAACTAAACATCACATATTTTATGTTACTATTTTATTTTTATTTGTATGTGTGTGGTCAGGCCTTGCGCACAGAGTTTAGAGGATGAACTATGTGTGAGATTAGGCCTGCAAATTTATATGGATGATCCTGTTTGTACCTTTCCTCTCACTGTATTAACACTGAAATTACAGGTGTGTTCTACGTCTGTGGGTTTTAAGAACCCAAACTCAAGTGCTCATGTTTGTGCAGGACTCAGTTTACACACTGAGCTTTCTCCCCAATACACTGTCACATCTGAAATTTCAAAGATGGTGTTCCCTCATCTCTGGCACTGGATATGGTTCAATCGCATGGCATATGGACAATGTGGTTTCTAGATTTGTAGAACCATGTTTGTAAGTGGACCTGACTGCTTTCCTCATAGGACCTTTTACAGGATAGATAGATGAAACACAGTATTTACACTAGAAGGATCTACGGATATTGGTAACAAAAGCATTCTGTTTCCTTATGTCAGCTATTTTTTTTTGTTTTTTGGTGAATGAACTCATTAGCTTAGATGCAGAACTTGAAAAACAACTGTCTAAGATCTTACCAAATAGACTGAAAACAAAATATTTTATTAAAACATAATAAACATGAAATATAAAATATGAACCCTATTATATTAACTGATGAGGACTAATAGCTGCAAAATTAAGCTCAATATGAATAACATAAATCTAAAAAATGATCCCCTTCTTCAGTGAGACCATTCAGTGGGCATATGTCTTCCAGAGAGTGTGCCATCACTCACCCATTATTCTATTATCCAGCCTGACATGAGGCAAAGTGGAGAAGTAATACAAATAGTTATTACATTCCAGACATGAAAAAGCCATACGACACTTCTCCTGGGATCTTATAATCACATGACCACACAAGGACCTTATGACATGTTAGGTATAAAATTTGCTGAGCTGTGCTGACTGTGCAATAAGATCTTTTGGAGTTCTAGCACCTCTAAATTTTCACTATAAGTCACATGTTATTTCTGCACTAATTTTATTTAAAAAATATATATGGTATACATGTAGGCAAAATACCATGCATATTAAATAAAAATAATGCAGTGCCCAGAGAATCCAGAAAAGGACATTAGATCTCCAGGAACTGGAGTTCTTGGTAGTTGTTAGTCCCCATGTGAGTCCTAGGAGTTGAACTGCGGTCCTCTGGAGGAGCAGTAAATGCTCTTAATTTCGGAACCATCTCTTCAGCCTCTACTATGATTTCAAATCTGTAGTGGCATCTTGCTTAGCCAGTGAACTGCGGTGGTGGTTACATCCTACGGACGCCTGTGACTTCAGATGTGCAGACATGACCCATTATAAGGAAGAGGAGGGGCTGTGGGTTGCGAGGAGAGCATCAGAAGGGCAGAAACTACATGTTCTGGAGCAGAAAGACGGATGCAGTTATTTACTGTTATTTGTGTAAGTGCTTCCCTAATAAACACCTGCTTATCACTCATCTTGGATCTTCTAGACTCATTAAATCCTACCTTCACAAATCACTTCACTTAAGCTTCACTCTAGAGTACCTTGATGGAAAGGAGAGTATATTTCTATGTTCTGTACATTTATGTGTACAGACTAGTTTACTTATGATGTTCCATATATACTAAGTAAAGGACCAAGTAAAGGGATTAGACTAAGTAAAGGAATTAGAAAAAACAAAACAAAACCGTAAGATTCAAAACCTACACAGATACTATAGGCTAGGTACATGGGTGAGGGTAGGGATCCCAGTGTGTTGGGTAAAGGTCTGGTGATTCCCAGGACTGGGGAGTTTTAAAAGAAAGATAACCATTCTTTCCCAAGTCTTGATGGATAGCATAGAAGTGTTGCTGTCTCACTTGTAAGGTGTAGAAACAGGAGCCTGGGCTTGCCTATAAAGTGAAACTCATTTTTCAGGTTAAGGAATGTTCTGCCTTGACGAGAATAGCATGCCACATTATCAAAACTTGTGGAAATGCAGTTGTAACCTCTGCACATTTTATTTAACATATATTATACTTTACTAAGATTGAAAAAGAAACATTGACCTTAAAATATAGGAAATTTTTGCAGAATTATAGAATAACATGGGGACTTCTCAACAACTCACGTTAATTTAGTTCTAATTGGATGAAAACCCTTTTCAGGAGAAATCCCCTCCTAGAGATTTTGAAGGCTGTATTGTCAGCCATTCAGCTCGATGACCTCACCTCCTGTCTTTCTCTTATAGCTTCAGGCTTCCCGAGGAAGAGAACATCTAATTAGAGCTAATGGCTGTGACTGCAGCATCAGTTGTGACAAGGGTGTCAGTGCTGAGCAAACTATCAACACTGATAACCAAGCTTCATTTCATTTTCCTGTATTTAGAAAAATCCTCCTTATTTTGATTTTGTTTTGACAGAAACCCATGTTGCTGCCTGTCACAGAAATGAGATCTGTATGCTTTTCAAGGATAGCTGATGAACATGAAGGCAGAGATCTCAAAGCACTGTCCAGATTCTCTCTCTCTCTCTGTCTCTCTGTCTCTCTCTCTCTCTGTCTCTCTCTCTCTCTCCCCCCCTCTCTCTCCCTCTCTCTCTCTCTCTCACACACACACACACACACACACCAACAGACAGAATTGTTTCTAAGTGTTCTGAAAGTACATTTAAATGGCTTCCTGTGATCTACAATAGGAGTTCAAGACTCACTCAGAACAACCACATGAAAGTTCTCAATAGCAACAAGATTTATCCCACGAAATCATCATCATATGGGAAGGGAGAGGAAAGCTGTCAGAGTTTATAGTAGTCCCTAGCTTGTCAGTTTAGATACCTACATCAAGTATCTAACCACTCCTGCAGGACGGTGGAAAATACACATGGGATGGAGATGCCACTCAGAAATATTTGCTGAAAATTTGTGCCCCAAATTTATATGCCATTACAAAAAGTTTGTGACACAATGCATTAGCTGTTTGTTGTACCAACAAATAAACAAAACAGAATAAGGCAAAGAGAGCACAGTCTCTCATTCATATCCCCGTGTGTATTGTAATGTATTCAGTGTAATAAAAGCAAAACATGCTGCATTTGGAATTATTGTTTCACCTGAAGAAAAAACTCGTAATGCAAAAGAGGCAGAGAAGTCTTGGACTTCTGTAGAAGGAGTCTGTTCCCTTCCTCCTTTCCTCCATCCCCATCCTTCATCCCTCCTGTCCTCACTACTTCTTCCTTCCTCCTTACCTCCATTTCTTCTTCCTTCCCTTTCTAACTTCCTTCTGTCTTTTTTGAGACAGTGTCTTACTGTGTACACCCAGGCTCAAAGTCAGAGTGAACCTTCTGCAGCTTCAGAACTAGTATTTGCATACAGGTCCTTTAACTTGAAAGGATGCTTTCTTCCTTAACAAGAAAGCTCTCTTTTGATATGATCCCCTCTGAATTTCAGTGAAAACAATAAAATTCAAAACACTGGATAATTGCTCATATTTTGGTAGTGATTTAGTCCATGATTCAGAGTAGGTCATTTCATTTCTTGACGAGCGCATTTTCTTCACGAAATGACAATATCCATTCTAAATCTCTTACAATTTTCTGTTCTGCTACCAAAGTTGATTTGATTACATCTCCACTTGACTCTGCACACTGTCTTCATTTTATTTGGTTCTAACTCAGGCCAAAGCTATTGCTTATGAACACTTTCTTCAATTTATATGGTCTGTGTTCTGCACCATGGATCCTACCTGTGCTTTTCATTTGAAACTTTCTGAAACTTCTAGAAATAAATTACATAATATTGACTAGCTAGTTTCAGATTTTATAAAAGTCAAGCTGATAATAATATAACAACATCAGTGTTTACTGTGCTTAACAGTACACAAATTGCATGTTTCTTTAGTATCAAGTTGTTTTAATGATTGTTAAGTTTAAAATAATGGGTTTAGGGAAACATACTTTTCTGTACATTTTTAGGATGTTTGTGATATATATGTATATATATACATATTTGGCATATTTTACTGATTAAGAGAAAATAACTATTTTTATGATACTACATTTTCTCTCCCAAGATCCTAACATTTTTTTGTAATGACACAGCTTTTTGTCATTATCAGTTGCAAGTACAGTTTATTTATAGAAAATTTTATGTTCCTTACTTCTACATTTTATCTGTTTATGTTTTATTCTTTCGTGTTTGTGTGTGGCATGTATGTGTGTATGTATGTGTGTGTGTGGTGTGTGTGTGCATATGTGTGTGTATGTGGCATGTGTGTGTGTGTGGTACATGTGTGTGCATATGTGTGTGTATGTGGTGTGTGTGTGTGGCATGTGTGTTGTGGCGTGTGTGTGTGTGTGTGTGAGTGTGTGTGTGTGTGTGTGTGTGTACACGAGTACATGTTGGCATGCAGATACATGAGCTCCTGTGCCTGTGGAACCAGAGAAAGATGTTATCTCTTCGATGTCAGCTATCCTCTGGCAGATTTTTTCATCTATTACTTTCAGCTTATTTTTACGTGGAGTTTGATGGCTTTTATCTAGATGGCCAGGTCAGCAAACCTTAGGAAACCTCTTGTCTTTTCTCCCAAAAGGGTTGGACTACTCTGAGCTTTCACTTGAGTGCAGAGAGCCAAACTCATGTCATCTGACTTGTGCAGTGAGTGCCCTCACCTGCTGAGCCTTCTTTCCAGTTCTCCATATTTGCGATATGCATCTGACTATCATCCATATGAAACACTCCTTTAATTCTTGTTTACTTACTTCATTTTGCTTTGTGTAGTCTTGGATTGCTTTATTTCATTATTTCAACAGGATTTTCATAATTTCAACAGGGTTTTTAATGTTTTTTCTGAAATAGTTTCCTAAGGAATACAATTAAATTAAAATTCTTTCCAATTTTTATTTTTAAAATCATTCCCCAAATTCATTGTCTGCTGTCTTCAGAACAGCTTGTAATCAGAACATTAATTTTATTTTTTATTTTTTGTTTTTACGAGACAGGGTTTCTCTGTATTTTTTTGGAGGCTATCGGTCTAGCCCGGCCTCGAACTCACAGAGATCCGCCCACCTCTGCCTCCCGAGTGCTGGGATTAAAGGCATATGCCACCACTGCCCGGCCAGAACATTAATTATTAATTAAGCTGTTTCTTTATAAATGTTACATGCATAATTATATATGTATATGTGATTAATATTTCATGTCACTTTGGCAAGCATGTAAACATAGTTTTATTGAAATGATCATCTTACTTAGATTTTAGAAATTAAGAAGAGATGTTGGATTTTAGTAAATGAATTTCCTATCTGAGATCCATATGACCCACTTGCTAGGTGTATTGTTTTCTATTTTTAGCAATGTCAATATTGCAAGGAAGGAAAACAATGTTCTAGAAATGCATCATACATTACTCATTTCAAACTACATAACAATTACATCTTTCTAGTAATTTTAGAAATGAATTTTCATTGTGTAGGTTTTCTGTAATTGTGCTTGTGTGTGTCTATGTGTGCATAAGTAGGTGTGTGTCTATGTGTATATGTATGTTTATATGTCTGCGTTTTTGTGTATATGTGTGCTTGTATGTGTTTAAAGTATTCTTTTTGTGTATGCGTGTGTTTCTGTATGTTTTTGTATGTATGTGCATATCTTTGAGGTGCATGTGTGTATTTGTGTATTCAGGTATGTTTGCATGTGTGTGTGTGTGTGTGTGTGTGTGTGTGTGTGTGTGTATGTGCCATTAACAGATTTGGCATTAATGTATTATGTACATTGTAAAGTGGTTAGTAAATTTTCCTTTTTTTTCTTTTTTCTATGCTCTGAACAATTGAAATTTAATTGCAGCTATCTGTTATTTGACATTTTGGAAGAATTCCCCTGCGGAACCATATGGCAACAGCTATTAGCAAATTATCTCCTGAATGGTGAATTAACTGTGCAGTTTCTAGCTCTACATCTGAGGTCGGTTCATCTATATTTCCAACTGAAGTTGTTGCTTTTTAAAGTCTGTCTAGAGATGCCATTCATAAGATCAGATAGAATCCTTCTTACTGAAATTAGTTATTTGTTTAATTTACATTATTATTATCTATCTCCAGGAAAAATTAATTAATTGCATAATTAATTATTGGTTTTACCAGTTGTTTATTTGTGATAATTAATCTTTTGTTTAAATATTATTTAATATTTCATTGTGCGTGTGTGTGCACATGGGTTTGTTCATGTGTGGCTTCAAAAGTACTACAGGGTATATAGCTGGTGGCCAGATGAAAACTCTCTCTCTCTCTCTCTTCCCTTCTCTCTCTCCCTCTCTCCCTCTCTCCCTCCCTCTCTCTCTCTCTCTCTCTCTCTCTCTCTCTCTCTCTCTCTCTCTCTCTCTCTCTCTCAGTCTGTCTCTCAATATGCCCAAGGAACTGAACTCAGGTCTCCAGGCTCCAGGGCAAATTCCTTTACCTGCTGAGCTGTCTCTGATGTCATCTTTATTTATACATTTATATATTTGAAAGGCCTAGGAGATTAGTAAGGCCCTCGCCTGGGCATGTCTGTAAGGCATTTTCACAATTAGATGCTGAGATTAGGCCCTAAGGAAGCTTTAAAGCTACTCCACTTTCGTAGTCATAGTCTGCACTTTGTTCTTACCTTGTGTCATGTTCCGGTTCCTTATGTGTTACCCACCATTAGCTCTTTTGCCGCAGTTGCCTTTGATGATGCTGTGTGTTTAGGTTAAGAGCTGCTACTTGGAGGGAGGTCTTGGTAAACACTGCTCTTTTTTTACTGATGCTCTGGCAAATTGAAAACCCAAGATTAATTTACTTCCATTTATAAGTGATGTGAATCTTTTGTCTTAATTCTAAAATGATATGGACTCCCTATTCAAATTAAGTAAAATTCTACCAGGATTTATCTCAATGTCACTACTAATTCTAATTTTTAACCTGGCTGTGTTCAAATTGACATTGATTACAGGTGTGCCTATATGTATATTTTCTGTAGCAACTAGTATTTTAATTAGTATTTGTACTCAAATCCATTGTCTTCCCCTTTAGTAGGTCGTAGCCAATCTATGGAGGTCTGGAAAGAGATTCAGAAGGAGGAGAAGTATGCTCCTTTTGCTTACTGTCTGCCTTATTGCTCTGGACTTCAGTTGTGTCCTACTGGACTGGCATCTGTGTCAACCATTTCTCTCAGGATTTTGGACCTTGAAATCTGGCTTGAAATACATACATACATACATACATACATACATACATACACGCATGCATGTACATCATGTCAATACCCATGTATACACATATCCACAAACTCATTTATATCGGCTTGGTCTCTCTGGATAACCTTGATTGATAAAGGATTTTCCTGCATAAACCCTCATAATGTGATGCCTTACTGCCTTCAGTGAGAAGGATCCAGGAGAAATTGAAAAATGAAGGACACTTTTCAACCAAGTCTTCCAAGTCGTATCTCATACTTCAGCTTTATCCATTTGTTAAAGGTAATCACTAAGTGGAACAACACCAAACATGAGAGAAATTGGGTTCACCTCTTGAAAAAAAGCATAAAAATATTTGCTTTATATCCACTCTGGCCCATTAGGCAAAGCAAGTAAGGGTTCTTCTGTGTATTCTCCAGCAGTGCGCTTTCCCCAAGCACTTTTGCTCTGAGTCCTTGTTTCTCTACTAAACGATGGGATATTTCTGTGCTTTACAAAATGGAGTCAATCGCTTTAAACATAATATCCAGTTCACAGGGACATTCTTGGTATCATTGCATACAGATTTAGTGTATCACATCTTCTGAGAAGACATAAACAAATATCTTGTCATCCTTGATAGAGTATCTGATGAAACAAAGGTGTAATTCCATCCATTTACCTTGGGGAACCAGACAGTTTGCTAGGGTTGTTCACAAACACAGGGCAAGCTTAAAGAAGCATCTTGGTGGGCAGTGGTAACTCATACCTTTGATCCCTGAACTCAGGAGGAAGAAGCA
The DNA here is from genome assembly GCF_017639785.1 of Mesocricetus auratus. Lineage (NCBI taxonomy): Eukaryota > Metazoa > Chordata > Mammalia > Rodentia > Cricetidae > Mesocricetus > Mesocricetus auratus. The sequence continues at coordinate 15,529,851 of NW_024429195.1, forward strand.
GGTGGATCTCTAGGAGTTCAAGGCCCGCCTGGTTTACAGAGAGAGTTCCAGTACATCCAGGACTACACAGAGAAAGCATCTCTCTCTCTCAAAAAAAAACCAGATAGATAGATAGATGATAGATAAATAAACATATTGTTTACTGAATAACGTTATTAACAGAGAAAGCCTCTCTCTCTCTCTCTCTCTCTCTCTCTCTCTCTCTCTCTCTCAAAAAACCAGATAGATAGATGATAGATAAACATATTGTTTACTGAATAATGTTATTAATTTTTACATCTCTTATTTTAAAATCCTCTTATGATTGAATGAAGACAAGTACTGTTTTGTACTGTAAAAATATGTGCGGTGAATACTGTATTTTTCTTTTCCTTTGTATTAAAGTTGAACCGTGTAATTACCTTCTACCACTCTGCCTCATTCTTTTCATCTTCATCATTTCTTTTTTCCCCATGCATTTTAAGATGGATTTTTGGAACCAATATATCTTGTACTCTCATTCTCTTGCATCCTGATAGCTGCAAGAAAAAAATAAGCCAACATCTGTGCCTCATCATCCCTTTCCATTTTCCAGACTAATCAGAAGCCAGTGGAGAGGACAGCATCCTCATGTATTTTCCTGTTGAAACTCGTCTTTCATGTGGACAATTTCTATCTGGGAAGACAGCTCATGTTTAACTCAGTGGTAGTGTTATTGTCCATAACAATGACCACATGGTGGTTATCACAATGTATGTACCATATTGTTCCACATGTGCTATCTTTAGAAAATGTGATATTTTCTGCTTTGCCAGTCATTTAGGAGTCATTCATTTCCCCACAAAGGATACTCCATTTTCTCATATCTTGACCTAAGTTGCATGTATTATCATCCACAGCAGGAGTTTGCACCACCCACAAAAGCAAGGAGACACAGAATCTCATCCCACACTGGAAAGATGGCCTCTATGGTGTTTCACTTGTAGATTGATCAGGCTTGGTTGCATTTTTAAATTATCAGAGAAACCGTGTAACCATTAATGCACAGTTTGCCTTTGGTTCGATTCACCCCTGTTAATATTTCTACTGTGCTTTGTGACTAGTTCTAGAGAGATATAAAAAAATAATATCTATTCAACTCAGGTCATCCACAACAGAACAAGAAGCAATTTCTCTTAAGTCTTGTTTGGTGAACCAGTTAGTTTATGAGACTTATTTACAGGAGCATGGATTAGAGTTCACTTACCAGACTCTTTTCCCTTGGAAGATATATTACCTTGATCTCCTGGATCCTTGATATATAATGAAAACACTACTATTGATTTTATTTCATTTAATTTTCAAAGAACACAAGAAAGACTTGAATTCACACTCCAAACTAGGTCAGACTCATGAATTCCTTCAGTTTTGGACATCTAAGTGTCTACACTCAAGCCAAGAACCCATATTATCACCTGAACATGCATCTGATTTCTAAGTCTGTTTATTTTTGGTCAGCATGAGTATTGAGGCAGAAATGTGCACTCTGTGAATGGAGGTTATCTTCATGTTCTACAATTGAAAGGAAGGGTCATGTGTTTGTGAACCCAACTCTAATGCTAATGGGCCTTCATCTGCTTCAGAGATCTATCAAGTGCTTTACTTCCCATTTTCCAGACTGACAATGGGAATCCTAGTATTTTCTTTTTTATTCAGGTATACTGTGAAAATGGCAAGAGGTTATTTTAAGACGGATTTTCAGAGAACAATTTAAATCAGCATAATGTTAACATTTCCTAAATGGTTATTTCAGAAACTAGACTATTAACCTTTAGGGAAAAAAAAGAAATAGATTGGAACATTGCTCTTTTATTATTGTTTGCTTCAGACAGAACTTGGAAAATGTATCTCCTGGGCCAACTTAAAGCAGAAACTAAGGAAACTTCTTAATAACATTCCTTAAAGGAGAGTTTTCTGTGGTTGTTACTGGGTAACAATTCAGTAGAGCTTATTAAAAATATAATGCAAAGTTAAGAAATAAAGCAGCATGCAAAATAAACATATATATTCTAGTTAGATGATATTTCTCTTAGAAATTGAGGAGACTAATAAAAAGGATTAAATGTATAGACAAAGCATAAATATCTAGCTAAATGAGGTGACAATTCTATAGGAAAATTATTAAAAACTTCAGTGTCCTGTGAAATAATTATATAGCAGTACTGTAGACTACAGAAGTCTTTCAAACATGAGCCAAGTACCCTGATCTTGAAATGAGCTTAACTCCATGCACATCATCAAGAAGGCTCCTTACATTTGTATACCACCATTAGTGAATGGAATGGATTGGGAATGGTTGCTGGTGGAGGAGTAGGAGGCCATGAATTCTCTTTAGGATTTGGAATATTTACAGATCATCAAAGATTCACTTGCCTATGCGATAATTAACCTTCTGAAGGATATTTGTAAACAACAGAAACACAATCTGTTGAAACCAGTTGCAGAAGACTGAGGGAATGGGGTAGGTCTGCAGGTAATCAGAATAGTACATCCCATGTCTGTGGACCCAATCTCTAGGCTATAGATCCTCATATTGATAAGAAGAACTTCTATTTTCTCTGGTGTTAAGCTGTTTGAGATCAAAGTAGGAAACTAGTCTCTATTGCAGATTCTCAATGTCTTTTGCACTCTCACATGTGTAGGGCTGGGCATCATCAGTAACAGAATAATTACAATTACAGTGGCTGGTATACTGGTATTTAATTTCCTCAATAATGTGGTTCCAGGTTGCAGAGCCAGGATCTGTGTTCCTTGCTCAATTAGTCTTGTTTATTTCACAGTCACCTTGGGAAAGTGAAGTGATGGAGTTTAGTGCTAGTTATTCATAAATTTTAGCTACTCTGAATAACTCATAAACTGCTGAAACACATGGGAAAATTTTAGTAGGATAGTGAATAATGGATTGTTTACTGTTACATATTGATAATTATATCTTGGACCCCTAGACCAAGTAACTGTTTTGATCATTGAATAAAGTTAGGGATTTTATTTTTATTACTCATCACATAAACTATTATGACAGACTGAGTAGAAGACAGCTCAGGATTACTGGTGCTTTGTATTGTAGATGTGTAGATGTGAGTTTGCCTCCTGAGTATGATGGGTCTTTTGCTTGGTTTTAACCAACAAGTTATACAGATAATGGGTTGTCACTCCCTCCTGTGAGCAAGGTGAGACTACAACTTCTGTCTCACAGGCAAGCTTTCGGTTGGCTCTTGATATAATTTACTATATTCAGAAACTGAGACAGCTAGGGACTGAGGGGACTGCCTGGCAGTAGGTAGAACAGCCTTCATAGCTTTAGTTAAATAATCCCACAGGCCTGAGCCACACACGATGAACTGCAGGCAGCTAAGGAAAGCGAGGAGAAATGACCTTCCCCAAGGAAAAGCATACTAATTGTTTTTCCAGTGTCAAATGATCAGCCCTGAAAATATACATACAAGTAACATTATGTGAACTCCACGTTACATTTAGGAATACACACTCAAGTACTTATAAAGACATACATATAATAACAATTAGTGAAAAAAGAGGCCATGAATTTGTAATAGAGCTGGGAGGAGTTTATGTGAAAGTTTGGAGGAAAGAGAGGTTGTGAAGAAATGTTGCAATTAAATTAAAATCTCCTCAAAAATGAACAATAACATGATGGGAACATTGGTAACCCATGGTATGTCACCATCTTTATAATCAGTTGTGGTTTCTTGACTACTTGGCAACTTTTCCATGTTTAGGATATTTAATGTACTCAATCTTATGAAAATGAACTGATTTACATGTTATTGTCAAACATCCTTGAATGCAATGTACACAATTATGAATGCTAACTCCTGTAAGACATTTATTAGTCTTTCTTGTTTCATTAGATGACTAGGCTTGTATATTATGTTGAGCCACATCCTCTATATGTGGTTACTTACACATCATAAAATAAAATCAAGATATAATTGTTATGTTTTCTGTTTAAATTTAACATTATATATCTATTTAATAGATTTTCCCTGCATAACTATTTGCCTGTACTTAGTTATTAGCAGATAAAAAGGCATGCTATATAAATATAAATACTTCAGGAAAACTGAAAGAAACCCAAGCAAACAATGAAACCAATTTCCATTGTGAAAAATGTAAAATATAGGAGAACCCAATATATGAATATATGCTTTAAATGCCTATGGAAACTAGGAAACATGTCCCTCTCCTTGTGATCCTCATAGGAAATCTGGTCTAGGATGGTACTGTTCAGGTTTATGAGAGAAGATGAGGCAGAAGACCTAAACAAGAAGTTCTATCTTTTCTGGTTCCTTATCCATAGATGATTAAGACTCAATTAAGAAACTTTGGTTAGCCCTGGGGAGCCACTTTGGGAGTACTGTCTGCTCCTCTGTAGACAGAGCTTTAAATATTTTACATTGGATTGTACTTCTGTATATTGTATACAAATGTTGTATATTGATACAAATTTGAGATTAATTTTGCTAAACATATTGTACATGTTTCTAATATTTAAGGTATTGTATCTATATATTTCATTTACAATGTAACACAAATTTATAGCCCTTGGAAGTTATTGTTATCAACTCCACAGGACAATGTGGAAATGTAGTTTAGTAATTAGTCAACTATTATAATCGAATTTGTAGTCATTTTAGGTATGCTTGCAAGGTCAAGCTGATATATTAGAAAGACAGATCTTCAAACACTTCTTAGATCTACAGAACATGGCAATTACCATGTTTTAATAACACAGGTTCTTTTTTTATGACAACAAGACATGTCTGCTCCTGGCACCACTAATCTACATCGGAGAAGATGATGAGTATCAGTGAAACTCCACATGGAGTTTAAGTTCTTTGCAGTAAAGGTAAGCCACTGGGCAATAAAGTTCACTTGCCTCAAGTACTGATAGTATGCTATCCAAATTGGACAAAGAGGACACCAAAAAAAGTGACTGAAAATCTTGCCAACACAAGGCGGTTCTGTTCTTCAGATTATCCTAGTTCACAGAAATGTCTGTCAGGTATGCTAGGCCTACAGACAAAAGATGGATGCCCCAATGTTGCAGAGCAATCTTTGGTGACTAGGCAGCCAGCTCTTTCTGTCATTTTTCGGAAGTCATTTGTTCACAGTTCCTGTTTACTTAGTTAATATTATTTCTTTATTGGGTCTCTGAGGGAGTTGAAGCCTAGATAGTATAGATATAGTTTTTCTTGTTTGCCAGAATCAGTAAAGAAACTCACTACAGATGTGTTAAGTGTAATTGGTTTAAAAGGCATTAAAAGATAATTTGATAATACAAATTAGCATAGAAAATAAATTAGGTACAAGACTTTGGACTCATCAAGAAAGAATAGGTAATGGAGTATTTTCTTAGAATTTGTCATACGCTAATGTATTGGGGAATATTAAGCTACACAGGGTAGGTTGTCATATGATATTTATTTAGGGAGAAGTCACTTACATGAGAAGCTGAAAACCCAAGCTGCTCTCTGAGACCCAACCAGTACCCCAAGAGAGAGAGCCGCCATGTGATCCCAGGAAGAAAGGATGCATCAGGATGGTGTCCTTGGAAAAATAATCTTTATAGAAATATATATATATATATATGCATATTTATTTATTTGTTTATTTATATTAGTAGTCATGGGTTAATGTGGGTTAATACTTAAGATAAAATTAACCAATGAGAAGCCCTGGACATTGGCCGACAGCATTGTAACTAATAGAGTCTCTGTGTGTTATTTGGGTTTGACGTGGCTCTGTGACCATGCTGGCAAGGAAGAATGCTCCTTACAGACTTATCTTTCTGAGGATGCCATTCTGACATCTGCCTGTCTTCCCCAGATTACAAGGCAACTCTCCACCCTTGACTACATTTCCCAGAATTTTCCTCAGATCCTAGTCCCACCTATTTTGCTTCCCCATTAACCAACAGTGCTTTATTTATCAACCAATAAGACAAACACATACACTGAAGGACTTCCCCCATCATAAGTCCATACACATCTCTATGTTAATACTTAAGACAGAACAAGCCAATGAGAAGCCCTGGATATTGGCCAACAGCATTGTAACTAATAGAGTCTCTGTGTTATTTGGGGTTGATGTGACTCTGGGACCAGGCTGGTAGGAAGAATCCCGTAACACTAATGAACTGAACATTTTTAATGTACTTATTGCCATGCATATATTGTATATAGTTATACTTACTGTGTATAGTTTTTCTTATATTAGTTATAACCTTTTTGAAATTTTAGACAAAAAAGGGGAAAACATGGTATCTTGCTTGTACAAATAAAGCCTGTCTGAGGGTCAGAGAATGGAGCTTGCTATCAGCTAACTATATAGGTATTGAGGTCTGTACAGACAGACAGGAAGTGAGGTAGCTGTGCAGAAACAGGATATAATCAAGGGAGAAATAGGAAACTGCTCTTTTCTCTGCTGAGACACTTAGGAGTTAAGGTGTGCTGTGGCTTGCTCATTCTCTCTGATCTCTCAGCATTTCTATCTATATCTGACTCTGGATTTCATTATCTAGACCAATTAAGAACTCTATTTACACCCCACCCCTTTGGCTTAGGAATCTCTCAGGAACACCTTTGATTGCAGAACAGAAAATAATTTCAGGATGAGAGCATGAATGAAAGTTAACAAGCTTTCTAATACAGATAAGGAATAATTCATACTTTGAATTGAAGTGTATGCAGAGAGGTGTGTAGAGAAAAGAGGGCTTATAGAAGCCATCCTCTGCCTAAGAGAAATTGACTTAAGACAGAAACTCTGACTAGATTAGTTAGCTCTGGCAGAGCCTGCCTGATGTCTTTAGATTTAGGTCTACACTTTCATAAACTAAAATAAATACCAGCTTAAATGACATTACCAACCATTGAAGGGAATCTGTCGCCTTTATCCTAAGAGGATGGTGCAGAAAACATGACAAACAGTTCTTAAATGAAAATCTGTATATTGTGGAAACTTGACTAGTCAAAAATATCAGCTGTTTGACCAGACAAAGGTTAACTCTTGAATCCCAGGCATTAGCCTGGGAAGCCAGCATGGGACTGATCAAGACCCCCCTGAATCTGGGTGTCAGTGAAGAGGCCTAGGGATTCTATTGAGCCTTGGGCAGCAGATCAGTACCCATCCCAAGTATACACACGGACTTTGGACTCCAATAGAACAATGTGAGGTGCACTCTCACCCAGAACTCTTGGGGAAGGGTCTAGGCCCTGCCCTATATGAAATGACACACTATGGACACCCCCATGGAGGGCCTCATCCTCCCTGGAGAAATGAGAGGATAACGGGGGGGGGAGGGGAGGGCACGGGAGGAAGGGAGGGAATGGGAGAGGGACCTGGAACTGACTTGTGAAGCAACCTTGATTCTTATCTAAATTTAAACTGGAAAATAAAATTAAAAAAAAAAAAGACAGCAAAGTCAGCTACTGCCAGTTCTTTTCATTGGGCCTTGTTGGGTCACGTGACTGTCCATACCCAATCCACGACAGCATCAGGCTCACCTCTGGAATTCAGAGGAATTGGAGGAGTAGGCTGTGGGCAAGAGATGGGTGACATATTTGAGAAAGAACAAAGCAGCAAAATGGATGCGCTAGGAAAACAATCCATTGCGTGAGGCTAGAGTAAAACAAATTTCATGTCACTTGCATTTTCTGGCATTTACTCTAAAATTCTCTAGTATAAGGAAGACAAAGGAATGGAAGAAAGTCAGGAGGCTGACACCAAGTATTCTTTAATATAAGTCCTCTAGTTAGGACACACACACACTTTTGAATAAATTCTACTTAATCAGGTAGAGTAACTGTGTGGCTAACTTCTCAATATACTGGGCCCTACTCATGGTATCCCATCCTTACCCCAGCCACCTAAAAGGCCTATCAGGGATTTCTGATCATCCCTAAGGACACTGCCTGTAGAGTGATGCAGTCTATGTCCTCAAATAAAATGCTTATCAGGCTAATGCGGCTGTTAAAGTACTTTTCAAAGTCTTTTCAAGTCAACAAAAAAGAGAGTTAAAATCGCCACAGAGTGCAACAAATAAAACAGATGTGTGAGATGACTCTCTGTCCCACCCCTTCTCTCTACATAGCATTTGGAAAGACTTTTTAATGTTTAAAATACTATAATTTTTAAAGAGTGTATCTGTGTTTGGCAAAGAATGTTAACCATTTAACAAACATTTCCTAAGTATCTTCTTTGTACCAGGGACTGCCTTGATATCTGTTTAAGTCTCCTATATAAATATGAATCAATAAATATTTAAGAACCAAAAAAAAATCAGCTGTTAAAATACTGAGATAATTTTGTAGACAGTATCAGTTAAGTCACAGTAAAGCCTATGGAGTACTAGCATTTATTTATCAATAGGTCTCTGAGGTTATCTTGCTTGGAGTCCAATTCCAGCTTCTCTCATCTTTGCCTTTAAAAGATTTAGAGTTTGCTTCATGATCTGTAAAATTCACAAAACGCTATCTACTCCAAGGAGCCACCATGAGGAGCAATCATGTTGAGAAAGGAGTAATCTATGGATAACGAAATCTAATATCTTTTAACTTTCACTTATCATAGTCATCTTCAAATCATTTACTTCTTGTATATGTACCGCTGTTTTGGAGAAGAGTAGCAGGCAACTATTATGAATGAAAATATAGTATCGATAATCAATTCATGTACAGCACAATAATAGCAGCTGAATTGATGATAGCTGGATTGAGTTAAATTGTTCTCCTGCAACACGTGCACACAAGCAGAACTGGGTACATCTATGTTTTAATCCTTACAATTTGTGAATCTGCAGGTGTCATTTAGTTTTTATCTCAGCAAGAGATCAGGCTGGATTATTCAGGTGGGCTGAGTAATTCAATCCAATGTCATGTTTCTTCACAAAAGAAGGCACAGAGGAAAGAAGGCTAGCTGTAGACAGGGAGGGATGGGAACCATTTAACTGCAAGCAATCAAAAGGCTGCAACAATCGGAAAGCAGAAGGGGTAACGAAAGATGGTTGCTGAGAGGCTTTGGGGGAAGTTTAGCCTTGCCAACATCTTGCATCTGCAGCTTTTAGTTTGAAGTTGGGAAAGTGAAAGACAATTCTGTTGGTCTCTGATGCTGAGTGTGTGTTTATTTGTTACTGTAGCCTCAGTAAAAGAACGCAGGGGAAGATCTGTGGTTCTACCTTTGAGCAGCCTGGGCAGATTGGCTTTTGTTCTTTTGTGGTTTTGCCCTCAGTAACACTAATAGCCGGTAGCAGCTAGCATTTGCGTTCCACAGACTACTGACTGATTTGCTGAAAGTTTTGGATTAAAAGTGTCATGAGTAGCTACTGGTGGACCCATTTGAAAAATGAGAACTTGGAGTATTTGGTACCAACACAAGTTCTAAATTGTTCTTGGTTGAGTTAGTTAACAGTGACATACGGTGAGGTAGACACCTGCTCATGTGGTATTTAGATTTGGGCTGCCTTGAATGTGTTCTGAATGTGTCCTGGTACTTCTAAAAGAAATGCTTCTTTGATTAAATGGTGTTCATTTTGTGATAGAAGCCAAAATATTTGTAAGTGTGTTTTCTAAAACATTTTTGATCAGCTTTTTGTTCTTGGAATAATTTGTTCTGATAAGAAATAAAACTAACTTCTTTAGTTTAAAATTAACTACTATGATCGCTAGGAAATATCTATCAAAAGCCCACTTGAATGGATACTACAAAAAACATTCTTGACACATCAGCATTAAGATCATCAATATGTGTATATTACTCTGTGAGTGTTCAAATATAGAAAGACAATGTATATCTCATCTTCAAACACAGGACCTTTAGTTGAGTTTACCTAGGTGCCATTTGTACAATTAGGGATATTGCTTCCTCCAACTGTGATCAGTTTTATTTTACATTAAATAAAATTACAGGAACAACTGGTTGCCAAAATCTTATCTCCAGAAATGTATTCAGAGATATGCCGATGAATTTCTCACATACTGTATACCTTAAAAGCAACTTTCTGAGAACAAATTTCCAAAATTTCGTTCCCTTTCAGCCTTAATGATGGGAACTATGCCCACGCAATCCTGTGAAATAAATGTATCTGTCATATTTACAAGTAAATATGTTACTGCCATTCCTGGGGCTTGCCTCCAATCCTCATAAATCATGAACTTGATTTGTTTTCTTTATATTTTGTGTACTAAAACTAGAACGGAAATGTTTTCTGCAATAACTGCACTTTCATAAATAGGTTCTTAAGTTAGACCAGAATCAGCTTTATAGTTCAGTTATATGTTATAACCATATAAAACTTTACAAAATTACAAAACAGAAAAAAGCAGGATTATGCTTTCCTTTGGTAATATGAGCATAAGGTTTATGTTAATATGCTATGCTTTTCAGATAAATCTTCTTTGGTCTTTTAAATACAAAGTTTATTTTTTTAAGACAGTGGTCATATTCCTGACTTAATGATCTTAAAGCACTCAAATTCCAAACCACATTTTCTTAAGTGCAGTTTAGGTGAAGATATTTTCAAAATACTATGGAAGTTCCTTTGGGCTATCTTACAGACAATATTAGAATAATTCATGAACAAAAAATCAAATTTTATTTGGAGAGAAAATAGACACTGAAATAAAACAATGTAATATTTAATTTTCTCCATGCTTAAAACTGAAAGGACCATCAAAACATTTGGAAGGACCCCTGGTGTGATGAAGAAGCTGAATTCATGTAATGACTGACACAACGGGTGGTTTAAGAGTTTTATAAAATTATTACAGTTTGGTGATCTTTCCTTCTTTGAAATCTGTCCTTTGAATACATGGTGGACTTTGTGTTTCATCTTCTCTTAACAAGATGCATAAACTCTTAGTCTAATGTATAAATACAAGGTTTCATTGCAGTTAATAAGACAGTTTCAACAGAGGCACTTTTGGATTTACACAAGAATAGCTGCATTAAGTATCCTAAGGAAGGCTAGTGATACATGTCAGTGGGTAAAAGGGCTGGTTCCTGAGTCTGAGGATTTGAGTACTGAGTTTTAACCTAGGAACCCACATAGTAGAAGCAGAGAATTGACTCCTGCAAGTTGTCCTCTGATTTCCACATGTGTGCCATGACTTGTGGCTGCAAATGAGAATATACACACACCACCACCACTACGAACAACATCAAAAATAATTGTTAAATAAATAAATAATATACAAACTCTGAATCTGTCAAACTATGTCTCCTCCAATATAATATGAGTGTTGTTGTTGTATATGATGCTTCTAATCCTAAAATCTAATGTATCATTTTGTCCAATGAAAGGGGATTGATAAATATTAGATTGCAATGAAAGGAGAACTACCTAGAGATGTGGTGATATTTTGTTTATGATCTTACAAACAAGTATGGCCTAATAAACAAAATATCACAACATAGAGAAATAGCTCTAAGTTACTCATTCTACCGCCCCGGCACAGTGATGACTGTATGGGATATTCTTAGCCCAATGGCACAAAACATTTGTCATATGTAAGCCAATTAAGTCTTGCTCTGTGGCTCAAGACACCTTTAAGTTTCTTTGTATCCAAGGCCTCTGCTTTCTGAACAATTAGTTTTAGAACATTTACAGAAATCAATAAAATATTAAATGATTGAATTTTTCTTAAAATTGATGTTAGAAAAGGTAATAGGAATTCTCCAGCAAGAATTTCTTATATATTATGACCTGGGTAGTCTCTGTAAAACAATGTGAGAACACACAGTTTGGATGAGCACTTTCTGTTCTTACTTAGCATGCAGTTTTTATAAGAGAAATATGTATTTTAAAAATACCTATGTGGGACTGGAGAGATAGATGGCTCAGTGGTTCAGAGCACTGACTGCTCTTCCAGTGGAGACTGAGGTTCAATTCCTAGCACCTACATGGCAGCTAACAACTGTCTATAACTCCAAGATCTGACATCCTTACTCAGATATACATGTAGGTAAAACACCAATGCACATAAAATAAAAACAAATAATTAAAAATACTAATAGAGGCCGGGCAGTGGTGGCGCATGCCTTTAATCCCAGCACTCAGGAGGCAGAGGCAGGTGGATCTCTGTGAGTTCGAGGCCGGGCTGGACCAACAGCCTCCAAAACAATACAGAGAAACGCTGTCTCGTAAAAACAACAACAACACTATATATATATATATAGTATGGCAATTCAATGTACAAATATCCATATATGTGCAATAATCCAGTAAGTTCTTCTCTAGAGACAGTGTTGTAGATGGGGTTCAAATTCTAGAGTCCATCTATGTATGGATACTAATCAGTTCTAGGATATATAGCCTAGAAAAAATGACTTATGTTTGCTGTGTGTGGGTTTAGTTATGGAGAAAATAATGGTATTTGCCACATAGTGTTATTGGTAATGTGTTGTGGAATATTATTCTAAGATGTGTTTTATTTTTAAATTTTATTAATTTTTTACCTATCAGTCCCAGTTCCCTCTCCCTCCCATATTCCCATATTTTCCCCATCCCATCCCCTGTCCACTCCCCAGGGAGGGTGAGGCCTTCCATGAGAGATCATTAAAATCTGTCAAGTCATTTGGGGCAGGGCCTAGGCCCTCCCCTGTGTATCTAGGCTAAGAGAGTAACCCTCCATGGTAAATGGGCTCCTCAAGTCCATTGGCACAGTAGAGATACATCCTGGTTCCACTGCCAGAGGCCTCATAGACTACCCAGTGCTTTTGATACCCACATTCTGTGGGCCTGATTTGGTCCTATGTTGGTTCCCCAGCTGTCAGACTGGGGTCCATGAGCTCCTTCTTATTCAAATCAGCTGTTTCTGTGGGTTTCTTCAGCTTGGTCTTGACCACTTTGTTCTTCACTCCTCCCTCTCTGAAACTGGATTCCAGGAGTTTGACTAAGTGGTTGGCTGCTTCTGCTTCCATCAGCTACTGAATGAAGGCTCTAGGATGACATTTAAGTTAGTCATCAATCTCATTAGAGGGGAAGGGCATTTAAGATAGCCTCTCCACTATTGCTTAGATTCTTAGCTGGGTCATCCTTGTGAATCTCTGGACATTTTTCTAGCACCAGATTTCTCTTTAAACCTATAGTGGCTCTCTCTATTGATGTGTCTCTTTCCTTGCTCTCCTGCATTCCTCTCCCCACTCAATCTCCCTGATGCCTCATCTTCTCCTCCCCCCCCACCTTTTCTCCCCCTCCTCTTTCTCCTACTTCCCTTCCCCCTTCTCCCATAATCCCTATTTGTTCACAGGCTCTTGTTCCTTTCTGTTTCACTGGGGGACAGTGTATGTCTCCCTTAGGGTCCTCCTTGTTTCCCAGGTTCTCTGGAGGTGTGGATTGTAGGCTGGTAATCCTTTTCACTATGTCTAAAATTCATTTATGAGTGAGTGTATACCATGTTTGTCTTTCTGTGACTGAGTTACTGCACTTAAGATTGTTTCTTCTCGTTTCATCCATTTGCTTGCAAATTTCAAGATTCCATTGTTTTTTTCCACTAGGTAGTACTCTATTGTGGTAATGTGCCACATTTTCTGTATTCATTCTTCGGTTGAGGGGCATCTAGGTTGCTTCCAGGTTCTGGCTGCTAAAACTATTGCTGCTATGAATGTGGTTGAAAAGATGCCCTTGTTGTATGAATGTGCATCCTTTGGGTATACGCTTAAGAGTGGAGTTATTTTATCTTGAGTTCGACTGGTTCCCAGTTTCCAGAGAAACCGCCATATTGATTTCCAAAGTGGCTGTATACGTTTTCACTCCCATCAGCAATGCAGAAGCATTCCCTTTCTTTACATCCTCTCCAGCATAAACTGTCATTGGTGTTTTGATTTTAGCAATTCTGACAGGCATAAGATGATATCTCAGAGTAGTTTTGATTTGCATTACCCTGATGGCTAAGGAATTTGAGCACTTTCTTAAGTGTCTTTCAACCATTTTAGATTCCTCTGTTGAAAATACTTTGTTTACTTCTGTACCCCACTTTTTAGTTGAATTATTCAGTGTTTTGGTGACTAGCTTCTTGAGTTTTTTGCAGTTTTTGGAAATCCTCCTTCTGTCAGACGTGGGGTTAGTGAATATTTTTCCCATTCTGTGGGCTGCCTTATTGTCTTGCTGACTGTGTCCTTTCCCTTAAGAAGCTTCTCAGTTTTAGGGGGTCCCATTAATTAACTGTCAATCTCAGTATCTGTGCTAGTGGCTTTATGTTCAAGAAGTGGTCTTCTATGCCATTTCATTCAAGGGTACTTCCCACTTTCTCTTATAGGAGGTTTAGTGTGGCTGGATTTATGTTGAATTCTTTGATCCATTTGGACTTAAATTTTGTGCATGGCAATAGTTATGGATCTATGTGTAATCTCCCACATGTCTGTTTCCAGGTATGCCAGCACCATTTGTTGAAGATGCTCTCTTTTTCCATTGTATAATTTTAGCTTCTTTATCAAATATCAGCTGTTTATAGGTGTGTGGGTCCATATCAGGGATTTCAGGTTGATTCCATTGGTCTACCTGTCTATTTTTGTGCCAATATCAAGCTGTTTTCATTGCTATAGCTTTATAGTAGAGCTTGTAATCAAGGATGGTGATGCCTTCTGAATTTTCTTTATTGTACAGGGTTGTTTAGGCTATCCTGGATCTTTTGCTTTTCCAAAATTGTTGAGAATTGTCCTTTCACATTCTGTGAAGAATTGTGCTGGTATTTTCATGGGGATTGCTTTTGGCAAGATTGCCGTTTTTACTATGTTGACCCTACCTATCCAAGAGCATGGGAGATCTTTCCATTTTCTGGTATTTTCTTTAATTTCTTTCTGTAAAGACTCAAAGTTCTTGTCATACTTTCACCTGTTCCATTAGAGTTACCCCAAGGTATTTTATGTTTTTTGTGTCTATTGTAAAGGTTGATGTTTCTCTGATTTCTTTCTCAGTCCCTTTATTGTCTATCTATAGTAGGGCTACTTTTATTTTATTTTTTTATTTAATCTTGTATCCTGCCACTTTGCTGAAGCTCTTTATCAGCTTTTGGAGTTCCCTGGTAGAATTCTTCAGGTCACTTATGCAGACTATCACATCATCTGCCAATAGTGAAAGTTTTACATCTTTCTTTCCAATTTGTATCACCTTGATCTACCTGTAGTCTTATTGTACTAGGAAGAACTTTAAGTACAATACTGAAGAGATATAGAGAGTGGATAACCTATTCTTGCTGCTGATTTTAGAGAAATTGCCTTGAGTTTCTCTCCATTTAGTTGGATATTGGCTGTTGATTTGCTTCTGATGTTTTTTTTTCTTTTTTTAATGTTGTAAAGCATTTGTTTTAATGATGCAAATATGTGTTGCATTCTGCTATGCTGCATTTGTTTAACTCTGTGAAGCTGTGTTATTTTGCCTATCTAGAACATTTGATTGACTTAGTAAAGAGCTGAACAGTCAATAGTAAGGCAGCAGAAAGGATGGGGGTCTGGCAGGCAGAGAGAATGAATAGAAAGAGAGGAAAAAAGGGAACAAGAGGTAAGAAAAGGAGGAGAGCACCAGGTGTCAGCCCCTCAGCTACACAGCAAGCCACAGAGTAAGACGTGAAGAGAGGTATACAGAAATAGAGAAAGACAAAACACAAGAGACAAAAGATAAATGGGATAATTTAAGCTCAGAAAAGCTGACTAGAAGTAAGCCAAGTGAAGGCTGGGCATTCATAAGAAAGAAGGCTGGGTATTCGTTTGTGAGCTCGGTGACAGGCCCCTCAAAAAGTAAAGAGTAAAAGCAACCAACTATAGTACTGCAAATATAACATGTTTTCAATATTTCCAGGATACAATAAGAACTCAGGAATAAACTTGTTAATCAGTTGGCATATCTTTTTGGAATATCCAAATCTATAGACTTACATAGAAGAATAGTCATGAAATCTGTAAATGAATGACAACTGAAATTTTAGTTATACATTTCAATTTACACTTTGTTGTGTCAGTGACCATCTACTCAACAAACAGTATACTAAATAACAAATCAAAATTGCCCTTTATATAAATGAAATGCCAAATTTATTTGCTATTCCAATTTTTACATGGCTCTGAATTTAGTCATATTTTAGTTTGTAAAACCTCAATTTCTTTGATCTTTTAAGTAATTATTTTTATTCCTGAATATGAAATTGGAGTGGGATGAAGTATTTGCCTCTCCATTTTCTTCCTCTCTTTTTCTGTTTCATACCCAATCAACAAGTTTGTATATCCTGCCCTCAAAACCCTTACAAATAAATCCTCTTTTGTCAAGTCTTGTGCACAATGGTCATTTAACATCTTGAACCTGATATGGTTGCCAGAATAGTTTATTATGAAAATAAAATAAATGACTTATACACACACACACACACACACACACACACACACAGGCTCTCTCTCTCTCTCTCACACACACACACACACAGGCAGGCAAGCATGCACACATGTAAGCATGCACACAAAAGTCAAGAAAACCAAGAAACTTCTGAGCACACAAACAGTGTATTGTGGTGTTTCAGCTTTCATAGAACACAGTTACCTTCCACAATATGAAAAGATGGGCCATTTTGGCCCCTCCCTGGGCGGGATCTAGCCAGTCAGTGCTATTTCTTTACAGTCCCTTGTGGTTTCTGTGTGCCACAACCCTTTTGCATGAAAATGAACCACAAAAGCAGTCAAGACACCTGCCTTACTGACAAGCCGATTAATGCTTTTGATTTATCCCTCTGAGTGTGTGTGAATTCATCTGCTGCTACAAGGGCCTTGGCTTGGCACATAATTCATCAGACGTTGAAGGTCTACTTTTCTATGTCCCAGAGCTTCAGCTGTGGATGCCTATTGTCTATACTAGAAGTTCTGTTAACCCCAGAGTTCTCAGCACAGCTGGATGCCAAAGTTTTAGATACATGTGGGTTTAGAGTATTTTCAGTTATCAAGTGTAAATGACAAGATTAATTGGGTCAATTGGAAAGAACTTCAGTTTGTTTGCATTTGCACTTTCAAAACAAATAAACACACAAAAAAGCAATAAAACACCCTACATACAAGAATCTAGAGATAGAAAAGCATGCATTCTGTAGTTTACTTCAAATCCATGTCTCCTGTCATCTTTGAAAACTTGACACACTGTGATTTCCTGTGTGCATCCTAAACAGACTGGCTTGAAATGGTTGCTCCCATGCTAGATGCTGGCCTGTTTTAGAAAGAAAAGTCCCAATTTCCTTGAATATCTATGTCCCTCCTAAACTTTGAACAACATAGCATTCATCATTTCTGGGTAGAAAAGCTGTTGTCATAGCATGTACTTGGAATCCACTAAGAAAACTAACTTTAAAAATTCAGCAGACATTCTGTGTTTATATGACATCACTGAGAAGGATGTCTCTATCATCATACTTGAGAGAGCCTATCTTCTCTTTGTCTTTAATCAATGTATACATATGTATTTCTATTTTGAATAATAGAATCATTAATAAGAAAGATTTAGATTCTCATTTATTTCCAGTTTCCTTATTTTTTCATGTTATATAATTCGCAATGTCATGATTTTTTAACGTTATTCATAAAGCTTCTCATCCTATTATTTTATAGAATATTGCAAAATGTTTTCTTTTTTCAGCTAGTAATTATTTATTTATTTTTTTTACTGACAAGGTTATATAAACATATATATACATATGTCTATGCATGTAACAACAATTAATTAAAAATCAATAAGCCATGAATTTGAAAGAGATCAAGGACAGCTATATGTTAGGGTTTAGAGGGAGGCATAGGAAGAGGGGACTGTTGTAATAATATAAAAAATAAACATGTATATCTTATTTTAAGGAGAATAGGAAACTTGGGACATGATTTATACCCTTTAATTCCTATACCCACCAAGAATTTCATGAATGATCAATCAACTTCAGGGTTTTCCTGTATATAAAACCAGAGTCTTTCTGATGACAATGAACAAAATGATGCTGTGGTAGGCTGAATTGGCCCTCATATTGGTATAGAAGGTTGTATTATTAGGAGGTGGGGCTTTGAGGGAGTAAGAAAGACCTTGTTGGAGAAGGTCTGTCACTTTGAGGTTTTCTATGCTTAGGATACCATCCAATATTTCAGTTGACTTCGTGTTACCTATAAGATGCAGGACTCTCAATTACTTCTCCAGCACCATGCTCCCCACCCTGATGATGGACTGAACTTTAACTATGAGCCACAACAACAACTAGATGTTTTCACTTATAAGACTTATTGTGGTCATGGTATCTCTTCACAGCAATGTAAACTCTAACTAAGATACAATCACCAGAAGAAAGAGGAGAGCTGGAAAAGGAAGGGAACTGAATCTATAGAAGAAGATAATAATGGCTAAATGGTAGTAATGAAATGGCTGTGTATTCTCACTTTGATGCACTGAGAATCCAAGTAAACACAAACACACACTAGCAGGCACACTTTAAATTATAATAAAACATTTACAATATGACAAAATTTTATGGTGGTCCAGGACTGGAGAACCAAATACACTTGGAGCTAAAGGTCATTCTGTAGCACCCACATCAGTTGATAGTTGAAGCCTAGATATGTGTGTGTGTGTGTTGGGTGGCCATATGTGCCTTCAGGAGTGGGAAATAATTATGGTCAGAGACAGTTTCTGTTTTTTAGCTCACTAACAGTGCAGGTGCTCACCAAAACCTTCTGCAGCTGCTCCTGGTACTTTGAATGTGTGTTTCTGCTGAGGACAAAGTTAAATAACATGGAAGGCGTCTGCACAGTCTTAGCTTCAAGTCAGTTTACAGGCCAGAGGGGACATCCAATTTGTTCTGTATTTGTATTTGTTGAAAATGACTTGCTTTAACGTGCCCTACAGTTACCTAGCAGGATGAACTTTGTAAAGATTAATAAGTCAAAACAAAAGAAAACAATAACTACAAAAACCTAAGTATCCTTCTCTCCCTGTCCCCTTCTTGTCACTTTCTTTCTTCTGTTTCAAATTAAAGTATAAACTAAAATCAACCATGATCTGTTGTAAGATTGTGTGCAGCTCTCTTTGTATTCAAGCCATGGACTTACTAGCAAAACCAGGATATTTTCTGAATCTCCTGAATCTTTTTATGCCAGAATTCTTAAAGAAAAGTTTTGATAGGAAAGTTCACTTAATCAAATTTTAGTTTTATTCATGTAGTCAAAGTTGTAGCAGCAGCAAATCAGAAGTGGAGTTTCTCTGTTGGTTAGAAAGATGTACACATAGTTATGTATTGGAAATCAAATACCAGACTGCGAGATATGATTCCAGCTTGGTCCTTACTGACTGACAACCTGGGATGTTCTCATCTGTACATTAAGCTGAACAGGGTCTTTAATTTTGACCTTTTTTTAAATTAAGGAAACACTTTATGCGGGTTGTGTATTATTATTATAAGAACCAACACTTTGCATGTAGTTTTACTGCAATATTCAGAGATAAAGCAGCTAAAACTCAAAGTGTGGGGTAATAATATAGAAGTTGCAGTGGTTGGGGTTACCACAACTTTCTATTATTTCTAAGATGAATTAATACATTAGTTTACACACAAGAAAATTAGTTTACAACAAAGAAAATCTTAAGTCAAAAGAATTCCTAACAAAAAATATCCAAGAAATATGACACCATAAAAAGTCCAAACCTAAGAATAATAGGTATAGCAGAAGTTGAAGAAACCCAACTCAAAGGTACAGAAAACATATTCATCAAAATCATAGAAGAAAACTTTCCCAACCTAAAGAAAGACATGCCAATGAAAGGACAAGAAGCTTACAGAACACCAAATAGAGTGGGCCACAAGAAAGAGTCCCCTGGCCACATAATAATCAAAACACCAAACATACAGAATAAAGAAAGAACATGAAGAGCAGCAAAAGAAAAATGCCAAATAACATATAAAGGCAAACCTATCAGAATTACACCTGACTTCTCCATGGAAACTCTGAAAGCCAGAAGACCATGGATAGATATTCTTTTTTTTTTTTTGGTTTTTTTCGAGACAGGGTTTCTCTGTGTAGTTTTGGAGGCTGTCCTGGGACTCGCTTTGTAGACCAGGCTGGCCTCGAACTCACAGAGATCCGCCTGCCTCTGCCTCCCGAGTGCTGGGATTAAAGGCGTGCGCCACCAACGCCCGGCGCATGGATAGATATTCTACAAACACCAAGAGACTGTATGCCAGTCTAAACTACTATACCCACCAGAGCTCTCAATCACTATAAATGGAGAAAACAAGATATTCCCTGACAAAAGCAGATTTATACAGTACATATACACTAATCCCACCCTGCAGAAAGTACTGGAAGGAAAAGTCCAACCTATGGAAGTTAATTACACTCACAAAAAACATAAGTAATAGACAATGCCACTTTACCAAAAGCCAAAAGAAAAAGTGGGGTAAATATTCACACAATTCCGTCACCAACAACAAATCCAGAATGAACAAGAATTCGCACTACTAATTTCCCTCAGTATTAATGGTCTTAACTTACCTATAAAAAGACATAGGCCAGAAGTATGGATACAAAGACAAAATCCATTCTTCTGCTGCATACAAGAAACACACCTTAACTTCAAAGGCAGACATTACCTCAGAGTAAGGGTCAGGAAAGGATTTTCCAATCAAATGTACCCAAGAAACAATCTGATATAGTGATCCCACTATCTAACAAATCAGACTTTAAACTAAAGTCAATCAAAAGGGATGAAGGATGCCATCTCATAATCATCACAGTAAAAATCCATCAGGATGAAGTCTCAATTCTGAACATCTATGCCTCAAATACAATGTCACCAGTGTTCGTAAAAGAAATATTACTAAAATTCAAATCACACATAAAACCTCACTCCCTTATAATGGGAGACTTCAACACCCCACTCTCACCACTAGACAGGACCACTAGGCAGAAACTTAACAAAGAAACAGAAGAGCTAATAGCAGTTGTGACCTAATTGGGTTTAACAGACATCCATAGAACATTCCATCCAAACACAAAAGAATATACCTTGTTCTCAGTGCCACATGGAATCTTCTCTAAAATCGACCACATACCTGGCAACATAACAAAACCTCTAGGTACAAAAACATTGGAATAACCCCATGTATCTTATCGGACCACCATGCTTTAAATTTAGAATTCAACAACAATACAAATTGCAGAAACCCTACAAACTCATGGAAATTTATAATGCACAATTGCACCATTTCTGCATGAAAGAAGAAATAAAGAAAAAAATTAAAGGCTTCCTAGAATTCAATGAAAATGAAGACACAACAAACCCTCACTTATGGGACATTTTGAAAGCATTACTAAGAGGAAAGTTCATAGAACTAAGTGCCCACATGAGGAAACTAGAGAACAGTCACACTAGAGAATTAACAGCACAATTGAAAGTTCTAGAACAAAAAGAAGCAAATTCACCCTGGAGGAGCAGATGCCAGGAAATAATCAAATTGAGGGCTGAAATAAATAAAGTAGAAACAAAGCACATAATACAAAGAATCAAAGTAAAAAAGAGTTGGTTCTTTGAGAAAATCAAGAAGATAGACAAAACTTTATTAAAATTAACCAAAAGGCAGAAAGAGAACTTGCAAATTCACAAAATCAGAAATGAAAAGGGAGGCATAACAACAGACATGGAGGAAACCCAGAGAATCTTCAGGTTATACTTTGAAAATCTGTACTTCACAAAATTCAAGAATCTAAAGGAAATGGACAATTTTCGGTATAGATATCACTTATCAAAATCAAATCAAGAACACAGAAGTAATTTAAACAGACCTATAAACCCTAATGAAGTAGAAGCAGTCATCAAAAGTCTCCCAAACAATAAAAGCCCAAGTCCTATGGTTTAAATTCAGAATTTTGCAGAAATTCAAAGAAGAACTAATACCAATACTCTTCAAGCTGTTCCATACAATAGAAACAGAAGGGTCATTTCCAAACTCTTTATATGAGACTTCAATGACCTTGATACCTAAGCTACACAAAGACACAACTAAGAAAGAGAACTACAGACAAATCTTCCTCATGAATATAGTTGCAAAAATATTCAATAAAATAATGGCAAACAGAACCCAAGAACACATCAGAAAAATCAGCCACTGTGATCAAGTAGATTTCATCGTAGGGATGCAGAGTTGATTCAACATATGAAAATCTATCAATGTAATCTACCATATAAACAACTGAAAAAGAAAAACCACATGATCATCTCACTAGATGCTGGGAAAGCCTTTGACAAAATCTAACACCCCTTTATTATAAAGGTCTTGGAGAGATCAGGGATAACAGGAACATACCTAAACATAATAAAAGCAATATGCAGAACATCAATAGCCAACATCAAAGTAAATGGAGAGAAACTCAATGTAATTCTTCTAAAATCAGGTACAAGACAAGGCTGTCTACTCTCTCTCTCTCTCTCTCTCTCTCTCTTCAATATAATCACCATCAAAATATCAGTGCAATTCGACACATACCCAAAAGAATAATACTCAACTTTAAATGGAAAAATAAAACACCCAGCATAGCCAAAACAACTCTACACAATAAAAGAACTTCCAGAGGCATCACCATCCCTGACTTCAAGCTCTATTTTAAAGCCATAGTCCTGAAAACAGCTTGGTACTGGCACAAAAAGTAGACAGGTACACTAATGGAATCCAATTGAAAACCCTGATATGGACCCACACACCTACGGACATCTGATTTTTGACAAAGAAGCTATAATTATACAGTGGAAAAAAAGAAAGCATCTTCAACAAATGGTGCTGGCATATCTGGATACTGGCATGTAGAAGACTGCAGATAGATTTATATCTAATACCTTGCACAAAACTTAAGTCCAAATGGATCAAAGACCTCAAGATACATCCAGTCTCACTGAACCTCTTAGAAGAGAAAGTGGGAAGTACATTCGAACAAGTTGGTACAGGAACCTTCTTCCTGAACATAACAACAGTAGCACAGACACTGAGATCAACAATTAGTAAATGGGACCTCTTGAAACTGAGAAGCATCTGTAAGACAAAGGACATAGTCAAGAAGACAAAACAGCAGCCCACAGAATGGGAAAATACATTCACTAACCCCACATCTGACAGAGAATTTATTTCCAAAATGTACAAAGAACTCAAGAAGCTAGTCACTAAAACACAGAATAATCCAATTAATACATGGGCTACAGGAGTAAATAGAATAATCTAAAATGGCTGAAAGACAGTAAAGAAATTTTTCTACCAAGGCAGAGCTCATGGATACCAGACTGATAGATGTGAAACCAGCATAAGACCATTATAGACCCCCTAAATGAGGATGTCAGGTTAATTTATGGTGCCTCTGGTAGTGGATTAATATTTATCCCTAGTAAACGAGTGGATTTGGGAGCCCACTCCACATGGAGGGATACTCTCTTAGCCTAGACACACAGAAGAGGGTCTAGGTCATGGTCCAAATGATATGACAGACTTTGTAGATCCCCCATGGTAGGCCTCAGTCTGCTTGGGAAACAGAAAAGGGATGGTGGGGTCAGGGGAGGAGGGGAGGAAGAGGAAAGTGGGATTGACACATTAAACAACCTTGTTTCTAATTTTAATAAAAAAGAAATTGTTGAATATTCTTAGCCATCAGGGAATGCAAATCAAAACAACTCTGTGATACTATCTTGCTGCTGTCAGAATGGCTAATATCAAAAAGACCACTGATAGTTTATGATGGAGAGGATGTGGAGAACGGGGAACACTACTGCACTGCTGGTGGGAGTAAAAACTGGTACACTCACTTAGGAAATCAGTATGACAGTTCCTCAGGACCTAGAAATTTTGCTAATAGTCATATTAGATGCACATTTATACAACAAGGACATCTGTTCCACCATGTTCATAGCAGCATTGTGTATAATAGCCAGAACCTGGAAGCAACCTAGATGCTCCTCAACTGAAGAGTGGATTCAGAAAATATGCTACATTGACACAGTGGAGTGCTACTCATCGGAAAAAACAATGGAATCTTGAAATTTGCATGCAAATGGGAGAAACCATTCTCAGTGAGGTAACCAAGTTACAAAATGACATACATGGTATGCACTCATTCATATATAGTTTTTGACATAGAGCAAAGGATTACCAACCTACAATACACACCACCAGAGAAGCTAAGTAGCTAGGGGGACCGTAAGAGAGACATATATGCACCCAGAGAAGGGGAAAGGGACAAGATCTCCTGACCAAATTGGGAGCGTGGGATAGGGGAGAGGGAATTAAGAGAAAGAAAAGCGGAGAAAAGGAGGGGGAGAGAAGGACATGAAGGAGCAGGAAGTTTGAGTGCGGGCGGGGAGGAAATACAGGAGAGCAAGAAAATATGTGCCATAAGAGAAGAAGCCATTATAGGTCTAAAGAGAAATCTGGCACTAGGGAAATGTCCAGAGATCTACAAGGGTGACTCCAACTAAGAATCTAAGCAATAATGTAGAGGCTACCTTAAATGCCTTTCCCTTATAATGAGATTGATGACTACCTTATATGCCATCCTAGAGCCTTCATCCAGTAGCTGATGGAAGCAGAAGCAGACAACCACAGCCAAACACTGAGCTGAACTCTGGAATCCAGTTGCAGAGAGAGAGGAGTTACGAGAAAAGGGGTCAAGACCAGGCTGAAGAAACCCACAGAAACAGCTGACTTGTGTAAGAGGGAACTTATGGACCTCAGATTGTTAGCTGGGATACCAGCATAGGACTGACCCAGACCTCTTGAATGTGGTTGTCAATAGGAGGACTGGGCAGTCTATGGGGCCTCTGGTAGTGGATAAGTATTTATCCCTATTATATGAATGGTCTTTGGGAGGCCATTCCACATAGAGGGATACTCCCTCAGCCTAAACACATGGGGGAGGGCCTAGGCCCTGATCCAAATGATATGACCGATTTTGAAGATCTTCTATGGAAGGTCTTACCCACCCTCCCTGGGGAGCAGAAAGGGGTTGAGATAGGGGGCCAGTGGGGGCTGGGGAGGAGGCAAGGAAGAGGGAACTGGGATTGACATGTAAATCAAGATAATTTCTAACTTAAATAAAATATATATAAAAAATTCAAAGATTTTATGTGTAGACTCAGATTCTATCTCCCATGTTTTTTCACTAGGTAGATCCAAATATTCCCAAACTCTACCAGATCTGAAATTTTACCTTTTAATATTTCTGTGTTATTTTGAATAATTACATTGATGACAAATATGTAATGAAATGTCAAATATCCTGCCCTATGAAAAAACCTGATATTACTAGTACTGTACATTGAATTTCAGAAAATTTGTTTTTTTCAACATTTGTCTTTTGTTTTCTACCTTATAGTTTTGAAAATATTTTTTCTTCACAGTATATGAATTGATAATATCCACTTACCATGAATACAATGGAAATTAATTCATAGAAGTTTTTGTAAAAACAAAAACTAACATTTTATCTTTACTATATAAAATTTTGTATATTATACTTTTGTTGATGTATAGGGTTCACATGCTCGTTTAAAACAGAGATTAACTAAGAATAATCAAGCACACTAAAAATCCCACCAAAGAAATCAAATTGGTAGCTTAGTGTATATGTTTCCAGTTGTGCCTGGAAAGAAATTATTGCTTTGTGCATGATCTTTGAGTAGGTGTTTTGTTTGCTCAACTGTGGCGGTGAAAGCACATTAAACCTTATTGTTCAAGCTTCCTTTTCCCTTGTGCTTGATACATGTTTGCACCCCAGGGAAGCAAAATGCAGCTTAATTGAAAAGAACTACATGAAAAGCAATTTGCTTTATACCCTGACTACTTAAGAAGACTAAGTGGAACATTTTTTTTCCTGATTAACTAACAGAATACTTCATTCCACAGTCACCTGCAGACCTTACTTTTGTCAGATGTCAGATAGTCCTTGCCTTGAGGAATCAGAGATAATTGTAATGATGTATGTCTTCATATATATATGCGTGTGTGTGTGTGTGTGTTGGCTGAATTGAATAAATCAAATGCACAGAACTATGCAACTATGCAAATTATTCATCTTGAGCTTTATTAAATCATTTTTCCAGTAGAGTAAATTTATTATCATTCTTTATCACATGGGTGCTTTTGAGTTCTGAATTTTTTCTTGTATAAGGATTGTTAATTTTTGTGATTTAGCTTATTTTTGGCAGAAAAAAATAAATGTGGCATGTAAGGTTCTAAGCAAAATTAAGTTATGTTTCAGTAACTTTCTAACATACCAACATTTTTTGAATGAAACTGGACTAATTGTGTGCTTGTTTTGCTTGTACGTGTTGAGCAAATATGTTTCAGAAAATATTCAGCCATGTCACAGCACCTTTTATATTTATATGTAAGTCATCTTAAACTAGGATTACAAAGTGTACTAATTTGTCGTGATAAACACTATGAACAAAAGCAACTAAGGGTAGGGAAGGGATTATTTTATTTTACAGCTTGCAGTTCATTATAAAGGACAAAAACTTAAGGGAGGAACCTGGAGGCAGAAACTAATTCAGAGATCACAGAGAAGTGCTTCTTACTTGCTTGTTTTCCATAGCACGTACTTTCTTATACAACCCAGGTCCACCCTCCCAAGACTACCATGTGGTTTACTCTACTCCCACATGTTCATTATTTAATTAAAAGAGAACCTTATAGACATGCCTGTATGACAATCCATTGGAGAAAGCCTGTTGACAAAAAACTAACTAGCACAGTTGATCCCTTTTCAGATTGACATAGACATGCATAAACCATATTTTGAGGTGTCTGGCCTGTATCAGTTCCACACTGTAGAGGCCATCTCTTCTGGACTAATGCCTTTGGGGCTGCAGTTGGAACCAGCTGAATAACCCCATCCCGACCCTGAGTTGGGGAGTGTGGATGAGGGAAAGCCTAGCTACAGAGACATCTGGTCATTTCAGGAGGGCTCTCAGTCAATACTGGAGACCTGTATTTTATTCCAGTATCCTCTTAATTATCTATAAATGCGGGGGCACTGGCAGAAGACATCTAGTATCATGTATAGAGCTGATATCAAGTATGTTCTTTAAGCCTAGAGAGACTCCTGGCCTTCAGGGTAGGTGTAGGCTTGCCCAGGCCTTAGGTCTTTTGTTACACAAACTAGGAGCCATTCCCCACCATTGCCAGGCCATCTGGGGGTAACCAGTTGACATCTAAAACACAATAGGAGATCTGAGTTCCTAGAATTCTTGGCTGGGCCAAGTATATTTCTGAGAAATTAAATTTTGGGCCCTGACAATTCCCCCTCTTAAATTAATAAAATGATGCCTGTGCTCCTGTAACAGGACATATGACTTAAGAGGCCTTTTTCAACCCACCAGAGTGCATTCCATCATGCCTGAACTGTCTTAGGTTACCTGGAGCCAAGAAGGTGTTACTGTTAGTGTCTTTGGCAAAACCAACCTCTGTAATAAGGAACATTATGGGGGATGGAGCATAGCTCGATGCCACATGCTCTAAGCCAGTTTTTCAGTGGGAGCTCACCAGCAATCTCGACAATGTCAAGCAACATCTATGCCCTCATGGCTGTAACAATCTCCTGAAAAGAGGAGTGGATGAACCAAGTTAAAATGGCCATTTGAAACTATGTGGGAATGTCTAGGGTACCCCTATATATTCACCTAAAATTTCATGATTTCTATTTTTCTTTATAATTACATAATATTCCATTTTCTATATACCACATTTTCATTATCCATTCATCAGCTGAAGGACATTTAAGTGGTCTCCATTTCCTACCTAATGTGAATAAAGTAGCAATGAGCATGGCTGAGTGAGTATGTGTGGTATATGATGTCAGGTCCCTTGGGCATTGCCAAGTATTGGTATAGATGGCTCATGTGGTAGACTTATTTTTGGGCCTTGGAGAATTCCCACATTTCCAGAGTGACTGTACACGTGTACAAGCCTCCCAACAGTGAGCATTCATCTACCCTAACAACTTACCAAGTTTGTTGTCAATTTCTGTTTTCCCTCCTTCCTTCCTTCCTTCCTTCCCAATTCTACCTTGGGGAAGATGAGCTCTCAAGGTAGTTTTACGTTCCATTTCACTAATAGCTAATGCTCCAAATCTTTAGGTCTGAGTCTGTAACCTAGAAAAATGGTGAAACACAGAAAGTGAAGAGGGAGCAAGTAAGGGAGAGTTCTAGAATGGGGACCAGCCAGACACCCAGGTGCTGTGACTGGAGATGATGAAAGTGGGGACAGTTGCCTGGGAAGGGTGATACAGAGGACTGTGGAGGATGGAGAGATTAATAATACTAAGAAACATAGGGAAGAAGGTATTTATTTGACCCACATATCCTGATCAGAGTTCATCATTGAAGGATAGTCAGGACAGTAACCCTAGTCAGGAACTGAAGCAGAGAGCATGGAGGATCAGTGCTTGACACTTGTTCCCATGGATTCCTTATATAATCTAGGATCACCTACACAGGGATGGTACCATCCATAGTAAGCGGGATTCTCCCACATCAATTATTAATCTAAATATTCCCCTCAGAAATGTCCACATGACCATCTGATGGATGCAATTGCTCAGTTATGCTTTTCTCTTCCCAGGTGACTGGAGCTTGTGTGAAATTGGAAAAGAAAGAAAGAAAAAGAGAAAAGAATTAAGCACTTCCAACACAGTTCCATGGCCCACACACAGATGATGGCTAATATTTTACCGTTTTCCAGCTCCTGACCTCAGAGACAAAGACATTTTGTTTCTGATTTCTTATCAGCTACATTGTCTTCTTTACTGTTTACTATGCTCCCTGCTACCACGGTGGCCTTCTCCAGACTCCATAACTGCTCAAAAGTTCTCAGTACTTTCCAATTAAATTGTCATAAGAACAGTATCTGTAACCTAGTATGAGAAGCTCTCTGTGGTTCATGTTTAACCACTTCACTGGTGTGAATCATAGTTTTCTTTGTCCAGTAGCAGTATAATTATCTTTAGATTTCCTGGACATGTCCTTTTGCAACATAGATTCCGTCTGCTGGAGAGCTCCCCACAGTAGATGCATTGCTTCCTGTAGTCAGGTAATGTCACAGCCTCCAGGGCCCTCACTCTTCAACTTATCCCAAATAACCAGACATTCCCTTCAAAAAGGGAAACTGGAGTGTAAGTATGAGATCACTGTCATAAAGTGTCATACATTACATGTATTGATATGATATTTATACATTTATACTTTTTATTAAAAAAGAAAAACATAGAACTCACAATTTTCAGATTAGATTGCACCAGACAGTGAAGTCTAAAGGTTCATGTTTCATCCCCAGTTACATGTATTTTATACCTCAAGATTCAGGCACACCTATTAGTATGTGTACCCAGAAATCTTTGCCCATAGTTTTTAGTGTTTTATATATTAAATCGTGTGAGAGCTTTGCAATGTGTTTTTCAACATCATCAACTGAAAAGCAGCTTGTTGGGATATTGGGCCAAGTTTAATGTCTGTGACATAATGTGTGCTGTCAACTCACCTGGAAATACAGCAGTAGTAACACACACACACCGGACTTTGGAAGATCCAGAAGCAGATGTATGAAATGATCTAAGATTTAAAGAAAACCAAAAAGAGTAACAGTTTTATAAATATTATTTTGTTGATGAAGAATGGTATATTTTAGTTCCTCAAGGCAGGAAAGTGTCTACATTAATTTCTCTTTTTTTGGTGTTTTCTGTTACCTCAGGAGTTTATTCTTTACCATGTGGCATTACACAGGTTCTATAACGTTGTTTGCCATGTCTTTATTTACTTGCAAATGCCAATAATTTTTCTTTGCCCCTAGCACGTTCTGGCTATGTAAATATATTCCGTATATCAGAAGTATAATTCATATGTTGTTTCCCAGAGGCTATTTAAATTCACTTATGAGCAACTTATTAGAAAATACAGTAAGAGGAGAAAGATTCAGCATTATTAATAAGCTGTACAAATAAGCAAGCCAATGTTTAAAACTCGCAAGCTGCTGGTTTACATTTTATGGTGTTTTGTTCATTCTTTCTGCATATGTGCATGTGGGAGTCAGAGATCAACTTGAAAGAATTGGTTCTCTCTTCCCACCATGTTGTCCCAGCTACAATCTGAGGATGGCACACAGGTCAACCAGGCTTGGATACAGGTGCTTCTGCATGATGAGGTGTTTCACAGGCCATAATGAATATTAACATAAATGATTAGAGGCTCAGTGAGTTGAGTAGTTGTCTATATTATCTTTAAATGAGATATGGTATTTATTCTAAGAATGATATATCTTAAGATTAAATAGTGGAATTAAGTGAGTATCATGAATTCACAAGAAAAACACAAATTTTAGTTTGATTTTAATTTATCCACTTGATAGGGGAGCTAAAACTTTCCATTCCTTAGCTATACAGCAATCATGTGGGGATCAGCGATTTAAGAAACACACGCAATAAATCAACTTTGGTTAGTTTATCTGATATAGCCTAAAATTCCAGAAGGAAGGCTTACTGATCTCCTCGTTTTACATATGGAAAACTTTAGTTCTGTGAGTAGTCACCCTTCAAATAATAACATCAGGACTTGTCTTATTGGTATAACACAAAGAAACCCCCCCAAATTTCTAGAAGTTATTTTGCTTCATTTGGTTGATAATACATTATTTTTACTGGTTCTCAAGAAGTAAGCATTATTAAGAGAGGGAACATTCCTGTAAGTTTCTCCCACATTCAATGACAATTTTCAATAGCTATGTGAAAAGAAGAAATGGAAAAGACGAAGGAGCAGCAGACAAGTGATAACCAGAGCAGCCCCACAAGTCCCTGGAACAAAGTGAAAGCAAAGAAGTCATTTTCCATTATAATGAGTCTTCAGTCCCTGTATCCACTTACATTTTGGTTTCCAATCTTCCTTGACATGCAGACACACTTGACAATATTAATGACTGCTTTATTCAGTGTCTGCCCCGGGTCCGTCTAACGCTGCAGTGCCTGGTTCTCTTTCTTCCTTTTTGGACCTTGTGTTGTTGGGCATCTTGGGATCAATAGAGTTGACTTGTTGAGAGCATTTAATAACCAATTGACTTCAAAAACCACATCAGTATTTAAAAATCACCTTCTTTAACAGTAATAAATAGCTCAGAATTATCCAATTAATTAAGTCTCGTGCTAACTGTGAGGCCCAATGAAGGGCACAAATACCCTCAATAACAGCAGTCATGTGTTGGAGAGATGGCTCAGTGGGTAAGTTTAGGGAAGTACTGAGGTTAGACGCTAGTGCTCCACTAAAAATGCTGGATGTGACCCAGCACTATTGAGAAGCAAGGCAGGGAAATCTCTGGGTCCTTCTTGATGTCTGCCTGACTCCAGGTTCTCTACATGCCTTAGTTTTGTTACTAGTGAATCATTTTCTGGGAGCTTTCAGAGCAAGGAACTGGAAGCAGTTTGAAACATAGTTCATCCACGATCAAGAGCAGAGCATAATGAATGACATGTCACTGCTCCCTTTACGTTCTGAACATTAGGCTGAGGATCAGCCCATGAAATGGTTCAGCCTGCATTCAGGGTGGAGCGTCCTTTCTCAGTCTAGGTAAGAAGATCTTCTGCCAGCGTGCTCACAGGCAAACCTATTCTGCACAGTTCCTCATTGAGACTTTCTTCTCAGGTCTTTCATCATTTTCACAAGTGGACAATAGAAACTAACCTTCACCATGAGAGACCCATATCAGGAAAATAAGATGGAGAGCAACAGAGTTACCTAGGATCCTCCACTAGAGTGTGTGTGCTCCAACCTGCACACTTACATATTATAACTCACATAACACACACTCTCTCTCTCTCTCTCTCTCTCTCTCTCTCTCTCTCTCTCACACACACACACACACACACACACATAAACACACACCAGTCAAACAGTAAATTTGATTTTATCCAAACAATTTTGGTTCAATTTTAAGTAAAATATAATCAGTCGTGTATTTTGATTTTTTTAGCATATAACTCTCCTTTTTTCCCTCATTTTCTAGTCTCAGACATACTTTTGTAAAGCAAAGAAAGTTAAACACATCCCTGGAACAGACCCAGAATCATGATCATCATGTACATAGAGCTGCTCATTTTTCTGATGGGTTTCTCTAACTTATGTCTCCTTATATATCAACAACAAATTGAAGTTTTAGATGTGCAAAATCCTCTGTTGTCTCAGCAATTTGCCCTAAAGCAGTTTCACGTGCCTATTTCTCACATCATTAAAATTATAATGTACTTTTAGCAGTTTACATTATTTCACAAAATTTTATAATCACCATTAAATTATCTGCATAATTAATATTTTATACCTATAAAATATTTATCTGAGTAAATATTTGAAAACCTTAATTTCTCTGTTGTTGGACATTTAGCATATTTATAGTGGTTTGAAGCCATCATAAATAATACTGTAATTAATATTTATAAATTAAATTTTCTTCTGTTGAATTACTATCTTTATATAAAATCCTGAGTGGGAAATTACTGTTATTTTTGCCACTATGCATTTATTATATTTATGAGACAGAAATTCCCTTCTTAATAAGTCAGATAATAGCTTTTACAAAACTCTAGTGGCCTGATGCATAGATAAATACAAATTTTCAAACTGCACATTCACATGCTAATTATTAGTAATTAGTGACATATCCTCCTGGGAGTATTATAGACCATGAGGGCAATTCCAAATGATTCTCCTGAAAGTCACTCTTTACTGAAAACAGTGAAAGCTTTCCTGAAGTGCTTTTAAAGAAGCCAAATTTAGTTCTGTCCATCTTTCTCTTCCAGATCACACCATGGACAGACTGAGGTAGCTAAGAATATCAGCTTAATACCATGTACAATTTAAATCATTTTAAAAATCAATCTGGGAATGAGAGAGGTGGCCTTTCTCCAAGAAGAGCAAAGCAACTCATTGTCCAAGGCCAAATAGTCAGCACTGAAAACATGCATGCAAGTAACATTATTATAGACTTAACAAGCTATATTCAAGAGCATATTTGTATAAGCATATGCATATACATTCAATAACAATTAGTGAGGAAATAGGTCATGAATTTAGAGAGAAGTATATGGGAGGGTTTGGAGAGAAAAAAGAGAAGCAAGAAATGTTTAAATTAAACTGCGATGACAGAAAATAGAGCAACATTAAGAAGTCTTATGTCTGGAGCCAACTTCACCTTCTTAACATGTGACTAAGAGCCTGAGCCCTGAGTCCAAACCAGAAACTACATGTCATCTTTCCATGTAAATGTTCAGAGATTAGTCAGGATCAGACTTACCCGTATGTGTGTGTGAAGGATTTCCCAGAATCAAAGTTTCCCTGCAGGCTTTAAGACAGGTCCAGAATAGTCCTGGAAATGTCTTCAAGGTACATGATCATTTTGGTACATAGAAACCCTATCTATCTTCGGATTTTTAACACTAAAGAGTGTACATTTCATCTGTAAATAGCAGTGAATGATTTTGGAACCCTTTGGACAGTTTTGATCTCATTTAACTGAAAATTTTGTTTACTGACATTATCTAAATGATCGTACATTTATTATTAGATTACATCAGACAAATATAAGTATAAGGTACAAATCTTCTTTTTATCTAGTGTTCCATATAACAAATGCAATTTTTATTAATGCAGACAATAAATGATCTTTTCATTAAGTACACAATTTCTCATTAAAATAAACTTTAAAATATAAGATAGATTTTAGTTAGATGCAAGTCAGGGTTTACTTATGAATTTTAAACACTTTTCTGTGGAATATGATAACACTGGGGAAGGACACAAACTGCTTTGAATAGAATATTTTCTCTTTTATGGATTCTAAAATAAATTACTCAATTACAGAGCTTCTTATTAAATGAATGAAGCACATTTCTTCAAGATTATTACAGCATCTTTAACTTGTGATTTTTATTATCTTTTATTAAGTTTATCCTAACAAAGTATATCCCATCTCTCCATCCCCACCACTACTATAACTAACACCAGTGCAGGAGCCATTGTTTTCTGCTGATTTCAGATACATTTTATAAAAACTCAATTAGGCTACAGCATAATTTATTTCAAGTCTAAAAAAAGTGAATGTGTTTCTTTTTCATGATTTTTAATCACTTTTTCCATTTCCACATCAATCTGCCATACACAGGTGAAACATCCACAGTTGTGTGCAGCCCCAGTTGTATCATCTGGAATCCAAGTGGGGCACACTGTTATGCCGTCTTCCAAGCATCTGTCTTTCTAATGATAGGACACACAGCTGTACCTCTGCACTGGGTAGAGTGGTAGGTGTGAACCTCTCCACTCAGACCTGAGTGGTTAAGGAGAGATTTTCTTCTTATTGGAATTCGTCTACTGTGCTTGGTCTTTCACTAATTGACGATGGAACTTTTGCATGGCTCATTTTCACTGTGACTTTGAATATGTTTAAACTAGTCAGTTTTCTATTTCCTAATTTTACCATCCTGGCACACCAAGTTCATTGCACTTTATAATAGTAATTTGTCCAATAAAAGAAATCTTGGGAAATTAAATCTAACCATAAATGAACCCAGAGAAGTAGTAGCATGAATTTTAGCTTCAGTGGCAGAGTGCTTGACATCCATATAGGAAGCAAAGGGATGTATAGATGGTTTAGATTTGAGTGTACAACAAAGCAGGGTCTTCTAAATTGGTCTAAAATATGCATGTTTCAGTGGCTGGTTAAATCAAAGTAAATTGCTGGAGTACAGTCAATATTGCCACCACAGAAAAAATAATGCAGCCAAATGTGTTTTTACTAAGTTATTCGTGAAATTTACATTTTCCTCTTGTATGTTTCAAAGAAACAAGGGACTGAGGAAATCTCTTGGTTGTTAAAGTGTTTGCCATGCAGGGATGAAGAGTAGTTTTATGAACAGAAACTATATGATGTTATGATGTCACAGATGCAGAGACTGAGACAGATATTTGCTGGCCAACCAAACTACCTGCAGGGAGGTCCACTGAGACAACCTGCCTCAAAACAGAAGATAGGCAACTCCAAAGGAACAACATTTGAGATTGTACATGTGCACACATTTGGTACCTCAAAGTCAGATCATAAGAAAACCTAAAGACAATGAATATATATATATATATCTTCTGCCAGATGGACAAAACACCATGTCTTAAAGGAAATGACAGTAAGGCAACTTTTGATGTGAATGTTTCGGAATGTCAGTGGAGTGAAGTAAGGCCTGATGATGTTGTGACAATGCAGGGGCTGCAGGGAAGTGGTTCCTTACAAGCAAGGTGTACTACCATGGCCTAACAAGTTAGGTAAAAATAGGACTCTTTCTTCTGTGGTTGTTTTATTTAATAAAATTTCTTGGAGAAAGTATTGTCTGAGATGCTATTTCCTAAAAGTTTCTCAGTCCTTATTGGAAGCTTGCTATGACTTCTATAAACTTGGGACTGCATGTTTTTATTTTCAACTCTTGTTCAGTCTTCAGAATATAAAATACCATATGTGAAATTAGTTGAAATGAAAATTAACTTTAGATTTCTCTATCTATAGAACACTTAATTTTAGAAAAGTATAAAACTTTCCAAAATGTTATTTTCCTAGAGCTATGTATAAACAGCAATTGAAAGTAAACAATGTAAGTATCAGTAATAATATATAATAAAAATAATATGAGAAAATACACATCTATAATATTTAAAATCAAATAGTTCTCTAAAATATTATATATGTATATAATTGATAAAATTTTAAAATGCTTATAATATTCAAGCATCTATAATATCTAATGTCAGGCAGCTTTTCTTTGTCCAAATTTCAAGTACTTAAAGAACAACTTTGCTTCAGCTTCAATGGCATAGTTACATGAGAGGAAAATCCTGTTCATTTTTATTTTTAGTGTTGAAAGGAACATTGGATATTAACGGGCAACTTTCAAGAGTAAAATAAGTAGCTAATAGCTCAACATGTTTTAAAAACATTTCAAGGGAATTCATAGATAGTCAAACTAATGGCCAATTTTTGCCACCATTTCTCTGGATACAGCACTTAGGATCAGCATTTGGTAGGGTGTTTGGTAGGGTGGTTACTATGAGGCATGCATCTTCCTAAGTAATTTCTGTGATTAGCACATCTGTCACTTCTGGGATTCTCAGCGATACATGGCCAATTTTGCAGAGAAGAATTTGAGGTAGAAAGATATCGAGTGATTTGCTGAAGGATAGTGGCCCAGCAATACAGCCCGGGCATCAGAATGTAACACAGTCTCACTCAGAATCCAGGTTCCAAACTATGCTTCTCCACATTACAGTGTTTTGGACCATCATTTTCTAAGTTTTCATAAAGTATTTGATGGTAGCTGCACGTACATGAAAGATATTAAGGAATTTATTGTGTATGGTTCAAACATCCTGGGTAAATTAACAAGAAAGACTTAGTGTCTTTCTGGGTAGCAATGCCGCCTTTAGAGACTCTGCTCCATGTGAGCCAGAACAAAACCTTTTATAAGCCACTTCCATTGCTTAAACAATGACAATTACAGAAGTCAAAACATCTTGTTTTTCTATATTCTTGGTCTCCCAACATTATGGATGGCCAGTAATGGGTGACCAGTCAAAGTGTTTATTAACCACCTGATACTTGGTAATTAACTGTTTATTGGTTACCCCTAGCAACAGCAAACTTCAAGCCTACTGAGGGAATTAGTTAATCACCTTTCTACCTTATTGCTCTGAAGAAAGAAGCCCTGCTCAGATATGTGTGCTCAACTCTCCTCTGAATCCATACCATGCTGCTGTCTGCCTTAGGCATAAAGAACAACATGCTTCAATGTCTCCCCAAACTCTCAACTTGAAATTCTTCACCCCAGAGACAATAGAGACCTGAAACAGAGAGGAGCTATGTCCTGAACAGAAATCTCTGAAGGGTTACTTCAAATGACAAGTGTTCTGGGAGATGCACAAAACAATGGTGGAGAATTAGAGTGTACCATGGTGATGACTTTGGCCTGGGTAGTTAGCATGACCTTTAAGGGAATCTGCCCACAGGTTTCACTGAGGCCAGGGCATGAAATGTACTGACTCCCCCTCGTCCTGCCCTGGGGTCTCAAAGCAAAGCATGATATGTGGTGAACAGAAAACAGAGAAAGAGAGAATACCAGAAAGGACTACAGGCAAAGGAAGGAAGGCTTTGAAAAACTTAAAACTGCAAGATCAGGTAGAAAAAAGAGGTTTGGGGATCATCTGCAGACCTCCCCAGAAGCTAATAAGTGCTATTGTTCAGTTCACTCAGAAACTGTGAAACAAAAACATACCTAAACATAAACAGATCAGTAGGACCCAGGAACTGTAGGCAGTGCTTAGTGAAGTTACCTAAACACTTACACAGTGGTTCTCTTGCGTTTATCTAAGCTACTGTTTTTAAGTATTAGAATTTTCATATTAACTTTGTTCTTGTTGTTCACTTGGTATATACTGCTTACCCATGAGTCATTAGTAGTGCCCATTACCTAAGCCTACTGAACCTGAAATAAATATCTAATGGGACTTAGGGTGCATTCAGCAGGTGCTTTGTCACTACCTTGTGAGAGAAGGATTCAGAGACCATGAGAACCAAGTTCATATGCTCAAAACGTGTGTTAAAAGTGACTCTGTGTGGCCAGGCCCCTGTCACTGTTGTCAGAACGGCAAATTGTGTGAAGCATCAGTGACCTCGGTTTCTTCCTGTCTAACCTTTTCCATGTCTTCATTTATTTGTCCATGGCATTTTCAGAAACATATGTTCCTATAGAGACTGCTAATGCCATGGCCTGCCAACAAGTGTGAGGAAATCTGAGCCGGTATTATGCCTTCTGTGTGATTGCCTTGAAACAGAAATTAGACTGATTTGAAAGCTCACCACTTCAGCTATCTTCGCTGATCAACGAAGATTTTGTGGTCTTAGTCTCTCAGTTCTAGGGTTCAAGACAAGGACTTGTACAGACATACTCAGCTTCTTTTGTCTTAAGATATATGTTGTATTGTGTGCATGTGTGTATGTGCGAGTAGGGTGTGCGCGGGTGTGTGCTTATGTGTGTGTGTGTGAGGTGGTATATTGTAGTGTATGTATTTGTGTGTGTGGGGGTGCTATGTACACATGAGTACAGATATCCACTGATGTCAGAAACTTTGGATTACACAGAGATGGAGTTAGAGGCAGTAGTGAGCTACTGGACATTAGTGCTGGAATTGAACTTGGGTCCTCTGCAAGATCGTTACAAGATCTTAACTTTGCTGTCATCTCTCCAGCTCATACTCAGATTTTGAAGGTTTGCTGGATTCAAACTCATGTCCTTGGACTTTCACAGCAAGCTCTCTTCCTCAGAGGGAGTTCACAGAGCTTTTCGCTCTTGTCTTGTTTTGATTCATTTGATTTTTGCATTTTAAATAAAGACCTGTATGAATAGTATTTGCTCACAGTATTTGTTCACATTACTACTGGAAGGTTGCTGTCGGAGAAGAAAACATCAGAAGCAGATTCTCTGCTATGCACCTATTTTTGTCTTACAAGAATTCACTTTTACATGACTCTCAAGTTTGTTGCTTTGAGAGAGAAGCGGCGTGCTCAATTATTCATGTTTTCTAATTAAACCGTACTGATTGTACCTAAGTGGAAACTTTATTTCAGAGAGAACGTGCTCTTAATTTTTTTCCACTACAACAATAGTTTTTCAAATGGGAAAATAAATCTTTCTACGGTCTGCAGTAAGCTATTCATTGGGTTCCAAACTTGTGCATAGAAAATACATATCAAGTTGCAAGCCCCTGTCATTTTATTTCATGGCTTGCTTAGCAATGATGATATCTGATGGCTGTTCATGACATTTTAGTTAGTTTGTATTGAAAATACCAGGAAACGACAAAACCAGATGCTGTGACTATGCACTTACTGAGCTGTGGTTTTGTGGCTCAGTGAAATCTCAACCCTAACAGTTCAGCCCATGCCCTGAATCAAACAATACAGCTACATATTTGGTTCTTCTCTTTTAGATGAAACATTTACACAAAAATATTGGGACACTTTTCTGTTGGGGCCTAGCCCCCACATGGTCTCTGAGTTGTTTGTCAGCTGATAGCCTCAGGTGCATCCTGTTTTCTAGTCCTGGCTTACTGCCCCCGCATTGCCCCACTGACAGCAACATCTAGCAAGAGGAAAATACACTCTCTTCCACCTGGGGGTTTTTCTACTGTGTTGTAAGACTATATGTGAGACTGCTTCCTCCTACAAGCGAGAGACCTCTTAGCACTTGCAAAATAAAGACACTTCTTAGTACAAACAGCTGGGCATCTGGTCTTTCTTTTCCTGATACCTTGGAGTGCCTTGTGGCACGGGCGCCACACTTTTCTTTGATTTGAGCAATATTCATTTTTGACTCAAAATAATCATCTAAAACATGAATAGCATAATCAATATGTGACTTCTGAAAATAGCCGACCTTCCCCAAATCTCCCTATGTAGCATTGGTTGACCTTGCTGTGTAGCCAGGCTGGCCTCAGAATCCCAGCCATCTGCCTGCTTCACATCTAGAGTTATAGGATTAAAGGCATGTGCCACTACATCCAGTTATTTTTGATTTTTGACAGAGACCTGTGTGCTGATCCAGGTCATCTCAAACTCTGCATTTCTGAGGGTGACCTTGAGTTCTGATCCTCCTGCCTCTTCTTCCCAAGTGCTAGGATTACAGGCATTCTCTCCTATAAGTGATGAGATTTATTTTATTCCCATGTCTTTAATTGAAAATAATTTCATGCTTTTATAATAACTTCACTCTTGTTTTCCTTAAATTTCATGATCTTTGTATGTTTTAATGAATCATGTGTCAGTTGGTTAAACTATAATTCATATATGAAAATCACATAAACCGGTTTATCTCGCTTTCATATATTTTATATATGATCCAGGGGAAGACTTAACTGGCTACCCTTCCTTGTCTATAACTCAAAGATGGCAAAAGGAATGTGCTTTGAATTATCATCTTTACTTCCTCCATTAGTCAGATGACACAGAAATTGCCACTTTATTCCTTCATAAGAAGACACTGTGGCTTCACCATCCATAAAACATGAAGCCTCTTTTCTACAATATTTTGCTATTGATAGAAGTCATGTTTTCCTTATTTACCAATTTGTAGGGGTTAAAACATATTGTTAATGAACAGACAAATGCTTTTTTTCCTGAATTGAAACATGAAGATCTAAAAGATCGGCAGAAGTCTGTCTGAACCATTGTTTTCCCTCAAGTTTATATTTTTATGAATGAACTCAACATGATTCCTTGAATAGAAGAAGAAGTGGATTTGGAAATGAGATGAAATTCATCTTCTCTTGAAAATGAAATGGATGGTTTACATACTTTTACAAATAATTTTTTTCTTGATATTTTGGTGTTGAATTTTCAAATGTGTTCAGTTTTGACCCAAGGCTCTGGGAGGCCAGAGGATCTGGGGTTCCCTTATGTTAGAGGCCTATGTGTCTTTTCTGTAGCCTGTCATGGCTACTAAAGCAGGGGACTGAGTGAGGGTCTGGTTCCTTTATTTCTAAATTACTAGAAGTGAAGATTTTGAGTTTAGTTTACCCCTGTCACCTAGATCTTCTGAAAGCATGTTACCACGCATTTGTTATGTCATCCACATTTGATTAAAGCCTTCAGATGAATGCTTGCCTAGCATGTAAGAGTACTGAAGGAGGAGCACACCCCAAGTGTCACATTTATAAAGAATTTCCTCAATCAGACCATTTTGAATGTATTTCTTTGCATTATTTATTCACTGAGGCTGGGTTGCATTTTAGATAATTTTGAAATAATGAGTTCCTTCATTATAGACACACTTTAAATGCCAAAAGGAAGTATAAAACATCCATCAGTTTGAATGTTAATTTCTTGGACATCTTTTAAAAAATATTGTTAAGTGATTATAAGGCTAAACTAGGGTTATTAGTAGCATCATTTTAAGAATTAAAAACCTGTAGTCTGTTTTTAATTGAGTAGTATTTGCTTATGTTTTTACAGATGAACATATTAATAAAACAGATTCTGCTAATTATATTGACCTTGTACATAGACTTTGCTAATATGGTTAATATATGCTATGTTGGCAAGTTCTCATGTGTATTTTGAGTTCACTGAGAAGCTGTTTCTAGCATTCCCTCATGCCTACACACACCTCAACACCTGCAGTTAAGAACCACACATGCTTGTGTCTGGGTAAGGGCTGATCCTCTTAACTCTGTGAC
Organism: Mesocricetus auratus; assembly: GCF_017639785.1. NCBI lineage: Eukaryota > Metazoa > Chordata > Mammalia > Rodentia > Cricetidae > Mesocricetus > Mesocricetus auratus. Next base: position 15,571,165 of record NW_024429195.1, read on the forward strand.
ATGGAGGGAAGAGAACAGCAGAAAAGCTCAGGAGTAAAACATTGTGTGCTTAATAAGAGTTGGAATCAACCCATGTATAATAGAGGTCACTATTGTTTAGTTTCACGATACAAAAGTGTCTATTACAGGAAAAAGTTGGAAGTTCAGTCATTGGAAGCTCATCTGTGAAGAGAAAATTCAATCAGGAAGCTCAGTCCTCGAAAGTCAGTGTCTGATGGGTATTATTATTGGCTGATTTGATGACATTACTTCTGATGGCATTTGTCCTTTTACTTGGAAGCTTCACCCAAACATACACTTGTCTCTGCCAGATACTTTATCAGGAACTCAGCTAGCTATATCAATGGGCTTTCCCCAGTTTATATTTGATGATGTCTCTCTGACTCCCTGTGTATCCATCTATCATTAATCTATCCTTCTCTCAATCTATCTACCTATCTCTCCGCCAGTCTGTCTGTCTATCTATCTATCATCATCATCATCATCTAGTCTGCCTATACATTTATCTAGTCTATCTGCTACTTGTTTATTTGCTTACACTTTTGCTTTGTCTTGCCATATATTTAAAGTGTGACTTTTGTTCATCATTCTCTAGACAGCACTGAAAAGTCTAGATTTCTCTTGGAATATACCCTATTACTTCTTATTTTGTACCAAATCACAGTAAACACTTTCCAGATATTTTCAAAATTCCATTGTTGGAAAATGATTGGGTCAGAATTTTCACCTTTTGTGATTTTTAAACTATCTAAATAAGTTAAGTTTTCATAGAAATACAATGTAAACAGCATATTAAAATCAATATATGTTCATTTATATATTTACTTAACGCATATAAGTATGAAAGAATAGTCATTATTGCCTCTCATATATCAAGGAAGTACTCCAAGAGATTAGAAATAGTTGAAGCAACAGAGATAGTTTTAAGCATATGATGTCTTCTTTATCTAAGTTGATTATTCTTAGACAACTTACAGATCTATTTCACTCCATATTTCAGGAATCTCTTTGACTTCTGAGTGGTATGAGGTTTCCTCTTTTCTATAATGTGCTAGAGTCTTGAAATACCTAAGCAATCTGCATCCATGATGAATACAAACCTATGTATCCTTGCGTATGTGTTCATTGAAATAAGTGACTTACAAATGAGTTTGGTTTGATGTGGAGAATACCAGAGTACTAGTACACATCAATGTAGGTTTATGTCTTTCAATATTGGTCCTACAATTTTGTAAGGTCTCTCACTTGTTTTTTTTATTTTTGAGAACTTGGCATCATTATATTTCTGGCACCCTTTTCTTATGCCACCTTTCCATCGCACAACAATTCCTCAGGTTGCTATTCTTGGACTTTGAATTTATTTGATCTTGTCGCCTCAGTTATCTTGTTAGCTATAATGAGGACTCAAAATGCCAATTGCTATTGTTAACTCATACATTTTTTCTTCGAGTATTTACATTCTAACTGCTCTGGCATTCTAAAAATATTACACAGAAAGATAAAAATAAGCCATGCAGGTTAGTAAATATCTGTAGTCTCCACAGTTGAAAAAGTGAGTATGACAATAGGCTCATCACATGATTTACTGTTCAGGGATTCATAGCATTTTCCAAACCACCTTAGCCTGTACAGTGAATCTTAATTTAAAAGTTTCCCTGAACCAACCAAAACCAAATCATTTCTGCCATAATTTTAATGTTCAATGTTCTATTCAATGGATAGACAATTATGTGCTCCTTATCAAATTATGCATCTTAGAGACTGCTTTGATGTCTTAGTCTTCTATCAGAGCCATTGTTCTTTTTGGAAGGAACACATTTATGCTTGTCTAGAGATTTTATTTAAGGTGGTAAGATACTTACTATTAATCAAATAATCAGAAACAATTTTCTGAAAATTCAGCTGCGAGAAGAGCTTAGAAGTAGAAACAGTGGGATCAGGAAACAGACCTTGTCTGGTAAACCGGGGAAGGCTTGTAAGAAGAAGGGATTTTGAGGCATGCTCTGAAGCCTGAGTATGGTTTTAACTCGTTGAAGGGCTCGCAGAAGAAGTTCCATGTGGAGAACTGCAGGAGCCCAGTGGGTGAGGTGAGAGGAAAATGAGCAAGTGAAGCAGATAAAAGACCACAGACGCTTGTTGGGTGGGGGTCTGAGGGGGGGAGATGACAGATAAGATCAAGGAGAAACAAGAAGCAGAGAACACTTTCAACGACAGAACTTTTAAAGTTTCTCTGAGAAACTGGGAATTATCTGTGGATTTTATATATAGCCAATATGTCCCTTTAAATTTTTAATTTTATTTTATTACTTACTTACTCATTCGTTTATTTCTATTTCATATTCATATTCATATTTGCCTGTATGTACATCTGTGTACCACATAAATGCCTGGTGGCCAATGAAACCAGAGGAACTGAAGTTACAGATGGTTGTACACTGTTCTGTGGGTGCTCAGAATAGAAGCTGCACCCTTTGAAAGACAAACCAGTGTCCTTACTGCTCAGCCATCTCTCCATTACAAAATATAGCCTTTAGAATTTTCATATCTAATCAACAAACCTTATTGCTGCTTGGTCTTTTATTCCTTCCTCCATACACGCCTCTAGCCACACCCAAAAGTGGGCCTGGCTAGTGGTGTAGTTCACCTCCTTGTCTCTAGTCATGCCTAAAGTGTGTATGGTTAGTGGCCTGGTTCTGCCCTTTCATTACCACATCCATATGTGTCTCTACAGCACTATGTGGCTAATGGTGGAGTTTAAGTTTCCCCCTACAATTCCCCTTTTAGTCTAAAAAAGATATTTAAACTTAAAACAAAACTAATTGTGTCAATGAACAAAATGTCTCAAACATCTATCCCATCTAAACCTAAGCTTATCTGAAAGAAACACCCAAGTCTGAACACCTCCTTCCAATCCTAACTCTAAAACTAACACTAACAGAAGTAAACTATCCTATAAAATCAATAGTAGGGAGAGGGGCGTGGAATTCTCATGGGAAGTCCTGTGTATATGTGAATAAAACATTGTTGGCCAATAAGGACGCAAGATAGGTGGAAGTAGGAGTCAAGGAGGATCCTGGGAAATAGAGGCAGAGTCAGCCACGATGTAGCCACAATAGGAATAAGAGGTCCAGACCCCTTTCTCTGGTAAGAGAAATACTTAGATTACCAATTATGGGGTAAATACTTAAGTTAGAGATAGCCAGTAAGAAACCAAGCAAATGGCCAACAGCTTCATAATTAATATTGCATCCTGTGTGTTATTTGGGGGACTACAACTGTGGCAGGGCCCAGGCGAATGGCAGGGAAGGCTGCATTGTACACCTAACTTTTATTACTTCTTAAATATTCCTTGAGTTTGTCTCTGTCTTTCTCTGTCATTTTCCATTCATTTTTGAGTACTTTATCTTCCTACCTCAATTCTGTGTCAGACCGTTAATCCCATTGAACCTTGGGAGAATGTCCAAATACCATCTTGTAACTTCTGAGCAGTGTCCTATGGTTCTTTTAAAAGCCTATCTGTTCCTGGAGGTGTTTTGATAAGAATAAATATTATGGTGACTTCATGAAATCAGAATCCCTTCTTAATCCTTCCCCTATGGGCTGCTTTTCCCTGAAAATTCTGCAGAAAAGATGTTAATTACTTGTGTTAAATCAGGTCTTTGCCAAGGTTAATTGACCATTCTTTTCTTCTTTAAAGACCTCCTTTTTCTTCTTAAAAATTCTCAGCATCTGTCAACCCTAGTGATCACTAGAAAATGAAATCGTTACCTAAAATATTAAGTCTAATCTCCCAGTATCACTCAGGACTCAATTTTAAGATTTTCCCCCTCTCCTTTTATGTCTCAGCCCTTTGCACCTACTATTACAGGATCTCTTGGAGTACATCTCTGTAGACTGTTCAAACTTCCCTAACTTTCCCCATTCTACTTTACAGAGTGTTCCACTCTGCCCAAAATGTTGCTTTTTGTTCAAAGCTTTTCTCTTTTGTTGTTCTATTTTATTTTTTGGATTGTGCACAGTGTGTGTGTGTGTGTGTGTGTGTGTGTGTGTGTGTGTGTGTGTGTGTACACTTGTGCATACAGGCACCATGGACTCAGTGTGAAGTCTGTTCTGTCTTGATGCCAGATGATCCCAGGAATTGAACTCATGTCATCAGACTTAGCATCAGGACTAGGGTGTACACTCACAACAGCTGAGCCAGTATGACTAGCACAAACTGGTTTTCTCCATTTTGCTCTTAAATTAGTTACTACTTGAGACAAATGAGCTCTTTTGAGCTTCACCGAGACTTCATCCCTTACTTTGCTGTCTGACTCAAGTAGAAATTTTATCTTTCTCTCGAGTGCACCTTTGCATAAAACACGTTACACTTTATTGTCCACAATTTAATTTGTAAAACTAAGGTGTGATGAGCAAACTGTTTTAGGATTAGAGAGATGTTACTTTACTTTGCATCTTCCTTTACCAGCAGGCACTTGAGACAGGGTAAAGTGTAAAACAGATGCTTTCTAAATAATTAAACCAGTCCAAGGCAGCAAATAAACCAGCAGATGAAAGAGGAGCAAGGCTTTCTAGTAAGTTTGAAATTCAGTGAGGGAAGCAGATAAATGACTAAAGCAAAGAGAAGATTAAGGAAAAACCCCTGAGGAACTTATGCAAGATGGATTATGAGTAGATAGACTGATGAAAAATTTCTCATGTAGGTTCTGTTGTAGATGGGCTTTTAACAGCCTGCCATATTTCTGTAGGAGAAAGATGGATATTCCATGTGTATTTCAGAAGTGCAAGACCATACCCACTCAGGAGACTGAATCTTTGTCAGGTTTCAAGGTTCATGAGCTTTTTAACCACAGGCTCAGCATGATGTATTTTCCTGTGTACTGAGCAGCTTTAAATAGTTTGAGAAGGAGACTATCATGAAAGCTAATGTCTTAAAATAATACCACTGACAGTGTGAAGGGAGTGTGAAGTAGGTGAGTGTGAAGGTGCACACATTAATTAGGATACATTTAATACGATTCTGGTTGACAGAAGTTTTCTACAAAAACTCAGATGCTAATTATTTTGGGTTTGTTGGTTATATGATCTTTATGGCATCAGCTCAACTATGTTGTCTCAGAACAGTCACAGATGATCTGCAAATGAACAAACCTGGATAAACACTTTTATGGGACTTTTCTTGGTGAGACTAAACTGTGTATTAACCCCATATAACAATGGTACCACATATCAAAAAAGCATTACATCCAAGCCCTACTTTATTTCTGTTAATTACAGCATCATGAACGTCCAAGGCAATTACACTATCATAATTCACCTGAGCAGCTTATGGGTAGTCTTACTCAGTCATGGACTACTCACAAAATCTGCAGTTTGTGGACCATTTGTGGACAAGAATCCTTTGAGCAATTTATGGGCAGCTACACTATCCTTGCCTAGTCCTACTCTACCCTATTCAATCTTGACCTCCTATGTATTATGAAGGAATGAGTGGCCTCTCCAGGGTCTTTAAAGGAAAATGGACTCCATGAGTCTTACAATCTTTTGTTCTCCCTCTACAAGAGGATGCTTACATCCCTAGTCTCCAGAGGACAATCTGTGGGTTACCACAGCTGCTTTGATGTGCTAAGGTGATCCAATCCTGAGGAGACAGGTATAAGACAGCAGAAAGGGTTATTTATAAAATAGGGAACAAGTTTGATCATGCCTGGTCCATTGTTTCCTAGGTAAAAATGAATATAAATGTAAACCTGACTGACAGTGTAAAAACACAAATTGAGGGGAATATCTTCAGAAAGGAATAGAAGTAGACTTTATAGTGTTGATTCCTTACTCTGTGTTGGTAACAAAATCAGAATAAGTAGTTAAAAATGATACCTGGCAACAAGACCCAGTGTCTAAGAGTCTGTGGTCCATGAACAGAAATAGGCCTAGAAGCAAAAAGGCTGTTTTGATGGTTAAGATGATTAACTGTTTAATATGGAAGCCAGGCAACATGGAAAGGCTGTTAAGTGTTATGAGCAGTCCATTAAACTATGAATAACACTGAGAATTTTAAAAGCTTCTACTACTTGGCAATGAGTTCTAATAAATTTGTTCCAACTTTTCAATTTTTATATTATAAATAATGAAGAACAATGTGAGTTTTCATAATATTGTATCATGCTCAAAATCATTTTATGAGTTCTACCCAGAATGCTTTGCTCTCTCACCCATCCCGCTAGGTTAAAAAGCAAAGTGCATTATAAAAAGTTATGTTAGAAAACAATAATATATGTTGTGCTTTAAGACTCAACATCTGTTACTTGATGAACATGGCATTCTTTTTAAATATTTTAAACTTTCAAAATATTTGAATTTTGATTTTTTGCAGTCTATTTGAAATAAGTCGAATTCAAGTTATTTCTCTATTTTGTTTCTGGACAAGCAGATTTGTCTATGCAATTCAATTAGAACATGTTTTCAGGTGGGTAGGGAGAAGGAAGAGTAAGTCAGCAATGCATTAGGGCAGGCTTCTTTACCATGTCTGCTTCCAGAGAAAAACAGAGATGGAGACATGAATTATTCAAAGCTACACTGAAAGTAGTCAGCAACATTGAAATAGGGTTCAATACACCTGAAACTTGGCTTGGGAAATCATTTTAACTTTTGTCTCTTGAACACTTGTAAAATTCCCTTTTAAAACAAGAGCCACAGAATGGTTTTCTTTACCATTTCACCTCATTAGAAAGGGACTGCAAACATGGCTGCTATTGTTTTCTGTTGCATGAGAAGCAAACCACAGATTAAAGCTATGTTTTTTAGCTTTAATATCACACACCTGCACCTCAGCTACACAAGGATTTTTATGTCTTCCCCTGCTCATCTGTGCTACCAATCTGTACCATTATTGGCAGCTTTCCCCATAGATCTGTCTTGGTTTAATTGACAATGCACAAGTCCTACTCAACCTAAGTCATTGACGTCGGATGCTTTTTATTATGATACAAACACAATGACTTCTTTAGGAAGACCTGTTATATTTAAAGACTGATGAAATGTTTTCTTTGGGGGAATTTTCAAAGAAAAACTGCATGACAACCATTCAAACTACATTTGAAAATCTGACTTTCAGAGACAAATTATCACATTAAATACTTCTATTAAATGATCATGCTTTCCCTTTTCTCTCTTTATCTTATGGAATGGAATAAAAATAATCAGACCTGTGAGATGGCTCAATGGTTAAAAGTATTGTTTTTCATTGCTGAGGATCCAGGTTTAGCTCCTAGCACCTATACAATGGCTCATAAATATCTGTAAATCTAGTTTTAGGGGTGTCAAATGCTCCCATCTGGCCTTCACACACACACACACACACACACACACTGAACATATTCAAATCTTTTGAAAAGCAAATACACTAAATAAATAGATGAATGAAACAATTTATCAAAATTTTTAAAATTTGTTTTTTATTTTAATTTTAAATAGCTTGTTTTACATGTCAATCCCTCCCTATTGCCAATTCCTTCCACATAGGGGATATCTAGAGTCTATCATTTCACTCAGGGTAGGGTCCAGGCACTTCTTTAAGAGTCCAGGCAGACAGAGCAACCCTCTTTGTGTTATGGATACACGATGTCTGTTAGTATTCGAGGGATAAACACTGATCCACTGCTCAGGACCCCATAGGTAGCCCACAATTTATCAAATTTAGGAAGAAAATAGGTCATCTATTCTATTTGTCTTAAAATAGAGCTGAATATCTGAAATACAGCATTAACTAAACCAAAAAATTTTTCAAATTGAGAAAGCATTGAAAATCAGGTCTGTGTTTGTTGATGTGGTGGTTACTTTGAAATGTCAACTGGATGCCATGTAGGATGCCCTGGAAGGGTGTGCAGATGAGGTTGGATATAGACCAGAGTGGCCCATAGGCTTGTCTATGGGGACTTGTATGGGTTTCTTAATTACAGTGGAAAAGTAGGCAGAACCATTCCCAAAATTTGGGCCATGGACACTTTAAGAGTAGAGAAAGTTAGAGGAAAGCACACATGTACTTTCTCTCGTCTTTAATGTGTTCTAAGTAGCTGCTTCAAGTTCACAACTCGATTTCCCTGAGATAGTGAACAATACCCTGGAATTATGAGCAATAGACATCTCACCTCACATCATATTTTTGACATAGTATTTTATCATAGCAACATAGAAACTAGGATGCTCTCTGGGGGAAGAGAGATCTCTTGCTATATATAGTCTTATCCATTTTGTCATAAAAATAAGTATTAGTGTTTTCCATTTTCACTAGGATTTATTGATATATTTGAGTTATCTGAAAATAGATATTAAGATCTAAATTGAAAATGCCCAATGATAGGCTGTACTAATTAATATTTTCCAGCCACTAAATTAGTTATATAAACCTCTGCTTCTACAACTGTGGATTGCAACTCCCCATTGGGCTATTTGACTGTAGAATTTATGGAAATTTTGGTAATAATGAAAGGTTTCTGAATGCTGAGTAAACAAAAATTAAATACAAATTTTAATGAGCCCGTGTTGTTTACTGCAGCACTTGTCTACATTGTAGAATGTGCTGCACTTTGACCTTCCCAGAGCACCGAATGGGAACTTTTTGCTAACATGCTTTTTCCGTGCTACAAAACACCAATGGATGATGCTCAAACACTGTAGCCCAGATTCAGGATTACTGTATATCACCAACAGCAATACTTCACTGTACATTCAGAGTTCTCTGATTTTATAGAAACACGATGGCTTATTTGTGGAAACTTTGAAGGGTTGATAGGTCACAATGAATAAATGAATTTTAAATGCATTTGTGTAACATGCTATGAACTCAAAGGTGTTAGTATACTTATTTATTGTTTTTATCTTCTGATACTGATTTTCCATATTTGAATTTGAAAGTAGAAGATGATATGATTTAAACAATCATTTTGATATTGGTGTTCAGGGTGATGTAGAAAGTTACAAAGATAAATTGTATATAACTAATTGTAGAACAATTGTTGAGTTTTAATAGAGACATGTAAGGTACTCACTCCTACTGATATATTGTATCACTATTTTTTTGGATTTTAGAGACAGGGTTTCTATGTATTGCTTTGGAGGGTGTCCTGGAACTCGCTATGTAGACCAGGCTGGCCTCGAACTCACAGAGATCTGCCTGCCTCTGCCTCTCCAGTGCTGGGATCAAAGGTGTGCACAACTCTTATGACATTCCTGTCACCTGACAAGAGAGTAAACAGGAAATAAACAAAGTACCAGGAAACCATCAGTTTGCATTAAACTGGAAGCTGCTTTCTGCTGAGACAGTCAGAACTACCTTTGAAGGTTACAAAGAGGGGAGCAGAGAGATGCACAGAAGTTCCATAAGGTAGGACATTACTAGTGTTTACCTCCAGATAAGAAGAGGAATCAGAAAGAGGCAAGATACCGTAGGAAAAGAGGGGAGAAGCAAGAGAAACAGATAGGCGTTCCCACTGTCTGGAGACAAAACACTGAATCCAGGGCATCCAGGGAAATCAAGATTGTAAACAGAGTAGACATAGATGAGTGAGCCCCTCCCTGTTTAGATATTCCCACTTTGTCAGCATTCACTGATTTTCATGTAGTCAGAAAGCAGGCTAGAATACCTGTAGGGCACCTCATAAAACAAGCATTCTATTGGCACGTAGGTGGAGGTACTAGTTTGCATGTCATAGAACACACTTTGAAACCTATTCTCAGAGAACAGAGATCATTGGCTTCATAGAATGGGAAGTGTTAAATGTGGTAAGCTTATATTCAGTGGTAGTGGAGATTAGTTGGAGACAGGAGGGATAAGAAATGAGAATAAACAGGACTATCTGGATATGTTCAATGTACATTATATACTTGTATGAAATATCTTTATGCAACACTATGTATACTTATTACACAGTGGAGATTGAACGTATATATTGCAGTGTTTGTTACTGACTGGAAATTTGAGGTAATGACCTACATTGGTTAATATACAGGATGACTTCTTTTTGAGACTTCTGTGCCGACCTTTTTTGGTCACTACTTGGGTACAGGTGAGATGCTTGTGGGGATTTTACCTACTACATCATCAACATACTTTCTCCAGTCATCTGCCTTAGATCTGTCATTTATGTCCCATTTATATCTTGTAATGGATTGCTGTTTGTTCTTTCTTCCTGAAATATTATACATTTCTAGATTATATATGTGTACATATGCGATTGTTGCCCTGTAGACTACTTTCTCTTTCTACCAAAGCTTATTACCACCCAAGGAGTTGTCTGTTGCAAGGTAAATGGTTGTAATTGCCTGGTGCAGGTGACACAGCTTTGTAGCCAAGCTCCAAGTGATCTCATTGTGTTTGTCTCATGGGTCTTGCTATAAATACCACATATATCTTCTCCCCACCGAGTTAGTCTCACTAACTCCAGAGTCTGGCAGATTCTGTGATTAGGCTAAGAATTGTTTGAACTGCAGCCAGGACATGCTGTAAAGCCCTTTCTTATTCCAAACCCTTCTTATGCCTAATAGCCTTTTGTGTCTCCTGGTGTGTGGGCCAAAACAGTATTTCTAAGGGAGGATAATGTTGCCTTTGCAAACTAAATATTCTCCTGGCATTGTGTTTCTGCCTATAAAATAGGGAATAAAGTGTGGCAAATTCAATTAATGTCCCAAGTATAAATGATACTTGGAATTTATATATTTACTTATTCATACAGTCTATAATTCAGAAGGATTTGACATAGAATATAGATACCTTCAGATTTGAAAGCAGATGGTACAAAATACATCATATTTGTGGTTCTCTGTGGCCACTCCATGCCCTCATTTTGCATTTCATATATGAAGAATGGTAGCCAGAAAAATAAGACACTTTTACTGCCCAAAATGGTAGAAGCATGCAGCTAGCTGCAAAAATTAATGAGATGGAAAGAACACATTAAACAGAAATAACAGGAGTGCAAAGAGATAGAAATGAATGAGAGGTTTGGAAGTTATCTTGGATCTGTATAAAGTATCAGATTTAAGAAATGACCCCATAATAAACCAGAGCACAATCTATTAGGTATACATGACCAGGGAAACAGAAAGAAAATTCATTTTAAATTATGACATATCTTCCCACTAATGAAAACATACCTTTCTATAGTCACTAATTATGTATATTCCAAAAAGTTTAATAAACGAAGTTTCGAATGAACCAGCAAGCAGTGGAAGGGGTTGTAGTGGTATCCTCACTATAAATCCCTGGCCTACCTTGAATCCTGTATCCTAATTGTAGGTGATTTCATTATACCCAAATTGGCAACAGTAAAAATCGCAAGGAGACCCCTGACTGTGATGGTCATTGTGGTAAAATTTCCTTAAAGACTGTGTGGAAACTCAAGTTCATAGATGCATTTTAGCCAGTCACAGTGGAAGAAACCATGACCTCAAACTACTTTTCTGAGTTTATTTTTTTATTCTATTTTGTGCTTTTTGCCACTTCCCTTACGGAGTGGGAGGCACTTTCTTCTTAAGTAAGAAGACTTCTGGGGGTGAGGATTCTAACTGCCCAAACCAACTGAGTGGTGGGAAAAGAGATCTGAGTGATTTGTCTTCCAAGGAAACTTCTTGGTGGTGTTGTCAGGTCTGAACTGCATGCCTATATAGAATACTGGCAAACATATTCCATAAACTGACCAGAATATTGGCTACTAAAACTACATCCTGTAAGTTTGAAATATTTAGGTAGTCATTTACTATATTATACTAGATTATTTTCTTATCTTCCTGCTACAGAAATATTTGAGATAGCTTCCATTATGAAGCATTCCATGTCAGAATTATCCCACTAGAGTTCATGGAGCAGTAGAATAAGTAAAGTTCAAAGTTCAAGGCATGCTTTGGAGGTACTTTCTGGCTTGACCTGCTCTTTCACTGGCTGGAGAGGCCTATTACATGCTCCAACTGTAATGTATGATTACTAAACAACTTTACTGTCTGTTTAATGCTGTGTAAAATATTTAAGGGCCATACCTAATCATCACAATATGATACTAACATTTACGTATAACCTCTTAATTGAATTTTTCTTGGTTGACACAGAAGCAAAACACTTTAAAAGTCTTGATTGTATGTCTAATGCTGCATAGATATTTAGAGTGATGCAGGTGTAGTGTGGAGCTGTGGAGATGCTTATTGTTTAGTTAATTGGATGATAAGAAATCAGATAGGAGTAGCATAGGGTAAATTTTGAGTGACTGCCTATGGGAAGCCAAGGAAGCCTTGAATACATGTGAACAAGTAGATGAAGTCCTGAGCAGATGTGGATTGTTGATAGGATGGGCAATGCTCAGAACTGGCAAAGTCGCTCTTTGGTCCAAGTATGACTATTGACAGTGTGTGCAACTAAAATTGTTAATGAATGATTGACAAGTGTATGCAAAAACCAGCAACTGAAGCTTCCTCCTCCTAGGTGCTTATGCCCTCATACTGTTTACCTACAGACACCTCCTACAAAGAGTAGCTAAGCCTTTCCCTCTGTGCCACACTTAATAAATGTGATGAGGACTCCCGCTGTTTCATATTAGGCATACTCCATCAGACAAACCCAGTCCCCTATCAGAACAAGTAGAGCCCACCAGATTCCAGCTTTGCTATTCCTGTGTCTGTGTGTGGGTGTGACTTCTATTCACCCCCTTGTCACCCAGTCAGGGATCCAAGACCAAGCTCTGTGGGGTGTGATGACTCACCTTTGAGTATTAGACAAGGGCCAGGACTGGAGACGGCTAGAGCAAGAGTTCAGAGCATTGATAACAGAGCGTTGCTCTGAGATAATGGATATGATCAAGAACATGCCCAAAGGTTCTTAAAAAGGTGGAATTCAAATAGTATGTCTGTTACCCAAGCGAACTTTGTTCTCAAAGTATGAAGAGTACAGTGATCATGTTCAAATTAAAGGCAAGTTCAAAAGAGAGAAATAAAGAAAAGTCAGGGGAGAAGAGTGGTGGGCAAAAAGGATTAGCAGAAATGAGGGGAGTTAATTGGAAGTAAATGAAAATATAAAAAAGAGACCAAGTCAATACTTAAATGTAGCATTTTGGACATGTTAATGGAAGTGAAGGTATATCGACAAATGACATGAGTGAAATGCTAATGATGAGCTAGAATCTCACAGCTGTTGGTACCCATGCTATAGCTAGAACAGGCTTCTGTATCTTAACTTCTTTAACTGTAGCATGTATCTTTATTAGCTGTGTTGATTTTGATATTAAGGCCAAATATAGGCATTGTAATGAAATTACGACTTAGGTTCACTCTGAAAACTTTTCATCATTTAAAAATATTCTGTGCAACCTTTTTATTGCTTGACGACAGACATATTCTGCAGTTGTTCATTAGGATAAATGTAAATTTTCTGTGCTAATAATTTGTGTCTCAGTTGTTAAAGTGCTTGTTGCTACAGTTAAGGGCACATGGGTTCAGTTTGCAGGCATCCATGTAAAAGCTGAGCACCTTGGCTTACATGCACAACCATGTTCGTAGGTGGGGCAGACAGGCTGATCACAGAAGCTCAGTGAGATTATTCAAGGAGCACCAAATTCAGAAGGACCCTTTGGCAAAAGGCAGAGAGTGACTCAAAGTTAACCTCTGGCCTCCACAAACATCCACACATTCATATGTCCACATGTACATGAACAAGTACACATAGCACACACATACAAGTCATTTATATAGTGAGTTTTCAGATTTAATGTGAGGAAATGGGAACTATCTATATCAACTGAATAAAAATGTAGAAAATAATGAGTTAAAAACCACTAGGAATGTGACTGCCATTACCATCATCCCTTTTCAAACATGGAAATGGAAAGGTCCCATGAACAGGATATTATTTTCAAACACTGTTCCAGACTCATCTCAATTATGTGCTACAGAAACCTGAAGATTATGTTTCGAATAGAGTGATGTTTCAGTTCATTTGCAAGTATTTTCGTCTTTGTGATGGAAAAACCCGGTTGTTAGGGTGGAGAAAGGCGAAGTGCAGCTGAAAAAGCAGAACACTTTGAGCCTGCCTGCTTGTCTCTTTTGCTGCCTCTGCTTCCACTCAGAAACCAGGAGCTCATTCTTTACCGACTCAAAGCACTGTTATACAGCTAAGTGTAGATTCTACTGACAATGCGTTTCAGTTTTTCTGTCAAGGCAAATGTGTTTCCTTGAATTGCCTAGCTCATTAGATCCCTTTCACCTTTCTGAATAATATCCTATTCTTGAGGGGCACAAACTAGTACTTCCACTGGATCAGAAGGAATCTGTCTTGAAAAAGTTGAGTGTTAAGCAAGAGTTGTAAAATTTATAAAAATAAAACTGTGCCTGCCAGACAGTTTGTCGTTGAAGACTGCTTTTCTTCACAGGCCTTGGCATGCGCAGTCAAGTTTCCACATTCCCAGGAATGTAACGATAATTCCACATGGCTCTTTTTTTCTCTGGGGGCTCTTAGCATTTGGATCAGATTGCAGTCTCTGTCTGAGTTCAAGTTCACTTTCAGAAATCTTTCCCCAACTTCAAGTTCATTTGTTTTGCTTGTTGCATGATATGTATAACAAACTCAGAAATCTTTGTGGAAAATGATATCTCTTCATATAATTCTTCCACTAATTTTGAAAATCACCAATATGAAATTCAGTAAGTGAAGCTAGAGGCAGGTGAATTGCAGACACAAAGCAAAGGAACCAACAAGGAGCATTAGACCTGAATTATATATGATTCCATCTTGAAACATAATGGTTTGATTTTAGCTTTCCATTTTTTGCAAGAACAATTCTACATTCAAAAGTCCATGGAGGTATTTGAGCAATGACCACTGCTATTCTATTTATAGTAAAGACTGAATTATTTCTGTAATATGCAAAATAAGAATACTCATATAAATATGTAAACTTTATTTAAATTTGGTTTCTATGTGTAAGGATGAGTAATTTGGCCTAATAATCTGCCCATATTAATAAGACACTAAAGAACTGATGTACAAATCATGCACACTTAGTACACTCATTCAGTTTACCCTTAATAGGCAGTGATCATATCTCATTGAATTTATATATAATACAGGTAGGTTAAGTAATCTATTTTTAGTAAGTGTTATTTTGATGATGATAATAATGGCAAAACAATAAAAGAGAACTAAATTAACATTGTTTATAATTTAGAAAATCTAAATTTAGATAAAATTAATGATAGTAATTAGAGTTTCCTAAAACAGTCTATAATAACGTCTAAGACAAACTTCCAAATAGCATACTGATCATCCCATTTATTTCTGGAAGTGGCTTGTTACATTTTCAGTGTGAAATAGCTCTCCCAAGCCCACTTTTTGAATACTTGTTTCGCAGCTGTTGATACTATTTTGGGACAATATGGAGCCTCAAGAGGGTGGGGCCTGAATCCTAGAAGTGTGGCACTAAGGACTGGGCTTTGAAGGTGGTAGCCTTACCCTTGCCTCTGGTAGCTGCCTCAATTTCCTGTTCTGCAACCATTTTCTACTGGCTAGTTTAATGTCAACTTGACACAAGCTAGAGTCATCACAGAGGGGAGGGCTTCACATGCCTCCATAGGATCTGTCTGTGAGGTAGTTTTTAAATTAGTTATCAATGAATGACCAACTCTAGATATCCCCTATCTGGAAGGAAGTGGCCATAGGATGGGAGGCTGGGGGGGATGGTGGAGGGGTGCCGAAGGAGGGGAGGGAGAGGGAACTGGGATTGACATGTGAAGCAAGCTATTTAAAATTAAAATAATAAAATAAAAAAGACAAAAATTAGTGATCAGTGGGGATAAACCCATCCCATGGTTGGTGGTGCCATTCCTTGGCTGGTGGTCCTGGGCTCTATAAGGAAGCAGATTGAGCAAGCCAGCAGGAGCAAGCCACTACACAGTAGTCTGCCATGGTTTCGCTGTTAGCTCTGAACTCCAGGTTCCTGCCCTGTGTTAGTGAGTTCGTGTCCTCGTTTCTTTTGCTGGTGATTGTTATATGAACTGTGAGTAGACTAAATCCTTTGTCTCCCTGCTTAGCTCTCTAAAGGCAGTGGAACCTGGGAGAATGTAGCTGACAGAAGAGACAATTAGAGTCTCATTCAGCTGTCAACTTCAATCACAGTGTCAGACAGTTTATACATCCAGGGTTAAGAAGAGCCGCACGAGTAAAGCATACTATCACAAAGAAAAATCTAGATGTGGCAGGCAAGCTGCCCCTATCTCAAACATATTTTCCATAGAAACATATAAACAAATAATAGTAGCCAGTTATAATGAATAATTTGAACTAAACTCATGTCTATCACTGTCCTGGGAGGGGCATACAAGCATATTCCCAGAACAGCTCCATGATTCTGAAGAAACTGAAGACACAAGACTCTTGTCTTGGTTTCTTGGAGTTTTCTCACAAGTACTCAGAATTCTCCTCAATGCCTCCATTCTTTGACCAATTTTTAAACCTCTCAAAATTTATTTGGTTACTGTATTTCATCACAACAATACTAACGGTAACTAAGAACCAAGTGAACAACCCTGAAGGACATCCTCACACTACTATGAACTCCTCAATGTCTTCTGGGCATGATGGACTGGATCACTCAGAAATCAACAGTCAAAACAAATTTTCCATCCAATAAGTTGATTTAATAGATATTTTTCTCTCAATTGTACAGAAATGACTAAAGTTTTTTGACTATGTATAACATAATTAATACTATTTTCTCTGCCAGTCTTAAGATATTTAAGTAAACAGCAGGCGATCTATCACAAAGGGAATATTTTGTCTGCCTACTCTGAAAATATCATATCATAAGCAAAGAAATAACAAGCAGATGGTATTAAGTAATGGTGGTAGTAGACTCCTTTTAATCTAAGCTTGACATTTCTGTGGAATCTATATGGTGCTAGAGTAAGTTATCTTATTTATGTACCCTTTTGTTTTCTTCGACATTTCTTGTAAGGAGGGATTATTGCAAGTACATACAACTTTTTTAAATACCGCCTATGAATATCAAATAAACACACAGAATGTTTATTTGTTAAAGTTGGTTAAATAACATTGTCTGAAAATTTGTTATATGAATTAAAACAAGTTACAATTTAACATATTTGTCAGATATATTATTGGTGAGCTTTTATAAGCCAAATTTTTATTATTCTTGTCTCTTTGCATGCAAATGTGCATGTCAGCTGACTTTCTACCTGCATTATATGCATTGTTTTCAACATTGTAAATGCACTAAAAGGATGCATTTATACAGTGTAGCATTCAATTTCTTATATTAAGACAGAAAATGAGGAAAGACAAAATGATGTCAGAAGCACATGGCTTTTCAAGGAGAATTTCTGTTTAGCCTGGATATCTGGGGGTCAACCTGTGTAGCTAGTATCTGATAGCTCCTTGGAGGTGGCGGTACCTAATCAAATAAACAGGTTGTTATTACATTTTCTTTACATACTGTAAAACCTCTCCACTGGTTTAAAGAAAGCCAAAGGGCTGCAAGGACTTTAAATGAACAGTAAAAACCAAATAGCTGAACGCAATGAAACTCAATTGACTATTTTCTCTGTAGGAAATTTTAAGAGTCTTTCTTTGTCTCATATAGTCATAAAGATCTATTTTATAACGAAAGCTTTCGAAAACCCCTGTGTGCTATGATGAAACTGTAGCTTTTAGGGCTCAGATACACACCACTGAAGCTATTAGACAAAGACAACTACCAAATGGTATGAAATTCCAAACTAACTGGGAACCACGTTACCTCTACTAGGAATTTCCTCAACTGCTCTCTTGTGTGATATTTCTATTTACCTTAGAGAAGGTGGAAATACTTATCTGATGCTGCAACGATAAACGGCACACTTACTGAAAGTAAAAATAAGTATTTATTGTAAAAATTACTCACAAGAGACCAAACAAGTAACCCAGATGAGCCAAGTAGTTTTCCGCCGCCGAACTGGAAGCCGAAAGCTGGAAAAAGAGACCCAGACTTCTGTTGTTCAGTCTTTTATACCTTCCCCCGTAATGCCCCTAGCCATGCCCAAAAGTGGGCCTGGCTAGTGATGTAGTTCACTGCCTATGTACATATACGTTTTTAAGCCCATCCGTATACGTTTTTAGTCATGCCTAAAGTGGGTGTGGTTAGCGGTGTGGTAAACCGCTCTTTTATTGCCTCATCTGTATGTGCCTCTAGTAAGTCACATAGTTAATGGCAGCATTGTTTTCCTCCTACAATTCCCCTTTTAGCCTAAAAAGGATATTTAAACTTAAAACAACTAACTTGTGTCAATGATCAAAATATATCAAACATCTATCCCATCTAAACCCAAACTTATCTGAAAGAAACACCCAATTTTGAACATCTCCTTCCAATCCCAACTCTAAAATAATTGAAAACTAACACTAACAGGTGTAAACTATCCTATAATATCAATAGTAGGCAGAGAGTGCGTGGAATTCTCAAAACTACTTCCTGCTGAGATGGGACTATGATAATCTCATGGGGACCTCTGTGAAGAAAAATGTTAGTGTAACAAAATCTCAGTAGATCAGACAGTCTCTGTATGGCAGGAGATGCATGATTGAAGTTCCTGACTGGGGTTCTAGTGTTGATTGAAGCTCTCGTCTGAAGCTCTGGCCAGATTGTAGAAGATGTGCTGTTTAAGTTCTATGGTCTGGAGTTGTGTCAAGTGATGTAGTTTCAAGCCAGTTTCAGGATAGTGCTTGTCAGGTGGAGTCGATGATGTGGGGCAGTTCAGATGCTTCCAGGTGAATCAGGTGGAGTCAAGGAAGTGGATCCTCATTCTCTTTCAGAAGCAGTTGAAGATTGCTGTCAGGGAATCCCTTGTTCTCTGGAAAACTCAAACATTAATGTTAACAAAGAAATATTTTAAGTTTTATATGTATGCATACCGGAAGAGGTGACAATAGGGAAGATGGTAAACATGAAGGAAATTAAACTTTTCAGAAAAAGAAATCCACAAATAACAGTCCCTAATTTTATTTTCTTCTGTCTTATATCAATAGCTCTTTGATATAATACAGAAATTCTGAATTTTCTTTAAATAATATGCTTGAATTTAGAGTAGGAGAGCCAATCCAACTCCAAAGCCAGCTTCAGTTAAATGAATGGGGACTGAGGTATGTGAAGAAATAAAGATAAAAGGGTACTATAAAAAACAATATAGAGAGATTTAGACTTTGATACCACACAGTGAGTTACTGTTTGATGGTCCTCAGGGTAGCTCTTCATTCTTCTTCAGGAATCTATATGTCCAGTATTCTTTGATAAGTTTACCTGTGAAGACAAAAAACAAAACACTTCTCTTTCCTTTTAGGAGGTCACTTTACCCATGGTAGAATAGGATTTTTGTAAATTAACTGTTATCCTCCTCCTCCTGAGATGTCTTCTGTTCTGATCAAATCTTAATTAATTTTGATGGAACCCAAAGCTTGATACCACACAGTGAGTTACTGTTTGTTTGATGGTCCTCAGGGTAGCTATTCATTCTTCTTCAGGAATCTATATGTCCAGTATTCTTTGCTGAGTTTACCTGTGAAGACAAAAAACAAACCACTTCGCTTTCCTTTTATGAGGTCACTTTACCCATGGCAGAATATGATTTATAGATGAGCTGTTAACTACTTCCTCCTGAGATGTCTTCTGTTCTGATCGAATCTTAATTAATTTTGATGGAACCCAAAGCTTTTCTTCTCCTGTGGAAACAAAAGCAAAACCCCTTCCCCAACGTAACACATAAATTGGTTTCCAGATTGAGATCATAACATCCTTAAAATACACCGGTTGGTTCAGTTCAGAAGTTGTCTCTGTAGTCCAGTGTCTTTCTGCTGCAGTTTGTCCTTTTTCATCAGCATTAAGACAATTCAGTGTTAGTAAAGCATTATGTAACCTGTGTTTGGGGGTCTTTGTTCCCCCCTGGTTGTTTATGAAGCATCTCTTTTAAGGTTCGGTTAGATCTTTCAATCACTGCTTGTCCTGTGGGACTGTAAGGTATACCAGTTACATGTTTTATATTATAATATTTGAAAAATTGTTCCAATTTACTGGAGACATATGCGGGAGCATTGTCAGCTTTTATTGTTTTAGGTATACCCATAATAGCCATCACCTCTAAGAGGTGTGTAATAACAGAATCAGCTTTTTCAGAGCTGAGGGCAGTAGCCCATTGGATGCCTGAAAATGTGTCTATGGTATGGTGTTCATATTTCAAACTGCCAAATTATGGGAAGTGAAATACATCCGTTTGCAAAAGTTAATTTCTGTGAATACCTTTAGGATTACAACCTGCTGGTAATGGAGTTCGATTGTAGAATGAGCAACTGGGACAATTTCTTACTATTTCTTTGGCTTGTTGCCAGGTGATAGAAAAATCCTTCTTTAAACCTTTGCTGTTAACATGGTGTTTCTTATGAAATTCTGAAGCTTTCAACACATTAACTATTAATAAACAAACAATTTCATCATTGCCTTGTGCCAGAGGACCTGGCAGACCTGTATGGGATCTGATGTGTGTTATATATATAGAATGAGTCCTGTTTCTGATGGTTTCCTGTAATTGTAAAAACAATGAGGTTAATTATGTACTATTAGGAACAAATTCTGCAGTCTCAATGTGCAAGACAACTCTTTCTGAGTACTGAGAATCTGTGACTATATTGAGAGGCTCTTTAAAGTCTTTAAGTACCATGAGAATGGAATATAACTCTGCCTTTTGTATGGAGTTGTAAGGGCTTTGAACTACTTTACTTATATTTCCTGATTTATACCCTGCCTTACCTGATTTGTTTGCATCCGTGTAGAAGGTAAGAACTCCAGAAATAGGTGTTTGCCTCACGATACGTGGAAGAATCAAACTGTTTTCTTTATGAATTTGATTCTCTCTGTTTTGGGATAGTTATTACTAATAGCTCCCAAAAAGTCACTGCAAACTATTTGCCAATACTCATTATCCTTCCATAAGGAGGAAATTTCCTCATTCGTTAAAGGTACAATAATTTCAGCTGGGTCTTTCCCAGTTAGTTGACGAAGCCTTAACTTACCTTTTAATATCAAATTGGAGATCTTTTCCATATATGTTTTCAATTTTTTATTCTGTTTATGTGGCAGAAATACCCATTCTAGGATGATGTCTTCCCCCTGCATTAATATTCCTGAGGGGTATTCTCTAGATGGTAAAATAACCAGAATACAGTCCAGCTTTGGATCCCCACGGTCCACATGTGCTTCTAATATTCTCTTTTCTACCCATTCTAATTCTTTTTCAGCCTTAGCTGATAGTACTCGTGGGCTGTTTAGGTCTTTATCTCCTTTTAAAGCCATATTCAGGTGTTTTAAATCATGCTCTTCTACACCAATAATTGTCTGTAATTGAGACATTTCTCCTAATAGTTTTTGAAGATCATTAAAAGTCCGGTAACAGTCTCTTCTGATCTGTACTTTCTGTGGTCTAATTTTCTGAGCATCTATTTTATAACCTAAATAGTTAATAGAATCTCATCTTTGTATTTTTTCTGGGGCAATTTGTAATTGTGGAAATTTTTTACAAATTATTTCTAGAGGCTTATGCACAAAATATTGACACAAAGTTGGGCTATTTAACATACCTTGAGGTAGTACCTTCCACTGGAATCTCTGTACTGGTCGGGAATTATTATAGGTAGGTAACATGAAGGCGAACTTTTCTCTGTCGTTTTCTTGTAACGGTATGGTGAAGAAGCAGTCTTTTAAGTCTATACCTATAATTGGCCAATCCTTAGGTATTAGAGAAGGTAACAGCATCCCAGGTTGTAGAGACCCCATAGGCTGAATTACCTTGTTGATGGCTCTAAGATCAGTAGCCATTCTCCACTTACCAGACTTCTTCTTGACAACAAAAACAGGTGAATTCCATGCACTAGTTGATTCCTCAAAATGTCCAGCATCTAGCTGTTCCTGAACTAACTTCTCCAAAGCCTCTAACTTCTCAGATGTCATAGGCCATTGACCCACCCAGACAGGTTCATCTGTCAGCCATTTTAAGGGTAGACCTTTTGGTTGCTCTGTAGGTTTAGCACTATCATCCTGATTCTGTACAGCCTGTACATTTGGCATCTGTTTTCTGTACTGCCTTGCTATATTCTTTCTACCACCAAGAGCTTGTCTAGAATTCCTAGCTGATACAGGAGGAATGTTAATCTGGGTATTCCATTGCTGTAATAGATCATGACCCCAGAGGTTTATAGCAATATTTTCAACATATGGCTTTAACCTTCCTCTCTGTCCTTCTGGCCCAATAAAGTCAATCCATCTAACTTGAGATAGGGTTCCAATCCCTAAGAATTGAACATTAACCTCTTTTAAAGCCCAATTTGGGGGACAAGAATTCTGATTAATGATGGTGACATCACTTCCAGTGCCCAAAATGCCGATAATCACCATATTATTTACTTTAATTGGTAACTTGGGTCTATGATATTGTATAGAAGTTTGCCAAAATATATGTTTTGTATTTCCTCCTGATATAATTGATTCATTCTCTGGAGCTAATGTATTATCCAGTGCCGTATTATTTACAATGCATCTTCTAATTGTCCTAGGAGAGGCTGTCCTCCACTGTCACTGGGAATGACTGGGATAATCTTGCTTTTTGGGTCCTTCCTGAGGCCCCGATTTACGTTTCCCGGCTGTAAAGGTCTACCTTGTCTATCTGTAGTTGACCAGCATTCCTTGGTCCAATGTTTCACCTTTCCACACCTCCTGCAGAGATCAGTAGGCTGAGGCCTTCTGTTTGATGCATTCCTGGTAAAAGCTTTATTTCTAGGAATGCGTTGTCTACAGTTCCTACTCAGATGTCCTATTTTACCACAATTGAAGCATGTGGCATCTTTATGTCTGTTAAAATTTTTGGTGATTGCCTCCCCTACCCAGGCGTCTATATCTTCATGGGTAGGGTATTTGGCATCCTGGTGTCTCCTCAAGCCTGTAGAAATAGCTTCACCTACCCAAGCTCCCATATCCTGACTTTTACATTCCAGGTTCGCTATATATAGGACCCATTCCTCCAATGGCGCTAATCTTATTTTTAATGGCCAAAGTACCTGCTTGCATTGTGGATTTGCATTCTCATATGACAAAGACTCTATAAGGAGTCGCCTAGATTCTGGATTTGCTACTTGTACTTCTATTGCTCTGGATGATACAAATTCATGGTCAATTTTGTGATGCATATATTTCTCCTCTTGATTAAGTATTGTGCTTATACTGATCTTCTAAAACGTAATGCATAATTGAATACAGACTATAGATAGTTACTTATAATAGTCAGAACTTATATTTAGGTTAGTTTGGTTTCCTAGATATACAGAAATATATTTGCGATAGTCTTCAAAGCTTTCAAAGACCTTCAGAAAATGGCATTAAAAATGGTTTAGGGTTTTTCTTTTTGTTGTTGTTGTTGTTTTTTTTTTCGAGACAGGGTTTCTCTGTGGCTTTGGAGGCTGTCCTGGAACTAGCTCTTGTAGACCAGGCTGGTCTCGAACTCACAAAGATCTGCCTGCCTCTGCCTCCCGAGTGCTGGGATTAAAGGCGTGCGCCACCAACGCCCAGCAGGTTTAGGGTTTTTCTTGACAATAAAAAATGTCTGCTCCTGGCAGCACCAATTACGTCTGAGAGGAAAATGGGCATCGAAGAAACTCATTATAGAGTTTGCTTTCAACATGGCTAGATTGGCCATTTGAGCAATAAACTGCTCTTGCCTGGACTGCTTGACTGTTGCTGTACAAACTGTACATGGAGGACCCACAGAAAAGTGACTGCTGAACTGAAATCGTCCTTCAGGGTTCCTGATTCATGGAAGAGTCTACGAGACTTTCTGCAGGACACAGAGAAATGACTGATAGACTGCCAATACAGATGGACAGTTTGAAATTTCCTGCTTTGCTGAGAAGTCTTCCAGACACACTGTGGTCTATGGGCTGAAGATGGATGCCCCAACATTACAGAGAAACTTCAGGTGACTGCCCAGGCAGCAAGATGTCTCTGTCAATCCTAGTGTTTATATATTATCTTTCTGTGGTCTTTGATAGAGTTGAAGACAGATAGTTATAATTATAGTTTTCCTTAGTCATGATAAAAGATAAGCTGCATATAGAACTTTGAACTCACAAGGATGGAATAGATGACATTTTCTTTAAATCTTGCTAAATATTGATAGACAAAATATTGTAACTGTGTTCTTACTTGATAACTGTACTGTTATATGTAATTTGACTATGTTAAAGTTAAGGCCTTTCTTTTTGTTTAGACAGAAAAGAGGAGGTGATCGGGGAAGTCCTGTGTATATGCCAATAAAGCACTGTTGGCCAATAGGGAAGCAAGATAGGTGGGACTAGGAATCCAAGAGGACTCTGGGTAGGAGAAACACAGGAAGTCAAGATGTAGCTTTTATAGGGGTAAGAAGTTCGGAACTATTCTCCAGTAAGAGAAGTACTTAAATTAATAATTATGGTGTAAATACTTAAGTCAGAGCTAGCCAGTAAGAAACAAGCAAGGCCAACAGCTTCATAATTAATACAGCATCTTGTGTGTTATTTGGGGACCACAACGCAGCAGAGCCCAGTAGACTGGCGGGGGATAAACCAAAGTGGAAGACAAGGAAAAGGCTTCTCTTTACATAATGGTGCAGTCTGGCAGGAAGGCTTCTCTTTACACTTATCTTTGTTGCATTTTGTGAACTTCTTTTTTTTTAAAGATCAATTACCTATCCCACACCTGTCTTAAAGGGGAATATCATATGAGGATTTACCTGAATTTCAAACCACTATCCTTTGTACCAAAAAGTCCTTTAAAATTTATCAACCTTTTCTTTTAATCATTTATCACACACCCTATGACAATGCCTCTGGATTATGTCCCAAAAAAGTGAGAAAATCAAACACGCAGGGGAAATCTTCACTAGAATTTCTGAAGTTATTATGCAGATGGAGATTTCCTAAAGTGAAGACTTAAGATTTATGTCATCCTTGAAGAGTAAGGATAAAAGGATAGGGAAGCAGTTTGAAAATATGTCCTTAATTTAAAAACAAGAAACTAAGGAAAGATTGTCCAAATTGTTCCCTGTATGCAATATTGTTTATATGTGAAAGACTTACTATGAAGGAGTCTGCAGTTCTAGTGCTACTTCAGACTAAAATGCAAAATGGACTTGTTCCATAATAGGATGATGGGCATACATACCAAGGAGAACTATAGTTGATTCGAAGTCCCACCAATTCCCTCTGGTATAATGTGTCAGGTATGATACAGTGTGTCTCAAATGAGCACATATTCTGTACCATAATGTGGGATATATGTCATCTTTTGCCTTTACATCGTTGTGTAAATTTTTAGAGTTTTAAATATTTTTATTTGCCTATTGAGTGTGTTTATATAAAAGTCATTTGCATTTGACTTTCACACAAATACTTAATAATCTAGACACAGTTTGAATGAAGAAAATAGAAAATAAATTCCCCTAACCCCCTTTCATTTAGAATCAGGTTGACTATTTAGAATTATAGTTTCATAAAGGAATCTGGGCCCTTCCCGGGGTGATGTGAAAAGTTCGTATTTTAAGATTTGGTACTTGATTTTCAAAATATATCATTTTTATTGTAAAAATTCCAAGGACAAAGAAATGAATGCCTATAAGTCAGTAAGTGTACTCTTAAACAATATTAAGTTGTCTACATGGTGTTGGCTATGTAGACCTATTTTTATTTTTGGAGAGTAGCTGACCTTCCCATGAAATCTTTCAGTCTGCTCCTTGTAAAAGTATTCATACAAAATTATCCTTCTGAGTGAGTATATTCTTCTGTTTTTGACAAAAATTCAAAACCAACTTGATAATGTGTGTTATTTTAAAAGCAGCTTTTTTGCTTAATCATAGAAACTTAGACTTGAAACCCATTCTAGAATTTGTATTGCCAAATTCTTTCAAGTGGGCAAATTAAATTGCAAAGAAGTTACTCCCAAGAGTCAATATACTGTGGGTTTGGAGTCACCTTGATTTGGCTACATCAGTTTCCTTCCCTTTATCATCTAGATGGTATGTGGTAAATCATTAGGTCCTGTAATTTTTACCTTTTTATATTAAAACCTAGAGTTAAAAATGCTTTGAATGTTCTCTATTTAGTTCAGTCCCCCACTTTTTAATTGGGTCCTTTGGTGGTTTGTAGAGTAGCTTAGTGAGTTCTTTCTAAATTTTGGAGATCAGCCCTCTGTCAGATGTGGGGTTAGTGAATATCTTTTCCCAATCTGTGGGTTGCCTTTTTGTCTTGCTCACTGTGTCATTTGCCTTTGCTACTCAGTTACAGGATGTCCCATTTATTAATTTTCGATCTCAGTGTTTCTGCTACTGGTGTTGTGTTCAGGAAGTGGTCTCCTGTACCAATTTGTTCAAGGGTACCTCCCACTTTCTCTTCTAACAGGTTCAGTGTGACTGGATTTATGTTGAGGTCTTTGATCCATTCGTATTTAAGTTTTGTGCATGGCGATAGACTTGGATCTATCTGCAGTCTTCTATATGCCAATATCCAGTTATGCCAGCACCATTTGTTGAAGATGCTATCTTTTTTCCAATGTATAATTTTAGCTTCTTTGTTTAAAATCAGCTATTCATAGGTTGGTGGATTAATCTCAGAGTGTTCAGTTTAAAGTCTAATTTGTACCCCTGCTTGTTTCTTGGGACCATTTGATTGGAAAATCTTTCCCCAACCCTTAACTCTGAGGTAACGTCTGTCTTTGAGGCTGAGGTGTGTTTCTTTTATGCAGAAGAACGATGGGTTCAGTCTTCAGATCTATTCTGTCAGCCTGTGCCTTTTTATGGGCTAGTTAATACCATTAATATTGAGGGATATTAATGACCTTTGATTGTTCATTCTTGCTTGATTTGGAATAGTTGTTCTTGGTGGAATTGTATGTGGATTTCTACCCCTTTTCTCTTTTGGATGTTGGTAAAGTGGGATTATCAATTTCCAATGTTTTTCTGGTTGTAGTTAACTTCCTTGGGTTGGAGTTTTCCTTACAGATCTTTCTGTAGGGCTGGGTCAGTGGATATGTAATGATTAAATCTGGTTTTGCATGGAATATTTTGTTTTCTCCATCTATACTGATTGAAAGCTTTAGTGGATATAGTAGTCTGGGCTGGCATCCTTGGTCTCTTAGTGATGGTAGAATATCTATCCAGGACATTCTGGCTTGCAGAGTTTCCATGGAGAAGTCAGGTGTGATTCTGATAGGTTTGCCTTTATATGCTATTTGACCTTTTTCCTTAGATGCTCTAAGTATTCTTTCTTTATTCTGTATGCTTGGAGTCTTGATTATTATTTGGTGAGGGGACTTTTTATTGTGATCCACTCTATTTGGTGTTCTGTAAGCTTCTTGTACCTTCATTGGCATGTCTTTCTTTAGGTTCAGAAAATTTTCTTTTATGATTTTGCAGAATATGTTTTCTGTCCCTTTGAGTTGGATTTCTTCACCTTCTTCTATACCTACTATTCTTAGGTTTGGTCTTTTCACAGTGTCCCATATTTACTGAATATTTTGTGTTAGGGATTTTTTGGACTTAAGATTTTCTTTGATTGATGAATCTATTTCTCCTAGTGTGTCTTCAATACCTGGGATTCTCTCTTTCATCTCTTGTATTCTGTTGGTTATGTTTGCATCTGTAGTACCTGACCATTACCCCATTTTTCTATTTCTAGCATTCCTTAAGACTGTGTTTTTTTATTGTCTCCAGGTCAGCTTTCAACCCTTGCACTGTTTGAAATGTTTCTTGTAATTTTTGCTTCATGGTTTCCTCCCTTTCTCGCATTTGTTGGATTTTTTGTTTTTTTCCTTCTACATCTTGCATTTTTTGGTTATTTTTTTCTTCTATTTCTTTAAGAGATTTTTCTCACATCCTCTTTGAGGGCCTCAATCCTTTTCATGAAGGTATTTTAAGGTCATTCCCTTTTGCTTCATCCACATTTGGGGGTTCACATCTTACTGGTGTAGAATCTCTAGACTCTGGTGTTATCAAATTTGTTTTTCTGTTGCTGAGTATGTTCTTATATTGCCTCTTCCCCATCACTTCTTCCAGTGGGTATAGAAAGTACTCAACATCCTTAGCCATTAGGGAAATGCAAATCCAAACAACCCTGAGATATCATCTTACTCCTGTCAGAATGGCTAAAATCAAAATCTCTAATGACAGCTTATGCTGTAGAGGATGTGTAGAATGGGAACACTAGTCCATTGCTGGTAGGAGTGCAAACTTCTACAGCCACTTTGGAAATCAGTATCAAGATTCCTCAAGAAAATGGGAATCAGTCTGTCATAAGACCCAGCAATTCCACTCTTAGGCACATATCCAAAACATGCCCATTCATACAACAAGGATGTCTGTTACACTATGTTCATAGCAGCATTATTTGTAATAGCTAGAACCTGGAAGCAACCTAGATGCCCCACAACTTAAGAGTGGATAGAGAAAATGTGGTACATTTAC
Source organism: Mesocricetus auratus (assembly GCF_017639785.1). NCBI lineage: Eukaryota > Metazoa > Chordata > Mammalia > Rodentia > Cricetidae > Mesocricetus > Mesocricetus auratus. The sequence continues at coordinate 15,599,719 of NW_024429195.1, forward strand.
ACAATGGAGTACTACTTAGCAGAAAAAAACAATGGAATCTTGAAATTTGCAGGCAAAGGGACAGCACTAGAAGAAACCATCCTGAGTCAGGTAACACAGTCACAAAAAGACAAATATGGTATGTGTTCACTCATATATGGATGTTAGACATGGATCAGGGGAGTGTCAGGCTATAATACCAGGGCCAGTGAGTCTGGGAAACAGGGAGGTTCCCAAGAGATATGCATTATATCCCAGTGAAGCATGCATGTTTCCAATTTAAATAAAAAAGGAAAATGCTTTGAATGACATAAAACAACAATCTTAAGATGTTTTTATGAGGTGGAACAGTTTATACAATGGAATTATTACGAGTATCTATAGTAAAATGGTAGCACACAGAGATGGTGGCTTCCACAAGCTGCTGTATTTGTGTTGGTGTGTGTTGGTGGGGGAGTCTCTCTATGATCCACTGTCTATGTTACAAAATTTTTGGGAAGTCATGTCCTGCTAGATTTGTGGCCTCTGAAAGTTTTATTTGTTTCTGGTTCTGTCCTCTTTTTCTTATTTTTTCATATGAGAAGTCACTGCCTTTATGTTATTGTCACCAGGGAACATATCTGCCATGACTTTCCCACTGCCAAGGACTGAGATATCTCCTACCCTCTTTGCCAAAATACTATTTTCCTCCTTTATGGTACTTCTGTCATGTGTTCACTCACAGGAGTGAGACTAGTAAAACACACACCTATGTATTTTGATTCAGATGACTATAAAATTTTTTGCATGTACAGGTTCTTCCAAATGAAAAAAAAACCACCATTTACAGCTATGTAACTACCATAGGGTGAATAGTGGTAATCCCAGACAACCTGGAACATGTGATCTTCTTGATATACTGCAGTGAGTCTACGGTGGGAGGTGTGTGCAGCCGAGTACCTGGAAAGGGTTGTTACTACAACTGACAAATTCTTCAACAGTACAAACCTCAAGAAATATGTTCCAGTGGAGAAGAAAACTCCCAAAAGTGAGACAGTTCAGGCATCTGAAAGATACAAGTGAACAAAATCTCCCAAGTCTGTGGCATTGGTTGATTACTGTCAAGTTGTCTTGATAGCTTGCAGAGGGGTGGGTAATGAAAAGCTAAGTACCAGCAATTAAAGGCTAAATGTAAGAGTCACAGTGTCATTTTGTTAGCCTGGAAAGAGGCTTTTATTTATTACAGTGGGAGAATAGATAGTGCTGAGCAGTATGCTGGAGTTGCAGAGTTTCAGAGACATTTAAATGCTCCATCTCAAAGGATCTACAATGTCAACTTTCAGACTTGACCTTGAACTTGAGACCCTAAAATAAGTTAGAATATGCATAATTTGACCCAAGGACCTTGCCTCTGAATTCACATCTCATACCCTAATTCTTTCAGAGCTCAGTTTTCCATTGTAGGAGCATATTTGGGACTTGTAATGGGGCACTGAGGAAGTTTCTCCTCAGGACAACAGCTGCAGGGGATTTCTAAGGAGCTATTAGCAGCTCTGTTCACAGATACCAGGTCAAATGTCAGATGGTACAGAGGAAGGCTACCCAAAGGCTGACAATAATTACCAATGAGGCACAATTGACCTGTTACCTGAGAGTAGAACTCCATCAAGGAAGTTAGGTAGAAGAAAGATGTAAAGACAATTTTCTGCTTTGAGGTAGTTTCTAAAGACAAAATTCCATATCTCAGAAAAGACCCTTGGAGGGGAAGTAAATTCACTGTTGTGTCTTTTAGAAAGTTAATCAACATGATAGCCAGTGTTGTGTGGAATGAAAATGGGTAAAGTGATGAAAGAATAAGGAAAATATGGGATGTAGACACATTATAATTGGTATGCCAGGTAAAAACAATAGGGTTGGGAAGTCAGTTAAATTGGCATAGCACTTACCTTGAAATTTGAAGACTACAGTTTGAGTTCCAACATCTATAAAAATTCCAAGTACTGAGAAGACAGCAAAAGACACCCCTCCCCCTAGGACTCACTGCTTAGTCAGCCTAGCTTATTTGGTGGGTCCTAGGGCACTTGGATTTCCTGCCTCAAAGAACAAACAAATAAGCACCATCATCACCATCAACACCATCACCACCAACAACACTATCATCGCCATCAACGCCATCACTGCCACAAGCGCCATCACCACCATCAAGAAAACAATGTTGTGCAGCTCGAAAAGAACTATACCTGTCATTGTCCTTATTCTTCCAAGTATGCTCACACATGAATGTCTACTCTGTCACACACATACATAAGCATGCACCTGAATGTACACACACTCACACACACACACACAAACACGAACACACACACACACACACACACAGATAATAAGCAAAGTTACCTGCGATGAGGAGGATTTATAGGTAGTGAGCCACTGAGAAGAGTTCCAGCTGCACTATAATGTTATTTGTTTTGTGGATGATGACCAAGAACCTGAGAATCAGTTAATCTCAGTGTAACAGTCTTGCTTTATTTTTGGAGATTACCAGTTCTGAAATAAATGTGGATTAGCATCACAGTCACAGAAGAAGCTAGAAAGCTGTCATTATCATAAGAAAGTATAGTAATGGACAGAAGGCTTTCCTCCAATGAAACATAGAAGTAGTTCATATCTTATGGCACTTTGACAATCAGTAGATAAACATTGTGTTATGCATATTACCAACACAAAGATAGAGATAGAAGAAAAGGAACTGAAAGATGTTTCCTCAGATTTGAATTTATTTTCCTTAGGTTCTAGTCACAATATTTAAATTTAGAATCCATTTGCAGAATCACTTTCCATGTACACATTTGTGCTTCTGCTCTTTGTCTCTCTCTGTCTTTGCCCCCCCTCTCTGTATGCATACATGTAGACAGGATCATTCTTAGGAAGGAAAATGGCAGTTTCTGTAGAATTCTACATGCTTGACTTTCTTCAGATGCAGAAAAGGAAAATCCTATGGTACAGCATCTTGAATATGGTCAGCAAATACTTTGTTTCTTCATATAGTTAATGACCTTCTTGTATCTTAGCAGAGATGGAAAAGGTCCATAGTTACACTCAATTTTACTGTGCATGAGATCCAAGGTTTCTTTTCTGTCCTTTTCATTTCTTTTCTTTTTAAATAGTGGGATCCATAGCCTGCCTGATATAACTCCACCCAGGAGGGTTCTAACCACCCACAGGTAAGGCCGACAGAAAGACATCCAAGGCCTGCCCAGCACCTTAGAGTGCCAGGAAGGTGGGTCCCATTAGGATGAGCAAATATGTGGTGGAGAAATGGGAGAGGAGGAATAGCAGAATAATTCATGTGCTATAGAAAGAGGCAGAACAGAACAAGTGAAGGCCGGGAGTAGCTGATGTGAGAGGCCTGTTTCCCACCTGGAGCCATGGTGACATCTGTGCCCAAGTTTCTGCCAAGGACCATGTCTGGGTCCATGGTCCTAACACAATCAGGGTCTGGACATCCGTGACCCATGTTATCCCCAATGGCCACAAGGATGCCCAGTGTCTGAGCTGCCACCTGTGGCCCTGTAGCTGTGCAAGGGCTGTGCTGTTGCCAGAGTCTTGCTGATCCGAGTGGCTGGTGCTGTACCCTGGGGCCATGGTGTTGTCCAGACCCAAGCTGCTCCCCAGGACCATGTCTGGTTCCATAGCCCTTCAGCAGCCAGGGCCCATGTAAACATTCCTGGCTCATGTTGCCACCAAAGGCTACATGGAAGCTCAGGTTCTGGGCTGCAACCTGTGGCTTTGTTGGTGTCAGACTACTACCAAGGGCCATGTCTGAGTCAGTGACCCACAGCAGCCAGGGTTGACTTTTGTGGCTTCTGTTGCATCCAAGGGCCATGTGATAACCAGGGTCTTCTAATCAACATTTGGGATCATGTTGATACCCAAGTGTAATATTGCAACTTTGTCCACATGGCAGAGCTACTACCCAGTGCTATGGTGATGTCTGCACCATGGCTGAAGCTGGAGGCATTGTCTGGGTCCCATGGCTCTACTGCAAGCAGGATCTGTGTTAATGTCCATGGCTCCTATTGCCATTGAGGGCTATACTGATTCCCAGGGTCTGAACCATCACCTGGGACTGTATTGATGTTTCAGGGTGAGGCCAGTCCTCATGTCCTTGGCTGCCACATGGGAGCACTGTTACATCCAGACCTGGTCTATTACGTAGGACCATGTTTGGGTCTGTGGCCCTACTGCAGCCAGGGTCTGTGTTGAAGTCTGTGGCCCATGATGCCACCAATGTCCATGCAAAGGCTGGGGTCTGGGTCTCAACCTGTTGCCTTGGTGGAGTCTGGGGACCAAACTGTAGCTGGGGCCATACAGATCAGGGTGGCCTGTGCTGTCACACAGGGCCATGGTGTCTTTGGGCCTGAGTTGCTACTGAGGGCCATCTCTGGGTTCATGCCCCTATAGCAACCAGGATCTGAGGTTCCTGTTGCCACCAAGGACTGTGTAGATGCCTGGGGTCAGGTCAGTCACCTAAGTCCATGATGGTGTCAGAAAACCATGCTGGAGACAGGGTCATACAGATCTGAATGTCCTGAGCTGCTACCTGATGCCATAATGATATGTAGGCCGGAGCTACAAGTGAGGGCTATGTCTAGGGCCCTTGGCCCTACTGCAGCTAGGGTCTGTGTTGATGTTTAAGGGTCCTGCTACCATCAAAAGTCATGTAGATGCCCAGTGTCTGGAACCATGTTAGTGTCTGAGAGCCACACTGCCACTGGGTGGCAATCTGAGTGGCCTGCACTGCAGCTGTGGGCCATGTCTGGGCCCATGATCCTAAGGCAGCCTGGGTCTGTGTTGAACTCCAAAGCCTGTGTTGTTACCAAAGGCCACAGGGAAGCCCAGAGTTAGAACTGCAACATGTGGCCTTGTTGGTGTCCATGGGCTGTGCCATCACCAGAGTTATTGTGATTTTGATTAACTGGTGCTTCTACCAAGAGCCAGGATGTTGTCCAGAGGTGAGCTGCTGCTGCCATCAGAGGGCCATACTGAGCCCGTCCTACCCTTCCCTGGCCCTGGAGAAGTTGGTCCTGCCCCTCCCTGGACACTCCAGCAAGAGAGTGGCCTTGAGCCTCACAGGAGAGTTGGCCCCCACACTCTGGAGGGATGTCCTCACCCCTCACTATGTGTGAGGCAGAACTGACCCTGATTGCATGCATGTAGGGGAGCTGCCTCTGCCTCCTAACCTGTAGGGAGGTGGCACCAGTGGCATGGATTGACCAGCTCAGTTACCACCCAGGACCACAGATGGGCATTGGGTTGGCCAACCCTAACATCTACGCCATCTAGGACTTGCTAGAGCACCTGAAAGAACTGGTCCTATAGAAAGATACCTACAGGATCTTCATGATTCGGGGCAGTGGCAGGATATCCAAAAGGAGTTTCAATGAGGATTCAGTGATGACGGTGTGACAGAAATCAGAGGCCTTGAACCAGACCAGTAATTCACTGCAATGAACACTTATTAGTAGAGCTGATTGAACAGAAGTATATGCTATGTGACACATTGCAGCTCCCAATGCCATCAAGGAAGAATAAAGAGGTGTTGGAGAAGTGGGAAAGATAAAGGAGTGAGGAGAGTTTTCGTTAGTTTGTTCTGTTTTTGTTTGTTTGATTGCTTGCTTGTTTTGGTTAGATTTTTAAAAAAATTTTCTTCTGGGGGAATACTGTAGAGGTAAGGGGAGGATACACGGGACTATGAGGAAAGCAGAATTGGGGTGCATGACATTAATTTCCCAAAGAATCAATATAGAAATTGGGTTAAACAAAGAAAAGAGAGAGAGAGAGAGAGAGAGAGAGAGAGAGAGAGAGAGAGAGAGAGAGAATATTGAAAAACAAAGGTACTGGCAGTGGTGGGCACATGACTTTAATCCCAGCACTTGGGAGGCAGACGCAGGAGGACTTTTTTGAGTTACAGGCCAGCCTGGTGTACAAAATGAGTTATAAGAAAGCCAGGGCTATGTAGTGAAACTCTGTTTTGAAAAATCAAAAAAAATCTGTTATTTTTCCCTTGTTAATTTAAAATTTAGTTTTAATTCTTATTGGTCAAGATTATTATTTTCAGTCTGCCAAAGTTGACACATCTGTAAATTCTAGATCAATGTTCATGTTTTGTGGGTCAGTGACAGGGGAAATCACACATATTTGCAAAGCTCTGTCATTGGTGTGTTCATATTTTCATACAACCTGGTTTTGCATCCATGGGATAGAATAACAAAAAAGAAGAATTTTTTCAAATCATAGTGATTTGCTGTTAGACACTTAGTATAAAGTGTTTTAATATGTAACATTTGAGCTTTCCTGCATAGCTTAAATACAGTAACTCAATAAGTCTTGATATTTCAGGAGTTGGTGGTACATTGTCTAATGAAACCATTACATACCAAGTTTTATAACAGCATTTGTGTGGTTTTGTTTTAATTTTAGAATTGCTTGATTGTTCTGACTCAGTTTTATGGAAAGACACACACTAGTAGTCCTCTGAGAGCTGCTGCATGCACTTTAACTTTCAATTGTCTAGTCGCATTTCCTAGAGTGCATGCCCATAGCTTTCAGGGGATTATCTAAGAATATGAATTAAGGGCAATCATCTTAATATACCATTTGAGAGTGTGTGTTCAATATCCTTGGCTAACACTTCTTAAGTCCTGTATTATTATGTATTGTGATCTTTGTGTGATAGACAACTAGAAGCATTGATGTTTGCAGCTTTTTAAATGCCCTTAATGATCAGACAGTGTCACTGACTTCTGCATTTTCCTACAATATTCAATGCAACAAGAAGACCTAATACAAGAATAAGAGTATAATAATGGAAACTAGCAGATCCAGGGAGACCAGGGGACCAGCTGTTCCGGTGGGACCAGGTCCAACAGGCCCTGCATCCGGGCCTGTGTTACAGTGCCTGGGGATCACCTGGGAACTGCACAGAGCTTACAATCCCGGTGGGAGACAAACACCACAGACTCCAGGTCTTCTCTCCCACCAGCAAAACTGGGAAACCAGCAGACCCAGCATAGGGACAAGGGGACCAGGTGGGAGGCTAAGCACCCCAGATTCCTGTTCTTCTTCTCCACCCATGGGACCAGAACGAGATAAGGAAAAGAAGAACTACCAGATTATTGGATTTGCTAGCAGACATCAAAAGGGAACTATGGTCCCCTAACCACCAGACTAGTAACGGGTTCTTTCTGCACCCATCAGAAGAGGAGATGGGAAAGAGACAATACAAATACACACTCAGCAACAGAAAATCAAATATGACACCGCCAGATTCTAGAGACTCTACACCAGCAAGACTCCAACATTCCAATGGAAATGAAGGAGAAGAGAATGACCTTAAGACCACCTTCATGAAAATGATAGAAGCCCTAAAAAGAGGATATAGGAAAATCCCTCAAGGAAATGGATGAAAAAACAACCCAAAAAATGCAAGAAATGGAAGAAAAAACAAAGCAAAAAATTCAAGGAATGGAAGAAAAAACAATCTAAAAAAGGCAGGAAATGGAAGAAAAACCAAACCAAAAAATACAAGAACTGAAAGAAAAAGCAAACCAAAAAATGCAAGAAATGGAAGAAAAAGCAAACCAAAATATGCAAGAAATGGAAGAGAGAACAAACCAAAAAATTCATAAAATGCAACAAATGGATGAAAAGATAAACTGAAAATTGCAAGAAACAATGCAAACAGTGCAAGGGTTGAAAATTGAAATAGAGACAATAAAAAAAACACAATTCGAAGAAAGGCTGGAAATAGAAAATCTGGAAAAATAGTCAGGTACTATCGATACAAGCATTACCAACATAATACAAGAGATGGAAGAGAGAATCTCAGGTGTTGAAGATACACTATGAGAAATGGATTCATGAACCAAAGAAAATCTTGAGTCCAACAAATCCTTAACACAAAACATCCAGGAAATATGGGACACCATGAAAAGACCAAACCTAAAAATAATAGGTATAGAAGAAGGAGAAGAAAACCACCTCAAAGGGGCAGAAAACATATTCAACAAAATCATAGAAAAAAACTTTCCCAACCTTAAGAAAGACATGACAATGAAGGTACAAGAAGCTTACAGAACACCAATTAGAGTGGACCACAAAAAATGTCCCCTCGCCAGATAATAATCAAGACCCCAAATATACAGAATAAAGAAAGAATATTAAGAGCAGCTAAAGAAAAAGGCCAAGTAACATATAAAGGCAAACCTATCAGAATTACACCTGACTTCTCCATGGGAACGCTGAAAGCCAGAAGGTCCTGGATAGATATTCTACCAACACTAAGAGACCATGGATGCCAGCCCAGACTATTATACCCATGAAAGCTCTCAATCACTATAGATGGAGAAAACAAGATATTCCATGACAAAACTAGATTCAAACAGTATGTATCCACTAACCCAGCCCTACAGAAAGTTTTGGAAGGAAAACTCCAACCCAAGGGAGTTAACTACAACCAGAAAAACATAGGCATTAGAAAATTCCTCTCTACCAACAGCCAAAAGAACAAAGGGGTGAAATTCCACACATAATTCCACCACCAACAACCATTCCAAATCAACAAAGAATAAGCAATCAATGGTCATTAAAATCCCTCAACATCAATGGCCTTAATTCACCCATAAAAAGACACAGGCTAGCAGAAAGGATTCGAAGACAGAAATCATCCTTCTGCTGCATACAAGAAACACACCTCACCCTCAAAGACAGACATTACCTGAGAGTTAAAGGTTGGGAAAATTTTTTCCAATCAAATGGACCCAAGGAACAAGCAGAGGTAGCAATCCTAATATCTAACAAATTAGACTTTAAAATAAAATAAATCAAAAGAGATGAAGGAGGTCATTATATACTCATCACAGGCAAAATCCACCAAGATGAAATGTCTCTCCTGAACATCTATGCCCCAAATACAGAGGCATCCACATTCATAAAAGAAACATTACTACAACTTAAATAACATATAAAACACCACACACTTATAGTGGGAGATTTTAACACACCACTCTCACCACTAGATAGGAATACAACACAGAAACAAAACAAAGAAGCAAAGGGTCTAATAGAAGTAATGACCCAACTGGGATTAACAGACATCTATAGAACATTTCATCTACATAAAAAAGAATATACCTTCTTCTCACTACCACATGGAACCTCAAAAGTTGACCACATACTTGGCAACGTATCAAACCTCAGCAGCTAGTAACTCCATGCATGTTATTAGACCACCATGCGTTAAAATTAGAATTCAACAACAACACAAATTGCAGAAACCCTACAATCTCGTGGAAATTGAATAATGCACAACTGCACCATTCCTGGGTCAAAGAAGAAATAAAAAAGAAATAAAAACTTTCTAGAATTCAAGAGAATGAAGATACCACATACTCAAACTAAACAGAGAATTTTCAATAGAGGAGTCTAAAATGGCTGAGAGGCACTTGAGAAAGTGCTCAACATCCTTAGCCATCCTGGAAATGCAAATCAAAACAACTTTGAGATACCATCTCATTCCTGTCAGAATGGCTAAAATCAAAAACACCAAAGACAATTTATGCTAGATAGGATGTGGTGAAAGGGGAACACTCCTCTGTTGCTGGTGGGAGTGCCAACTTGTTCAGCCACTTTGGAAATCAGTATGGAGATTCCTCAGAAAAATGGGAATAAACCTAACACAAGACCCCCCCCCAAAAAAAAAAGAAAGAAAGAAAATTCACTGGCAGATTTAACCAGTGAATTTAATCAATGGGACAGGGAACAATTTAGAATGTGTCAGGTTTATTCTTAGAAGTTAAAAGTGTGTTCTAGAATAGCAGACGCAAGGTGAAGACGATAGACTGAGCTTCAGAGCTGGTGTACTCAAGATGTTGCTAGGAAATCCAGTCTAGAAGTCTATTGAACACATAACCACTGTACTCTGGAACTGCACTGAATTTTGTAGATAGAAAAGAGATTTATTAGGAAAAAGGATGTTTTCAATTTGAAAGAGATTGATATTCTCTACAACTTCCTAAATAATTAGTTAAGAGAGACAAAAAAGAGTTTTAGATGAATAAAAATAAATCTAGGCAAGAATCAAAAGTGAGATAGAAGAAACAGGAGGTAACACAGTGCTTGGTTCTATGAATTCTGAATGTGTATGAAGAGGTAATTAAATTCTCCTCATTTTTGGCTAGATAAACATGGACTCCACTGAAGCTGTAACTCATAACTTTGTGAATATTCCCCAGATGTTTTGGGATGGATGCAAGATCACTGTGACCCATGACTTGATGGTGGAGATGTGAACTCTTCCATCTCTAGAGACAGAAGCAACAGAGCTCACAAATCAAAAGAACTTAGTTTTAAAAGCTGGAGACTCTCAATGGTTAGAGTATAATAGGACGAACCTGGAAGAGGTAGTGATTTCCAGTAGAGGAAAAAGAAAAAGATGGAAGGAATATACTTTTGAGCTGAGAACTGAATAATGTATTAAGAAGTAAATCTTCGAAAATGAGAGGTCAGAGGAAAAATATAGGGGTAGATTTAGAATAATGCATACATGTTGAAATATAGTTGGCAATGATCATTATAGAATATGAAGGGACCCTTGTCGCCCACAAAGTCCAAGAAGTCATGACTTTTATTTCAAGTCAGATTTTAAATAGTTTCTCTTTCATGTATTATTGAGATTCTTCAACATGTGATTATGAATGCTAGGAACTAGAATTCATTTGTTGATAAGAATTGAATATTAACTTTAGTATATTAATGCTATAAATATATGTGTTGTATTATATATGCCTATATAAGTATGAAAATATATGTGTGTACTGTGTGTTTATACAGAAATAGTCACATAAAATTGACTCTCATAGTCATATATAAACACCTATATGTATTGCTTTCAACTATTTAATAGGTTCATGCAAATGTACTTATAGGATATTTTAATGTGCATCTGATTTGGTAATATGTTTTTAATAATAGTAGAGTTGAAAAAATATGTTTTTGCATCACCAGCTCAGAGTGATTTTAACTCTGTTATATTCTTTTTCACACAGCTGTCTGTTAAATCTTTTTTTGTTATCAGCAGGGGTATGGTTAATGAATGTTAACCAAGGAATATTTTTAAAAGAGAGAAATGGAAGCTCTAAAACACCACAGAATTTGAAATGACTCGGTATGAAACTTTGCACATGAATATACTCATTATTCTTTTCAATCATCCTCTTTGATTTTCTGGGGGAATTTTTGAGACATCTTTTGAAATGCTGCATTTGGCATAGCAAATCCAAAATGCCTCATTTAAGACAGTCCCCAGTCTAATCAATAAAGCCATAAAATGTTAGCAAAATTATAATATTGCTTACCTTAACAATTTCCCATATTGTGCTGTGATTTAAACAAATTGGATACTTTTCCTTTTATCTATATTTTCTTTCAAAAATTCTAGTAAATCTCTTGATATGGATACTTACCTAGGGAAGAATGCCTTTAGAATCTTAGAGTAGCACAAATAATATAACTTGGTTGCAAATGAAGTGTTCAAACAAAGAGACTGAGTAACTCTGTCAACAATGGGAAAATAGAAATTCATTTATGGTTGATGAGTGTATCTGAGTTGGTCTTGCTTATTAAAGGTATAAAGAGCCCAGAACTGAAATGAGCATACTTAGCATGTTTTATAACCAAATTATTTTATGCAGATTCAAACTCTAAGCCACATACATCAATGACATGGAAACATTTATGGAAAATATTTAGTAAAAGTGAATGGTTTGCTGTCCTCCTAAGAGAATCACTGTCTTTTATATTCTACAAGTACTCATGCTCTTTGCTCTATAAGAAGATATGATATATAACCAACAGGGTTTAAAAATGATTTTCATTCTTTCAAGTAGTTCAGAAAAAGCTCAGACAATAATATGCTAAAAAGTGTGAAGAAATATGAGGCACATATAGAATTGAAAAAATGAGCTGTGTTCAGATGTTTTCAAATAATTTCTTGGTGACTGAATTTCTGTACATTGCTCCTTAGCCCTCAAACACCGTATTGTGGTCTGTACATTAAACTTCAAGTGCATAAGTTCACTGTCCTCACAGAACTTTTATCTATTAAAAACTGTATTTGCTTCCCAACCCTAGGTAGAGGACAAATTTATGTATTTCCTCATTAATCTTGGAAAAAATGTGTTTCTGTAAGTTTCAAATAACAACTTTTTTAAAGTCAGACCATGTAAACACAAACTACTTGGCTATATTTCAAATTGTTAATAATTCATTTTCTCAATATGAGAAAAACAGTGGTTTATGCAAGGACATTGAGTTTTGTTTGAGAGTCAAGACATAGCTCAGTAGCCTAATTTTGAGTCTTTGAACTGTCTTTTATGTTCTTCATTTTGATAATGTTCCTTAGTTACTTTTCTATTACTGAGAAGATACACCATGACTGATTTAAATAATAGAAGAATCTATTGAAAGTTTATAATTATAGAGTAGGAGAGTTTATATCCTTATGTTCAAGTAGTAGGAAGAGAGAGCCAATTTTGAGTGACATGGTCATTTGTAATCTAAAAACTCACTCCCATTGAAATACCTCCTCAAAGACCATGCCTCCTTACATTGCCCAAACCGATCAACCAACAGTAAACCAAGAATTCATGTATCTGTGCCTATGCGGACCATTCTCATCTAAAGTACTACTGCATAAATAAAGATCCACTTGGTAAATGACACAGATTTAAATCTGTGTGTATGAAGACATTTACAATGAGAAAAAACATTGAATGGAACTAACACCAGAAATTATGAGACAAGACAAACCTTGAATTTTGAGGCTGAAAACAAGATTGTGAAATTGGAAGAGTGGTAGGAAAGGTATTCTATGCAGTAAGGTTCTCTGACGATAAAAAAGAATGGAAGGAATATGAAGAGGCAGTAACAGGCTCAGCAAAATTATTGATAGAGACTGGGGAACTGACAAGGATTCAGAGTTTATTTTAATTATCTACTTTTATATTAAAATAAACTCTGAATGTTGGATCATTGTCATTTTCCTTCACTATAACTAATAAACAGTGGCAGATTTGATAAGTTGCACATTTTTGATAAAATCAGGATAAGGGACATATTAGAGTATTTATCTGTAACAAACATTCTTCCCACCAGCCTTGTCCTGGAGCCTCATCAACCCCAAATAACACACAGAGACTCTATTAGCTACAATGCTGTCCATCAATGTCCAGGGGGTTCTCATTGGCTAGTTCTGTCTTAAGTATTAACCAATAACTACTAATATATATATTTCTATAAGGTCTTATCTTACTGAGGATGACAGGCTCCAGCATCCTCTCTTCCCAGCATCACATGGCCACTCTCTCCTCTTGATTACGTTTCTCAGACTCCTCTTTGACTCCTAGTACCATCTATTTTGCTTCCCTATTGGCTTTATTTATCAACCAATAAGACAAACATATACACAGAAGGACTTCCCCCATCACTTATCAAAAGGTAGAAACTCAAGAAGAGGAAGCTGTCATTACATTAACAGTTAAACAAGTTATCTAAAGCCAGTCTTATGATAGGTAATGACCTAGAGTCATAAAGACAAATGCTACATGTTCTCTTTCACATGATGATGCTAGCTTTGGATCCTTAGATATGGATGTTTATATGGGAGTTAATCTTACGATATTAGTGAGAGTTCATGGGGGCATATCTTAATTGAGAGAGGATAGAACAAAAACGACGTGGAGGTGGGAAAGTGAGTAATAGATCAGGAAGAATTAAGCAGGGGAAAAGAAGGTAAGCAATAGTCTTATCCATCTGGAAATTCTGTGAGTTATAATAATGACAGGGCAATTGGTGCAATAGTGGTGCAACTTTTATGGGATTAACCAGTCATTTACTTTATCATCTTCTTGAATGATGTTGTTTTGCTCAGAGTACTATCTTTTCATTGTGAAGCAATACATCTACTACTTTATCTGTAGTTTTTAAAATTTAGATATTCTGATTGAGACTCACTTGTTGCAATAATCCTTACACGCTGAAAGCAGTGCTGAGAGGAAAGTTCATAGCACTAAATGCTCATATGAAGAAACTGGAGAAGAGTCACAAGTAGAGAATTAATAGCACAGCTGAATGCTATAGAATAACAAGAAGCAAACTCACCCAGGAGGAGCAGACTCCAGGAAATAATCAAATTGAGGGCTGAAATCAATCGAGTAGAAACCAGGGAAACATTGCGAAGAATCAATGAAACGAAGAATTGGTTCTTTGAGAAAATCAACAAAATAGACAAACCTCCGTCCAAACTAACCAAAAGACAGAGAGCGAAAATGCAAATTAATAAAATCAGAAATGAAAAGGGGACATAACAACGGACTCTGAGGAAATCCAGAGAATCAACAGGGCATACTTTGAAAATCTGTACTCCACAAAATTCAAAAATTTAAAGGAGATGGACAATTTCCTGGATAGATATCACTTGCCAAAACTAAATCAAGAACAGAGAAACAATCTAAACAGACTTATAACCATTAATGAAATAGAAGCAGTCATCAAAAGTCTCCCAACTAAAAAAATTCCAGGCCCAGTTGGCTTCAGTGTAGAATTCTACCAGAAATTCAAAGAAGAGCTAGTTCCAATACTCCTCAAAGTATTCCACACAATAGAAGCAGGAGGCTCACTGCCAAAATCTTTTTATGAGGCTACAATTACCTTGGTATCCAAGCCACATAAAGACACAATTAAGAAAGAGAACTATATACCAATTTTCCTCATGAACATTGATGCAAAAATACTCAATAAAATACTAGCAAATCGAATTCAAGAACACATCAGAAAAATCATGCAGCATGATCAAGTAGGCTTCTTCCTAGAAATGCAGGGATGGTTCAACATTAGAAAATCTATCAATGTAATCCACCATATAAACAAACTGCGAAAGAAAAACCACATGATCATCTCACTAGATGCTGAAAAAGCCTTTGACAAAATCCAGCACCCCTTCATGATAAAGGTCCTAGAGATATCAAGGATAACAGGAACATTCCTAAACATAATAAAAGCAATATACAGTAAACCAACAACTAACATCAAACTAAATGGAGAGAAACTCAAAGCAATTCCTCTAAAATCAGGAACAAGACAAAGCTGTCCACTCTCTCCATATCTCTTCAATATTGTACTTGAAGTTCTAGCTAGAGCAATAAGACAACAAAAGGAGATCAAGGGGATACAAATAGGAAAAGAAGAAGTCAAGCTTTCACTATTTGCAGATGATATGATAGTTTATACAAGTGACCCGAAAAACTCCACGAGGGAACACCTAGAGCTAATAAATACCTTCAGCAAAGTGGCAGGATACAAGGTTAACTCAAAAAATCAGTGGCCCTGTTATATACAGATGATAAAGTGGCTGAGAAAGAAGTCAGAGAAATATCACCCTTTATAATAGTCATAAACATCATCAAATATCTGGGGATAATGTTAACTAAAGAAGAGAAAGACCTATATATCAAGAACTTCGAGTGTCTAAAGATAGAAATCAAAAAGGATACCAGAAAATGGAAAGATCTTCCATGATCTTGGATTGGTAGGATCAACATAATAAAAATGGCATTCTAGCCAAAAAGCAGTCTAGAGATTCAATGCAATCCCTATCAAAATTCTGGCACAATTCTTCGCATACCATGATAGAAAAATAATCAACTGTATATGTAAAAACAAAAGGCCCAGGATAGCCAAAACAACCCTATACAATAGAGGAACTTCAGGAGGTATCACCATACCTGACTTCAAGCTCTATTATAGAGCTATAGTCTTAAAATCAGCTTAGTATTGACACAAAAATAGACAGGTAGACAAATGGAACTGAATTGAAAACCCTGATTTTAACTCACACACATATGAATACTTGATTTTTGACAAAGAAGCTAAAACTATACAATGGAAAAAAGAAAGCATCTTCAACAAATGGTGCTGGCATAACTGGTTATTGGTATGCAGAAGACTGCAGATAGATCCATGTTTATTGCCTTGTACAAAACTTAGGCCCAAATGGATCAAAGATCTCAATATAAATCCAACCACACTGAAACTCTTAGAAGAGAAAGTGGGAGATACTCTTCAACAAGTTGGTACAGGAGATCACTTCCTGAACATAACACCAGTGGCACAGACACTGAGATCGACAATTAACAAATGGGACCTCCTGAAACTGAGAAGCTTCTGTAAGGCAAAGGACACAGTCAGCAAGACAAAAAGGCAGCCCACAGAATGGGAAAAGTTATTCACTAACCCCACATTTGACAGAGGACTAATCTCCAAAATTTACAAAGAACTCAAGAAGCAAGTCTCCAAAACACCAAAGGATCCAATTAAAAGGTTGGGTACAGAATTAAATAGATAATTCTCAATAGAGGAGGCTAAAATGGCCAAGAGACACTTAAGAAAGTACTCAGTATCCTAAGCCATCAGGGAAATGCAAATCAAAACAACTCTGAGATACCATCTTACTCCTGTCAGAATGGCTAAAATAAAAAACAATGAAGACAATTTATTCTGGAGAGGATGTGGAGAGACAGGAACACTCCTCCACTGCTGGTGGGAGTGCCAACTTGTACAGCCTCTTTGGAAATCAGTATGGAGATTCTTCATGAAAATGGGAATCAATCTACCACAAGACCCAGCAACTCCACTCTTAGGCATATATCCAAAGATGCAAATTCATACAACAAGGATATCTGCTCCACTATGTTCTTAGCAGCATTATTTGTAATAGCCAGAACCTGGAAGCAACCTAGATGCCCCTCAACTGAAGAGTGGATAGAGAAAATGTGGTGCATTTACACAATGGAGTATTACTCAGCAGAGAAAAACAATGGAATCTTGAAATTCGCAGGTAAATGGATGGTACTAGAAGAAACCATCCTGAGTGAGGTAACCCAGTCACAAAAAGACAAACATGGTATGTACTCACTCATATATGGATTTTAGACATGGATCAGGATAGTGCCAGTCTGCACTTCCACTGACACAGAGTCTGGGAAACAGGAAAGAACCTAAGAGAGATATGCATGGTACGCCAGAGAAGAGGAATGAGGCAAGATCTTCTGAACAGTTTGGGAACACGGGGAGGGGTTGAGGGGAGTGGGAGCTGGGAAGAAGAGGGGGGAGAAGTGGAAGAGAGAGTAGGTCATGGGGGAACAGGAAGGTTGAGTGGGGGGTAGAATAGGGAGAAGAGGGAATCATAGGTTAGAAGAGAGATCTGGCACCAGTGAGACCTCTAGTGATCTAAAGGGATGACACCAACTGGCAAGCTAAGCAATAGTGGAGAGGCCACCTCGAATGCCCATTCCTGATAATGAACTTGATGTCTATAACCATTCTGGAGCCTTCATCCAGTGACTGATGGAAGCAAAGGCAAACACTCACAGTTAAACACTGATCTGAATCCAAGGAACCCAGTGACAGAGAGAGGAGCGATGAGCAAATTGGCAAAGAATGGGCTGGCAAAACCAGCAGAGATAGCTGATCTGAACATGGGAGAGCTCTTGGATCCCAGACCATGGGAGGCCATCATGAGACTGATCAAGACCCCCTGAATGTGAGAGTCAGTGAGGAGGCCTGGACAACCTATGGGGCCCTGGGCAGTGGATCAGTGTTTATCCCTGGCATACAAATGGACTTCTTGTGTTCATAACACAAAGAGTGATGCTCTCTCAGCCTGGACTCTTAGGGGAGTGCCTGGACTCTGCCCTGAGTGAAATGACAGAGACTCTAGATATCCCCTATGTGGAAGGAAGTGGCGATAGGGTGGGAGGCTGGGGGACATGTTAGGGGATGAGGAAGGAGGGAAGGGAGAGGAATCTGGGATTGACATGGGAAGCAAGCTATTTATAAATAAATTAATAAAAACTGTATTGAGCTTTAAAAAAATCGGCTGAATCTTCTAAAGTTTACATAGATATCTAATCTTTATTTTAGGACATTAAATTCACCTTGACATTTTAAAAATAAAATAAATATAAAACTGTTATTATAGTGTGTCTGAAAAATTAAATAATGCAATTCCATGCTTTGTGTAGAGGAGACCAGTTACATATTTTTTATGAAGTTGCCTTTTTCTTTTCTTTGTTCATGCATCTCAGTATGGGAATGTCTACTGTCTTATCTAATGTGGCACTCAAATCGCCATTTCTAACTGGGTGACCCTAGCAGTGAGGTAAACAACTATAGTACATAGCTACTAATACCTTTGTAAACACCCTTTCCCTTAAAATTACTAATATCTCATATACATTGTGATATTATTCATTATTACTATATCCTGTCTACTTATATATAAGCTATAGAACATTGCTAAATCAATTTTAATCAGATTTAATTGTTAATGCAAAATTGCTATTTTACCAGGTTGTAATTCTAGAAATGTATTGTATAAGTTATATAAAAGCTAGCAGATAGGTTTCTTAGTTATAGCTATCTATAATTATATTGCTAAAATGCCATGTAGTTAATTATAAATGTAAGTAGTGTTATATGGTATCAGGTCATTTAAAAGAAGAGTAAGTTTTCTTAGTTCTGAAATGGCAAAGCACTGAGCTGATAAATGTGAAATATGCTGATAGTCAACCATAAGCTGATGACGATGGGGTTGCATATTATCATATACAACATATTGTATATTTATGAATGAAAGCTAAAATATTTGAGCGCTAAGGAATTGTTATCACTTGTCAAACTGTATCCAAAATATCATTATTTAAACATGTTTAATCCTCTAAAAATTCATAAATTCCATGAAAATAAGACCCGTACTTTACATTGGTGTTCACTGCTTACATGGGATAACTTCATTTATTATAATGGGAAATAGCCAACATAACCATAAAATTATTGGCTTGATATAACTATTTTGTTATTGGTTGAACTTTTTAGGAGAATAAACTTATTTCTCTATATTTTTACAATGCCATTTCTAGAATTGTCCCTTGTTTCCAATAATAATATGTTTACATTCTGCAAATAATATACATCCCCATTGTCCACAGCTTGGGGCTAACTATAAGCATATTTTGCATTTATCAACCCACTACATTGTCATTCTACACAAAAAATAGTTTTTCACTTAAATGATTGAATGCCACACATTATTTATTGTATTAATAATTTCTGACATTATTTCATCAATATTTATAGATTTGGGTATTATGTGATGATTGTCATAAATCTTAATATATGTTAATATATTAACACATATTAACTGTTACAAATTAAAAACTTCTTTTAAAAATATGGTCTCAGTGGTGTGCGCCTTTAATCCCAGCACTAGGGAGACAGAGGCAGGCAGATCTCTGTGAGTTCGAGGCCGGGCTGGACCGATAGCCACCAAAACAATACAGAGAAACCATGTCTCGTAAAAATAAAAAAAAAATATGGTCTCACAAGAATTCCACAATTCTCCTTTAATATTACCTGTAATGTAATTTTTCCAAAATTTAAGATTATATTAAAATAAATCTGAGTTGTATTGATTCATGAAAATGAAGTATTTTCTATCATCAAGTTAACCTTACCTTTATTCTAAAAGGTACTTAGAAGTACTTGTAGTTCAAATGAAAAATATGGAAAAAATTTCATAACTCCATGAAATCAGAGTATGCCTTTTAAACTGGTTATCTAAATACAAAATTAGTATGCATTTCTAACTGACTTCATTTAAAGCATTTCACAGTAACTTATTGCTCTGAATGGTCACACCATTCCCTCACTTATCTTACTTACAGAGCCAAAAGCTTAATGTGATTCCATGGATTCATGGTTGCTAGTATATAAATTATGGCCAAGAAACAATTTCTTCCAGAAGTCCAGAGAGCATCACAGAGGAATGAATGGATCATCTACATGCATGCTGAAAACTCTGAGTCTAAATTATCAAACAGGTATTAATTTAAGGCAAAATACCTTAGCATGAGGTCTTGAGTGGTCTGTGTTCAAGAGCAAAGTGTTAACCATAAGTTAATTTCAAAACTTAAAATTAAACCATAAAAGCATTTTCCCTAAAACACTGATGATGCTATCTAAACATGATATTACATGATTCTGGCTAATTATTAAAAGTACATCTTCAATAGTATTGAGGTCAATTTAAAAACTGTAATATAGATGACAATGCCACTGACTTTCTTTATCTTTGTGGGATTACTTAGAAATTATTTGATATGTATAGCGCTAAGACCAATTATTATCTGAAGCAATATATTGACTTCAATAAATTGTGATATATATATATATATGTAATAGACTGCTGATATATTGTTTCATAGATTTTAAAATTTATTTTAAATTTTTAATTATATGTATATGAAATGGTGTGTGCCTGTGATTATAGGTGTCCTCAGAGGTCTGAAGCAACAGACACCCCAGGACCTGGAATTACCGGGAGTTATGAGACTTCTGGTTTTGAGAACCAAAAGCATTATGCAATTTTAACCACTAAGACATCTCGTTCCAGTCCCTGTTTCTCAGTTGTGTATCTAACAGTTAGCACTACATTCAAGCAAAAAGACACAACTGATAAATGTATTAACTGCAGGAATAGGAAAGTGATACTCCATTAGTTTTTATTTCAATAATAAAAAGTTTTCATATATGATTCCCCATGAATTCCAATTACTGAATAGAAGAAGCAGTAAGATCACCACATACCTAAAATGTGACTTTAAAAGGAGCTGTGACTCAAAACTTCCACTGTTCCAGGCAAGAGCAGGCTGGCCTCAAGAGACGTTGAAGTCCTTTTTGAGATGTATAATTAACAAGAGCTTGGAGAGACGCTCTAATTTTCCATGGAAATAAATCCCCCAAATTACAGTTGTCCAGTTATAGCTGAATTTACAGCCTCTGTAGGAACAGCCCTCACTTTGTTGAGTTTTCTACAAACATTTGGACTCAATTTCAAATTGTCGTTTTTGTACTCCCAGCTGAAAGAAGCAAAAACAGAAAGAAGAAAAATAAAGGAAACCCTAAGATGTATTTTTTTCTGTTTTGGGATTTATAACTAACAATTTCTTTATTGGCCAAATGCCCAGTTCTTGCTTATAGTGGGAGTGAGGAAAACGTGGAAGTACTGGCTTACTATTAAATGTTTCATCATCAAAAATTCAGAAACTAAAAGAATTTAAGATTATTAAAGTTCATATAAGAAAGTCAAAATAAAATTAAAGACCACAACAAGAGGTGTATTGTCTTTGAATTTTTTCTCAAAAGAAGCAAGGTAACTTTGTTGGAACAAAACAACAAAACAAACTAAAGAAATATAGTGTGTAGTGACAGCAGATTACATGAGTGTAATAACTTTGAGAGTTTTAAATCTTTTTTATGTGTATGTGCATGTGTGAATCTTCCTAAGAATGTGGCTTTGTATGCATGTATTTGCATTTAAGCATGAAGGCCAGAGGTCAACCACATGTGTCATACACATGGGCTTTTGAAGTGAGTTCTCTTCTTAGTCTGGTGCTCATCAGTTAGAATGGATGGCCCGCTAGTTCCAAGGATTTGCCTGTCTCCACCTAAGTGTGCTCTTCATTAACAGGAATTTTAATGTGCATTCTGAGGATTTGAACGCAGACTTCTTTCCCCCAGATCACTTAATTCATTACTACAATTTTAAAATCCATCTTTAGATGTACTTAAAGATCTTGAATAAACTGTATTCCATCCACAAGTCTGAATATCATTCTTACAAAATCTTGATAGCTCCTGAATTTTCTCAAGTGAGTACAAAGCATGACTATAAATAATCTTTTTGAATAGCATGTCTAAATTTACCTTTTTCAAAGCAATATTGTCCTCTAAAAGGACATTTTTGAAAACAGTCTATTTATTCCATTACACAAAGACTTTGGAAAAATGTATTGTATTTTCTTGCAAATATGTGAATTGTAAAATAAAAGAAAATCAATCTTAAAACTATTAAAAACACAGACTATTTGGTAGCTAAAAATTGCACAGCCCAACTTCATCACTTACATTATTCATTAGTCTTGGTTCCAAAGGAGTTCCATCTTTTCCTTAAATGAAATCCAAATTTAAAGTCCAGAAGACCTTGTTGAGTCAATAAAGTATACCAAAAAGCTACTTTAAAATGAGGGATTCCAAAATGCCTAAAAATTTAACTTGGCCCTGCATTGAAACTATAAATACCCACTGAGAATTCTGTAATAGAAAAATGTTTTTTTCAGCAGTTCCAAGCTGAAAAACAAATCTCGTGTGTGTATGTGTGTGTGTGTGTGTGTGTGTGTGTGTGTGTGTGTGTGTTTGATACATGAGGGAATTTTTCAAATTGATATACAAAGTAATGAGTTTTATTAAGCATTTTTTATAATTAAGTTTTTATAATGCTATTGACTCCCTTCTTTTTTTTCTTTTATTTTCCAGTTTAAATTTAGATAAGAAACAAGGTTGCTTCACAAGTCAGTTCCAGGTCCCTCTCCCATTCCCTCCCCTCTTCCCGTGCCTTCCCCCCAACCCCCCCATTATCCCCTCATTCCCCCAGGGAGGGTGAGGCCCTCCATGGGGGTGTCCATAGTCTGTCATTTCATATAGGGCAGGGCCTAGACCCTTCCCCAAGAGGTCAGGGTGAGAGTGCACCTCACATTGTTCTATGGGAGTCCAAAGTCTGTGTGTATACTTGGGATGGGTACTGATCTGCTACCCAAGGCTCAATAGATTCCCTAGGCCTCCTCATTGACACCCAGATTCAGGGAGTCTTGATCAGTCCCATGCTGGATTCCCAGGCTGATGCCTAGGATTCAAGAGTTAACCTTTGTCTGGTCAGCTGTTTCTGACTCCCTTCTTACACACTAACCCCTTTTCTGATTTTAAGTCCTTTGTATCCCATATCATTTTAAATTATCAAGTTAAGGAAAATTTGAGAATGTTTTATTCACACACTATATAAGAAAGTAAATCTCCAAATATTTAATTTGAAATGTTCATTGTTTTGTCTGAAAGTTGACTGTGAAGATATGTCTTTGCCACGATGCCTTCTTACTGATTTAATAAAAAGCTGAAATCACATTAGCTAGGAAGGCCAGCCAGTCACAGAAGATTTTGGGAAGAAGAAAAACAGGGTCATCAGGAGATGCAGAGAGGGCAAGACATGCTAGGGGACAGGTGAAGCCATGGGCCACATGACAATAAATAGATTCATAAAAATGGGTTAATTTAGATTGTAAGAGCTAGTTAATAACAAGCATAAGCTATTGGTCAAGCTTTCATAAGTAATAGGAAGTCTCCATGTCATTGATTTGCGATCTGACAACTGCTACGGAAAAATCTGCCTACAATGGACAAATGCATGCTTATGAATGTGCCTAGTGATTTAGGAGGAGCAGGGCCATACCATAAACAGAGGTCTTACCCAGTCCCTGTGGCAGGCTAGCTCTCATGGTGTTGACCACTAGGGTAAATATTACTCAGTTCTTTGTAAGTACCAATCCAGTAATTCTCAGCCATTCTAATACTTCAACCCTTAGTACGGTTCCTCATGTTGTGTGATCTCCCACCATAAAATTATTTTTGTTGCTACTTCATATACCACTTACTAATCTATGATAAGAATGGAACTATGAATATTTTATGTGAATGATAAAATGTGACTAAGAGAGATAAAGACATGGCATCCATCAAAGCAATAATTGTATGCCATATGTTGCAGCATGGGAACAATGAAACGAAAAATTCTTCAGAAAACAAATATACCTGTTTTCTGTTCCTCAAACAACCATGTCATTTGAAAGTTGAATTTCCATTGTATGAAAAATTCCAGTAATATTTTCAAATATTATAACCTATTAAGATGGAATCAAGTTTTTTTCATACTTCGTTTTCAAGTGTCACAACTACAATAGAGTTATTTCTTTTCTGTGTATTTTCTAGAGTTTGAAATGACAACAAATCCTCAAAGAGAACTCTAAACAAAAACCAGAGAAGTAATTGTAGCCTATCCTATGGCTAGTTAAGCCTCAAACTTCTCCATATCAGCTTGTTGAAGATCATACATTATACTTATAATCTAATTTTACTGTGTAAGTCTTCCTAGCACCCCCAAATCAAGACTGAAGCAAACTCACCTATATTATAGGCCTCTCATACTTATTCTTTTGAAAAAATTCTACTGTTCTTTCATTTTGTCTTAGGGAAGCAGAAAGCAAAGATTAAGCACTTGAGATTGTTATCTGCACAAATATTTGTATCATGTGACCTATTAACAAATTTTAATTATGCATCTATACTATACGAGATGGCAAGGAAGATTTCATCACATTAAGAACTGCAATATCCTGCCAGAATTTGGTGGAGCATGTCTTTAATCCCAGCACTAAGGAGGCAGAGGCTGGCGGATCTCTGTGAATTTGAAGACATCCTGGTCTACAGAGCAAGTTCCAGGACAGCCTCCAAAACAATACAGAGAAACCCTGTCTCGAAAAACCAAAAACAAACAAATAAAAAACCCTGTAACATCATTGATACAAAAGGACAAAAGCATGAATTCTACAAAGTTCTTTATAGCAATACCGGCATCTGATAATGTATAAAACTAAATTTTAACCTATGTTCGATAGATTAGTTGCAAAGACATTAAATATAATAAATTGAAAAGCTGTCAAAATAATTTTTGTTATGAAAATTAACCATTTTCTTGTCACTTCCTAAAGATGAACATTAATCAAACACTGATTAACCATAAATTTGAGTCTTAAATTAACAGTGCATTATATTCCAATTGATTTTTAGAAAATCTAAGACATTTACAAATTGGCAAGCACAAGTGATTCAAGCTTGGCCCTTGATCATATGAGACATGGGGTTTTATTTTTTTTTATCATTTTTTATTTTAATTTAAATAGCTTGTTTTACATGTCAATCCCAGTTCCCTCTCCCTCCCCTCTTCCCACAGTCCCCTTCCCCCCTCCCTCCCACCCTATTGCCAAATCCTTCCACATAGGGGATATCTAGAGTCTGTCATTTTACTCTTGGTAGGGTCAAGGCACTCCCCTAAGAGTCCAGGCTGAGAAAGCATCTCTCTTTGTGCTATAGGCTCATGAGGACAGTTTGTATACCAGGGATAGACACTGATCCACAGCTCAGGGCCCCATAGGTTGCCCAGGCTTTCTCACTGACACTCATATTTGGGGGGGTCCAGATCAGTCCCATGCTGGCCTCCCCACTGTCGGTCTGGGGTCCAAGAGCACTCCCCTGTTCAGATCAGCTGTCTCTGCTGGTTTTGCCAGCCCATTCTTTGCCAATTTGCTCATCACTCCTCTCTCTGTCACTGGGTTCCTTGGGTTCAGTTCAGTGATTAGTTGTGTGTTTGCCTCTGCTTCCATCAGTCACATGATGAAGGCTCCTGGATGGTTATAGACATCAAGTTCATTATCAGGAATGGGCATTCGAGGTGGTCCCTCCACTATTGCTTAGCTTGCCAATTGATGTTATACCTTTAGATCACTCGAGGTCACTCTGGTGCCTGGTCTGTCTTCGATCCTATGATTCCCTCTTCCCCCTATTCTACCCTCACCCCCTCAACTTCATGTTCCCCCATGACCAACTCCCTTCCTCTTTACCCCCTCTATTCTTCCCAGGTCCCACTCCCCCCCCCTCGCCATGTTCCCCATCCATTCAGAGGATCTTGTCTCCATCCTCTTCTCTTGGGTACTATGCATATATGCATATCTTTTAGGTTCTTTCCTGTTTCCCAGACTCTCTATCTGTGGAAGTGCAGACTGGCACTATCCTGATCCATATCTAAAATCCATATATGAGTGAGTGCATACCATGTTTGTCTTTTTGCGACTGGGTTACCTCACTCAGGATGGTTTCTTCCAGTGCTATCCATTTCCCTGCGAATTTCAAGATTCCATTGTTTTTTTCTGCTGAGTAATACTCCATTGTGTAAATGTACCACATTTTCTCTATCCACTCTTCAGTTGAGGGGCATCTAGGTTGCTTCCAGGTTCTGGCTATTACAAACAATGCTGCTATGAACATAGTGGAGCAGATGCCCTTGTTGTATGAACCTGCCTCATTTGGATAAATGCCTAAGAGTGGAATTGCTGGGTCTAGTGGTAGATTAATTCCCATTTTCCTGAGGAATCTCCATACTGATTTCCAAAGAGGCTGTATGAGTCGGCATTCCCACCAGCAGCGGAGGAGTGTTCCTCTCTCTCCACATCCTCTCCAGCATAAATTGTCTTCGGTGTTTTTGATTCTAGCCATTCTGACAGGAGTAAGATGGTATCTCAGAGTTGTTTTGATTTGCATTTCCCTGATGGCTAAGGATGTTGAGCACTTTCTTAAGTGTCTCTTGGCCATTTTAGCCTCCTCTACTGAGAATTCTCTATTTAGCTCTGTACCCCACCTTTCAAGTGGATCCTTTGGTGTTTTGGAGACTTGTTTCTTGAGTTCTTTGTAAATTTTGGAGATTATCCCTCTGTCAGATGTAGGGTTAGTGAATATCTTTTCCCATTCTGTGGCCTGCCTTTTTGTCTTTTTGACTGTGTCCTTTGCCTTACAGAAGCTTTTTAGTTTCAGAAGGTCCCATTTGTTAATTGTCGATCTCAGTGCCTGTGCCACTGGTGTTATGTTTAGGAAGTGGTCTCCTGTACCAACTCGTTGAAGATTATCTCCCACTTTCTCTTCTAATGGCTCAGCCATTAAAGGCTAGGCTCACAACCAAAAATATAAGAGACATGGGGTTTTATAATTGAAATATAATCACTGGTATAAAGAATACCTTACAAATTTTTGTGGCACTAATATATTTGACATACGTTAAGTTTCCCTTCCCCAATTGGATTATTTATGGTATAACCACTGTTCTTAATACCCAGAAAGATTGCAGAAGATGAGGCAGAAAAATTTTAAGAGCCAGAGGACCAGAAAGCTTACTGCTAGATAGCATCTTCTAGATGATAGGGCAGATTTCACAAAATGTCAACAATATAGTTGTCTAGTATCAAAACTATTTCAGAAATAGATAAGAAAGGACGGATACAAACACTCGAGTTAAGTTTTTTATCCTCAGGTGGAAGAGATACTTTTAAGAGTTAATGAGTATAAGCAGTGTAGTCAGCCATGACTAGTAACTTGAAAACAATTGTTTGTGTTGTTCTGGGATGACATATGGTATGTATCATATGTCCAGTAAACATTTGTTGAATGAGAGTAAGAAGCTCATTATCTAATATATGGAGTGAATCAACATCTTGCTTTCCTTTAATCTCATTGCTATGGAACCTTGATTTTTCTTCATAAAATTTTGAACATGTCTTTATTTTCTCAGATTAACTGTGTGAAAATTTTCACATTCTTCCCATAATTTTCTCCATAGGTCTGCTTTCAACATTGACATCCTTTTGATCATCCTGCTGCTAAATGATTCCTTTTCTAACACTCTTTATGTTCTCTAATACTTTTCCTGCAATGGGGAGTTTACTGTTTTCTGAGCTGCAACTCAAATACTTTCAGGTCCTCAAAATTCAGTTCAATCACTTACAGTATTTCCAAACCAAAAGTATTTTACTGTTTATTTAAACTACTATGTTTAAAAGCAATAGCAATAAAATGATTGCTTGAAATAGTAGTTGAGAAGGCCAATGTCAATATATATTTTCTAATAACAAACTTGGTTAGAATTTTTTAATAAACTTCTCATTCAACATCAGAGATGTCAGGTATATGATGTTTTATGTTTCTGTCACTTTAGGGATCAGGGGAAGGACAATGTTTCATACTTATATTACAGTCAGAATCAATTTTTCTTAAATGACTTAATAAAAACATGGGAAAGACTGAACCCATTGTTCACATTCACTAAAATTTTTTCTTGAAAAAATATATGGAGGATGACAAACAGATCACTTGTCTTACCATTAATTGGAAATTGTTGCTTCATAAATAAAAGAGTTGAAAAATGAAAATGTTTGCTTCACTCATTTTGGCTTCTCTCTGTCCAGCTGCCTTTTAGCAGCTAAATAGCCTATTTCTCTTGTATCTCTGTTATTGTCTTTGATTCATCATGGCCTTGGAATGAACTACTCCAGCAAAACAGCTTGAAAGAAGGACATACATATACATTGGCAGCAGTCTTCAGTCTCTTTTTAGAATCATTGCTTTTAAGTCAAGTTGGCTCTTGTCCAAATTTAAAAGAAAAAGAACAACAGTTAAACAGCTGGTACCAATTATACTGACTTCAGTGGGTGTACATGCTCAAGTGTCAGAATAGCAAGCAGGACCTATGACATAATGGGCTAGTTATTTCATAACTGGACTGTGGTGCTTAGCTTGGCTTGCCAGTTGGCTTCTCTTCAGAATTATTGCTTCCATACTCTTGTAATCAACAACTATTATTATATTAATGTGTTTATGTGACACAAAAATAATCACTTATGCATGTTTTATAATTGCATTTCTTAATGAAAAGAAAAATATGTTATAGAAAAATTAGATAAACAGTGTTTATAAAATCTTGTCTGATAAATAATACGTTTAGACACTAGAAGAGAGTAAGACTTGAAAATTGAAATACACTGCGTTAATAAGATGAAAGTCATATCATTCGAAATATTTACATGAAAATTTACTCACAGTGTAGTTTCCCTCAAGTTTATTTATAGAATCATTGAGATGTTAAATTATCAATTCACTTAAAGATCAATGATTTTTATAAGATAGTAATGTATTTATTCTTCATTGTATAATCTAGCTCCGTTTTTAAAAGGAGTCATCTATAGTTTTTTCTGTTGAAGCAGGAAGAAAATGTTGGCACTATTGAACAGAATTTGGAAGAGAAGAAAACTCTAGTTGATAAGCATTCTCTGTAAGAAGCACACGTTCTAAACTTGGCAAGGTTTGCTGGCTTTAAATATGTTTTGCTCTGAAATAGAAACTCTCTTAAGTTTACTTTAGGAAAAAATAAATCCATTGCTCTCCATCAGGATGAGCATCTCAGAAATCACAAAGAGGATTTTGTAACTAGGCAACCAGGGTCAGAGAGCCAGTGAACAAGGCATGCTGAGCACACTGGGAAGGGAGGGTGAGGGTTTGAGCTGGGAAGCACGAAGTGAATATAGGATTTTGAGGCACTCCTTTTAAAAACACATCATTCTTAATACCTTGCAGGTGTGTACTATGAAAACCCAGCTGCTCTAAACTCAAGTTTTGATGAAGACAAAAATATATTTTATTCAGATTATTTTCCAGTGTTAATGTATCCTGATTAGTCAAAGAAAACTGAAAAAAAACAAGAAAAATGAAACCCTTGGGCTTTTTTGTTACTGACATCATTTCAGTTGAGTATTAAGCAAACATTTGACTCTCCTAGACAAAGATACAATTCATGCCTGCAAAGAAAAGGGGAAATTTTCCCAATTAAAATAAATGACAGACTTTCATGAGTTCTCACCACATTCATGTGTTATTTTCAAGTAATCAAGATTGATATCTATTTATTGATCTATCTATCTATCCATCCATCCAGCCAGCCATCTATCTATTCATCTATCATCTATCTATTTTACATGCTGATGGTAGCTTTCCCTCTCTCCTCCTAGTATTTCTCTCACCTAGAATCCTCCATGCCTTGCCACCACCACCATCCATCACCCCACCCATTCATTTCTTTATTCAGAAAAGGGCAGGCGTCCTATGGATAAAGACAAAACATGGCACATCAAGTTTCAGTAAGACTAAGCACCTTGCATTTTATTAAAGGGCAACTCAGTATGAGGTATAGGGTCCCAAAAGCCAGAAAAGTAATCCTGCTCAAACTGTTAGGAGTCTCACGAGAAGCCCAAGCTACACAATGATTATATATACGCAGAGGGAGTAGGTCAGTTCCCTGCAGGCTCTCTGATCAGCCATTCCGTCTCTATGAGTTCTATGAGACCAGGCTAGTTGACTCTAGGGATTTTCTTGTGATGTCCTTGAGTCCTCTTGATCATACAATCCTTCCTTACTCTATTCAGCAGGATTCTCTGAGCTTGGTCTACTGTTTGACTGTGGGTCTCTACATTTTTCCATCAGTTTCTGGATATAGCCTCTCTGATGACTATTGGGCTAGGCAACAATCTATGAGTATAGCAGAATATGGTTAGATATCATTACATTTTCCCTGCCACTCCTATTTGGTTCTGTCCTAGGTCTCTGGGCCATCCCATTTGGGCTCTGGGTCCTGGTACTCCAGGCAGTATCTGGGTGGGCTCACTCTTGTGGCAAGGGTCTCACACTGCACCAATAATTGCCTGGCCACTCACACAATCTCTGTGCCACCCTTACCCCAGCACATTTCAGGACAGACTGTACGTTGAAGTTTATGCAGCTGCGTTGTTGTCCTAATCCCTCCACTGGAAATCTTTCCTGGTCACAGGACATGGCCAGTCTACATGTCCACAGGCTACACAACCACAATTGCTAGGAGTCTTAGCCAGGTTCATCTCTGTAGAGTCTAGGGAGTTTCCCTTGCATCAGGTTTCTTCCTGAACTCAAAATGCACCCCCTCTTTCCAGTCAGCTCTTTTGGAATGGCTAAGATAAGAAACACAAGTGACAACTCATACTGGGGAGCATGTGGAAAAATTTGCTGGTGGGAGTGAAAACTTGTACAGTTACTTTGGAAATCAATATGGTGGCTTCTCAGAAAATTGGGAATGTAAGTACCTCAAGACCCAGCTATACTGCTTTTGACGATATACCCAAAGGATGTTCAGTCATACCACAAGGACACTTGTTCAGCTATGTTCAAAGCAGCTTTATTTATAATAGCCACAATCTGAAAACAACCTTGATGTCTCTCAACTTAAGAATGGATAAAGAAAATATGGTGCATTTACACATTCATAATGAGTTTTTAAAAGCAATGACATCATAAAATTTTAAGGCAAATAAATGGAACTAAAAATGTCATCTTGAGGGAGGTAATCCAGACCAGAAAGACAGACATGGTATATGCTCACTTCTAAGTAGTTATTAGCTGTAAAATAATGTACAATCCACAGACTCAGAGAGGTTGGTAACAAGGAGGGCCAAATGGAGACACTCAGATCTCACTCATAAGGGGAAATAGAAGAGATTTCGTGGGTGGACTTTGGGTGGGAGGGGATGGGAACATGAGGGATCAGGTGAGGGTGGAATGGGGAGCTATTTATAATTTTAATAGCTTAACAGAGCACAGCACAGAGTTTTAGTCTCTATTTACATTCTGAAAATCAGGAGATATGAGTAAATTCAAATGCATTATTGACTTTCAGTTTGATTTTAAGACCTAACACCTATAATACTCAAGAAATGACATTGGCCTAGAGTCCTAAGATTATGTTAGAGATCCTTGGTGATTATTACACTTGCTTGTATCACCAGGTGGGTTTATCAGAAATAAAACGTTGCTGTTAATAGCTCTAAAATTTATATGTCACTTTTATCCACAACTGGACAATATGCAGAGAGTGAGAGGCTTTAGAACTCTCAAACCTGAATGTGCTATCTTCATCAAACTTCTCAACTTAAAACTCAAGGCTCTTTGGGGAAGAGGAGGCAAAAGGACTGTAAGAATCGGAGTTGATGGATGAGTTCAAGGAAACAGCATCTTCCAGACAAGATGTATACAGATATGAACTCACAGAGACTATATAGCAGCATGCACTGGAACTGCACAATTTCAAGTCAGGTAAGGTCCCATCATTGAGACAGGAAAGTGGACATGAGCTCCCACCCCTGACTGAGAAGCTATTTGTAATCCATACCTGCTGTCAAATAGAATCAGTTTTTCCATGGGTATCATTGGGTGTATTAACCACTATCTAGGGTAGGCCAGCAGAAATTGCCCAGGAGAAGTACCCAACATAACATGGACTATGCATTGTGTTTATGTTTTTATTTGAGTGTGTATGTTTTTTGTTTCACTTTGGCATGTATTATAGTATCTGTCTTTCACTTGTTTTTACTTGTGTTGTTTTGTTTTGTTTTGTTTTATGCTTTATTCTATGGTTGATTTGCTTTTAAAAGAAACACAACACACACAGAAAGAAAGAGACAGAGATGAGGGGATTAAGAGAACATAAATTGGGTGGGTAAGGATAATCTAGGAAGAGGTGAGGGAAGGGAAATGTTTTAAAATGTATTTTGTGAAAAATATTGTCTCTAAAAATTAAAAAGAATGGGAATCATAAAGAATAGTAATATTTGTTGATAAGTAAAATACATATTGTATGAAGAAAATTTAAATAAAAACATGCCTACTACTACTTGTTAATCATTTAGATTATTATTCTGTGTTTTTTGCATATGTGCATATGTGTATGTGTGTGTGTGTATTAATACTTGCACATGGTCATAACATGATTTGTGTTTGGAGGTTAATGAAAAAAATCTAGATTTGGTTCTCTCTTTCAACTATAGGGACCCAGGCCTGAACTTGTGTCCTCTGGCTTTCATGGCAAAAAGTATTACCCTGTGAGCTATCTTACCACCTGCTGGCATTCTGCCTTTATGCTAAGAATTGATAACAATTTTTGCTACAGTTGATCTGCCCACCCCTAAACACACACTAACTTTCCATCCATTTTACCAAGAACATGTTGTTCTGTTTGGGAAGAAACCAGTGATTGAAGTATGTAACACAACTGACCAAGCAGTTTCTTAGCTTAGTAGATTGAAACAATTTCAGATTTAGCTTAGTGGTAATGCATTTAAATTCTTTCAATTTAAGCTTGATAAAGCAAATCCTGACACTGTTTTAGGGGTACAAACCATGTTTAGGAAATATGTTGCCCATTAGTGTAAGATGAAGTACATAGGATGTAGAAGAGAATGACCTTTAATATGTTTCCCAGTGTTTAAAAATAGAGGAAAAGCAATTGATAAGCTTTTCTTTTTCTTCTTCATCTTTCCTAGATCTTCCACAGTTCTATATTTGACTTTTACATCTATAGCTAAACTCTAATGGGAAGATACTTCTGTGTAATCTTATGGGTTTAAAGAAAAAGGTGTACCTCACAGTTATGCTGTGTTTGTTAGATCTGAGGGCTCTTATCTCAGCACAAATGCCTTACCTGAAATACAGGCCAATTGTTCACAACTTCCTACACGAGATTGGGAAAACATATCAGTGTGTTTATAAGCCTGGAGATGAGTCCTTAGGCAGCTTGGTTCAGCAGGATTTTCCGAATTTGCAACCTTTCCCTCTTAGCTGATCGTCAGAAAAATATATGATGCTACATTTGCACAGACTCTAGATAAATTTAAGAATGTATGCCTCAGTGGGAGAATAGTAAAGAAAAAAGATTCAGTAATTCTTCCTTTGGCCTGAAGATTTCAGAAGACTATGTTGTTGCACATTGTGTTACAAAGCAACTTGTGTAAATGTGCTGACTAGTCAGGATGGGAAAAAGATAGGGAAGAATGAAAACTACATGTAGGTTTTCCATAGATTTTGTTCTGTGCTAACATCATTTTAGGACCCACTTTCTAAAATAAATTCTAGGCCAGTCTTACAAGAATGCAATATAGTAGATAAATATCAATTATCTGCTTAATGTTTTATCAATTTCTGAATTCAACTGAAATAAGCAAAGCAGAATTTCAAGATAAATTATTGATACCTCAAATTTATCAAGACTATTACTGACTAGTCATTAGTATAATCACTATAGAAGCCTGCATATCCTTGAGTAAAAAGTCAAATAAAAAGTGTTTTGATTAGAAATTATTCTTTGTCCTCATTAAAAAATATTATTGGATGTTATATTTACATGGCAATGGTGACTCAGCAAATATATTTTAACGTTTAATATATGTGCAAATATGTCTTCTTTAGACTTGTCTGTAGCATCTACTGAGTTTTTTTAAATCACACCATCCCATATGTATTTCAAGACAAATAAGCTACATGTATTTCTTGAACCCCAGCTTTCACGGTATGTGACATTTGTGAGCCAGATAGAGAAAATGAACATGTCCCTTCATTTCATTTCCTGTGTTGTTCAAAAGAAAAGGATGCTTGGTAGTTCTGACCTAAACACAAGTCTGCAGGCTTCAGTTTCTCCTGTTTAGCACAACAACATATTGATTACTTATTAGCAGCTTCTACTATTGTCTTTATCTGTCCTTTAAGAATTGATGCTGCCCTCCTGCCAGTCCAATGAAATGCTGAGGCTTTCATGTAAACAAGACAACAGGACCTCTGTATTCCAATACAAAGCCTGTTCTCTTAGTGGTGCAAAATATTCAAGAAGACAGGAGGATAAAGAAAACACTGACTATGTTTTAAAATTACATCATAGAATGTTCATTTAATAATTCAATATAAACCTTTACAAATTACTCTTTGAAAACACGAAGTCTGATATCTCAAGCTAAAAGAATAAAGTAGAAAAATTAACATTTATGCCTAGTTAACCTTGGAAAATCACTCACTGCTTACATATATAATGTGAATGACACATTCAGCATTTCATTTGCTGTCTTGTTTGAAACATGAGGAATAAAATGATCAACAGACGGGACATATACCGATTCAATACTGCAACAGAAAGCAACCAAGTTTGCATTTTTAAAGACAGAGATATAAATAAATGCTAATTTTTATAATTTTATAAAACATTTTTCAGCTGGTTTTTCAAGACAGGGTTTCTCTGTATAGCCATGACTGTTCTCGAATTCTCTATGTAGAGCAGGTTGACTTTAAGCTCAGAGATCTGCCTGCCTCTGCTTAAAAGTGTTAGGACCAAAGGCAAATACCACTATGCCTGGCCTTATAAAATCATTTGTAAATTGAAGACACTGATAGAGACATGTAAGGAAAGATATGGAGTCTAGAACTGGTTAACTGTGCTGTAAATGAAGCCCTGAAAGAGCAATGTTGGATTTCTTAAGTCAGCCTCTTTATCTGGACAGAAGTTGACCTATACAAGATACATTATTTTAGAAATTTGTACATTCTGAGTTCAAAACATTGATGAAATTTGACTTAAAACTAATGTAAATTTGATGAATGAAAAGATGAATGAATTTCTCTCATTAGTCAACAAATTAACACTTGCTGATATCATTTATGACTCTATTCATCCTTCAATCCATCCTTCCATCCATCCATCCATCCATCCATCCATCCATCCATCCATTTATGTGTTTATCTCTAAGTTAGGTTTTGCTTGGCAGCTCCAAGCTCTAGATTTAGGTCTTCCAAGAGTTTGGACTACAGATGTACACCACCACATACAACTATTAGTGCTTCTATTTTGAAATTCAAATTAAGTTTAAATTATCACAAATGTATAATGTCATGTACCATATACATGAATCTCCTAGCTTTAAATTTTATTTACCTAGGCACAAAAGAAAGATTATAAAACATTTTGCTGTAATTGCCAACAAATTCTATCATATTTGACCAGCTTCTATATCAATTTTCTGTTATATTGCATAAAATGCATATGTATTGCATGCCAAATTTAATAGACAAAATTTGCCAATGGATTGTTAATGGCATCATTAATCTATGTATAAAATGTATCATGTAGTTAATAGTCTTTCTGGCAAAGAAGAAACACTGAAACTGCAATTAACAATTGTAAAGAAAATATAGGAGAGAAACAGAAATATTTGTGTCATTAATGGGTGAGTGAACTAAAAGTCACACACATAGAATATTTGCGTTTTAAAATAATGAAATCTTTGCATTTTTGTCCATATGGATGAACCCAGAGGACAATGTTAAGTAAAACATGCCAAGAATTAAGAGGAAGATTATTAAGGGACTGTGCAATTGTGGAGATGTTGACCAAAAAGCAAAATTTCATTCAGAGATGAATAATGTTAAATATTGCCTAAGTGTTTCTTACAGAAAGGTATATGTTTCATTTATTTATTTTTGAGATAAGTCCTATCTATGTACCCCAGGTTTCATTAATTTCTTTCTTTAACTCTTAAAGGATTCCACAATGAAATAGATACATAATAAAAGTAAGGATTTTGATATAAAGGTGGAAGGGGGAAATGAGTTTGGGTAATTGTAAGAAAATTAGTTTATTCATTGATCTAAATTGATATTTATTGATGCAGACTCCATATTGATTATTGAAATGTCTACAAAATACAATATCCATTAATTGCTAAGTTTTTGTGTGTGGTGCATTTTAGGTAAGAATAAATGAAATATAGGTTGATTTACATAACAGCAAAGCATACCATGTACTAGGGGACACAGCATTCTGGAACAGAAGCTGAAAGAGTCACTAGAGTGGTGTAGAGCCTGGAAAGGCACTTTAAAGAAACACCATCAACTGTAGGGCTCAGTGTCAGGAGATGCTTCCTGTACACTTCACAAAACAGCTGACAGACAAGAACGTATTCTGTGCAGAAGATCCATGCAGTGTTATTCATTATCATAGAAAAGGAGAAAGAATAAAGCTCTACCACCCTATAATGAAGGATACATTATGTTGTGATACAAGTGGACCATCACATTTTATAAAACAGTTAAAAATTATGAACCATGGTACCAAGAAGCAATGGTTGTTGTTTTCCAGACTTTCTGTCTAGTATCTCAAATATTCCAGATTTTTCAAGTTTGGTGAGGATGTATAAATGTAAAAATCTAACTGATGGAAGTAGCTCATGCAGTCATTATTCTATACTGTGAAGATTAGTGCTGCACTAGGAACAAGGAGTTATCCTATGATAACACATTAAACTTGCAAAGGTAACAGTGCACTGAGATTGGAAAAGAGGACATTGTACAGTTGGATAATTTGTCCCTAGTATTGAGGTCACTTTGTTCTCACTGGTCACTGCAACACAATAGCTCTGGAGCAGCCAAAGTTGAAGGGTATCTGGTGTTCACTGGCTTAACCATATGTCTATTTGGATGATAAATGTCTGTTTAATGGTACATTATTTTGTCTGGTGGACACTATCATGTGATAGAAATAGCTTCATGTTTTATGCAGATTCCATACATACTTTACATGTTTCCATCTCAGACCTGCTCTTCTCTGCTCTTTTTATTCTTCTAGGCTCTTAACCAGGAGCTTATAGTTTGTGGTTGACAAGTGATCTCATACTGGGATGCATTTTGCTCACGTTGAATGGATATTAGATATACCAATCACAGGCTTATGTGAATTCCACTTCTTGGAATTCTTTAATAAGCTAGAGATGTAGTCACATCTATTCGCAGCTCACGGTCTTCATATGAATCAGTTTATCAGCAAATGAAGCACTAGAATTTGAGTAGTTTTTCTTTAAATGCATTACATAAGATTCCCTGTTTATTAATTTTGTCATAAGTGTAATACATAAGAGAAGTGTTAGGTCAAGTTTGTTATTGATTTTCACTCTTGGTTTTCTTCTCAGGAAACTAAACTGTTCCCTCTCTTCTAGCTCATGTT
This sequence comes from Mesocricetus auratus, assembly GCF_017639785.1. Classification (NCBI taxonomy): domain Eukaryota; kingdom Metazoa; phylum Chordata; class Mammalia; order Rodentia; family Cricetidae; genus Mesocricetus; species Mesocricetus auratus. Next base: position 15,637,178 of record NW_024429195.1, read on the forward strand.
AGCATAAAGGCACAGCACACAGTGGTGTTGGACATAGTTACAGCTAGGTACCATTAACCGGGGTGATTTTGCATTGGGGAGTTCAACATACATGGGCATGTCGTGCCCCAGAGTTTGAGCATCACATATCCTAAGTGCTTAAGAACATGACAAAAGACATTTAGTAATAGACTAATACTTCTTTGCCTCAAATAAACCTAACTCTAGACTCAGGTCCCTTCACCCACTCCTTACACTGATATCTTCACTAAAATCTACTTTTGATTAGTCTTTCAAACCACGGTGGTCATCATTCACTCTGCATAACACCATCAGCAACACAGAAAAAACAATTTTGAAGAAGCCTGTGAAGTTCACAACAGTGTTCTATTTCTGTCTTCCAAAATTCTAGAATTTTGACAAGACTAGTAGATATTTTCCTCTTTTACATTGTAAAGCTCAAGCTATGAAAGCTAAGATAATCCCTAACTTTCAGAGGAAAGGTATGTGTTTACTGTAGTATAGTGTATGTTCCTGTTTCTTTATAGCTGTTTACTCCACCTGCAATCTATTGTGTTACAATGCATAAAACAGAGAAGAGATAACCACTGTTTGTCTAATCTCTACACTGTCCTGAATGTCTTTGCTTATGAGTAGAAGTAATCAACGTTTCAGTGTAGAGTAGATTTGGAGACCTAATCCTATGCCATATGTAAATAAATAGTCTGCAGAAGTGACAATATGATTGCCAAGCACTGAACCAATGACAGTCATGTCTGTAAAGATGGGAAGGAAGAAAGATAAAGAAATTGAAGAATGTAGGCAGAAGTTTTTGTCCCACCAGCAGATCACAAATAAACACACTGAGACTTACATTAATTACAAATGCTCTGCCAGTAACTTATGGTGTTTCAACTTAAGTTAACCCATTTCTATTAATGTGTGTATTTCTAGGTGACTCATAGCTTTCCTGGTCCTCCAGAATTTCTTGCTCCCTCTGAGTCTCCTGGAGACTCCTGACTCTGTCATTCTTTCTCGGCATTTTCAGTTTGGCTCTCCCGCCTAACATTATTCTGTTTAGTTATTGGCCAGTCAGCTTGTATATTAAACCAAACACAGCAAAAATTCTTCACAGTGTACAAAGGGATTATTCTACCACAGCAGAGGAGGGTATGAAACCTCTCCATCCTTGAAACAAACAAGAACTATGCTTCATATCATTGGAGATATATATAATGAAGATGTTGTGGGAAATGGTTAACATTCCCAGAACTTGCTTTTAATTAAATAAATGCCATTTAACAGAAAACTTATGTTAACTTCCTATAATTTGTTTCTTTTCTTCCTTATTTTGGAATCGCCTCAGACCTGTGATATCACTCTCTGACTTTGTGGGTTTTGGGTAGATCACTTACATGCCTTTTATTGAGATAATTAATAATTCTGAAAAATTAGCTATCTTTTGGGAAAATTGTTCTCCAGGTGATTTTTTTCCATTTAAATTTTCAATTCAACTTTCTTTAAATTAAGTTTCTTAACTGAACTTAATATTAAGTAATTTCATCAACTTTTCATAGGTAATTACAGTTCAAACAATTTGAGATTTTCTTTTTCTTCCTTTTGGCTAACTCCTTACTTTGGTCTTGAACAACTTTTTTCTTGTCTTGCCATTCAAGCACTAAACCAAGTAAAAGCTGATATTCATGGCTTTTTAGTTTTAATATCTGATGTCAACACACCCATTTCCTTTGTGTGTATGTATGTGTGTATGTGTGTGTGTGAGAGTGTGTGTTTAATTCTTTCTTTTTTTCTAAACTTTTTAAACTTAAAATAGATCTTCTCTCACACAATACATCCCAACCTCAAGGGGAGTGGGAGACACAGCTAGCATTCTGCTTTAGTGCTAGGGCTGACCCTAAGATTGGGTTCACAGGCAATCTTCTGGCAGGCACGGTCTGCGTGTTTATGCATTTGTTAAATACATATAGTTCAGCATAGGTTTCAACATTTATTTTTGCACTTATTTTATCTGAGTGTAATAATTTTGGGATAATACTAAAATGTCTTTGTTTCTATTATTTTGTGTATTTAGTAGGCATTCTAAACGTAACCCTCTTTAATTTAATTTGATTTAAAATATCAAAGCTACCGTTTCAACTTGTATTGAATATAATGTAGCAAACGGCAAATTACGACTAAGATGCCCACAAGACAAAAACCAAACAGTGGTGAGGAAACCATGCTTTGCAGGTGATTTTGGCCCACCACTGGAAAAAGGCTTTCTTTTCCTGTCACATTCCGTGACAGGTTTTTCCAAACATGGACCTTGCTCCAGTCACATGAAGTGATATTATATTGAAAGCTGCTGATCTGTTTTCAGGAAAAGTTGGTGCAATCGTTGAGAAAAATAGCTTAGAGTAATACAATTTTAGCAGAAATGAATCTGCAGCTAGCTGGGAATAATTCATTCTAGCCACAGAGACTTAAGATGCTAGACTTGCAGTTTTGCGACTGTGTTGAAAATGGGACACAGAAGAAGGGAAATATGTTGAAAGTGAATTTTAAAAAATGGAATCTTAAATGCCTGGGAATTGTACCATTTCATTTTTTTCTATAAAACACTTAGAACACAGATTTTACTAAGCCTGGCACCGAAGTGTACTTATGTGTCACTTCACAGTAATACCTCTGTCTTCAACCAGGATAAAAAGGAAACAGCACTTACACACTTCCATTGTGGAAACTTTGCTCTCCAAGAATAAAGTTAAAAATTGATGTTCAATTGATCATACTTAGTCCATTATGTACTTATCTTCAATGATAGTTCACTTTAAGATACCAATCTATAAATTATGGTTCCTTTATATTTAACTAAATGTATTCGAATGGAATTGCTGCAGACAAAAATGCAGGGAATCCATGGCAACATTTATATATCATGGGATAGGTCATTTAAACCCTTCTCTGCAAAAGTCAACAGAATCAGTGTGAGAGAAACAAAGAAATAGAAATTTATATAAAGTCTTTTATAAAAATTCAGCACCCATTTTGTATATGTAAGGATAAATCAAACATAATTATAACATACAGTTTTGTGCAAAACATGAAGTAAAGAAAGCATTTTACTATATTGTCTTTTTACTGTTCACTAGTAAAAATGTTGATTAAACAAAATTCAGTCAATGAAAAACAGTTAACAAATTTTGAAAGGATGTTTGTATTTAAAGATACCCAAAGACACACAAAACTGAGTACAAGGCCTAGAGGTGGTCCCTCTCTCTTAGTTTTGGCAATGACAATCATATAATCTGTGATTTTTAGGTCACAAACAAGGAAATGCTTGTCACCAGTTTTTTTTATTTGAAATCTTTTATTAACCCACTATATATAATTTGCAACACTTTAGTTCATATTTGCTCCTTCTGTTTTCTCCAACTTGCCTTTTCTAATCACAGGCTGTCTGATCTTCTGAAGTGATACATATCTATGCTAATATGTTTAATGTGTTTGTATTTCCAAGATCATGGAAAAGGCATATGTGTGAAATGGGCATTGGTGGAAACATGTATAGTAGAATGTCCACAGTGACAGAATTCTTTTAATTTTTCAAACTAAATTAAAACTTCTTAACCTGTGAAAAGGCAGCAATAAAACTTTGATAAGAAATTCCTTTCTCATATACAAAAATTCTTGGCAAAAAATACTTCCTTGCTAAATACCTTATATTGGCAATATAACTTAGTATTTTGTTTGCCAATTGATTTTGTCAAAAGAGAAAAATAACTGTTTATTGTTATTAGTTATATAAAATCAAATGTCTTGGAAATGCCTACCACACAAATGACCTTATTATAAATATTCTAGAAATGTTTCTATAGCTGTTTGATGAAAATTAGTTTTATTTATATGTCCAAATGATGTGTAATAGGTCATTTAATTTTCTTTATGGTTTAAAAATATTCTGTATATCAGATTTTCTTTACCCATTCATTTTCTGATGGCCATCTAGGCTGATTGCTTCTCTTGACTGTTGTGAATAGTGCAATAGTAAACAATAAAATGTAGTACAGTTATCTCTGTGGTATGATGAGTATAAGTTCATAGAAAGTAGGCTTAACAAGTTAAATACAGTAAACAGGACTCCTCTGTAATCCTCAGTTCTGTTCCTGATACCCAAGGCTCTCTTTTGCTTGAGTTCTTGTCTTAGTTTCCCTCAATTTTGGGTTGTGATCATGGCATGTAAGCTAAATAACCCTTTTGATCATGATGTTGTATCAAAAAAACATAAATCAAGCAATGACAAAACTTACCACCAGGATCTCAAGCCATTGCTATGACAGACATAACAGTGTTGTTTTGGGGGTATTATGGAAGAAGCTATTGAGTGCTCAGACATTAAATATCTGTGGTGGGAACTTGAAGCTGAGAATTCTGAGAGCAAGTTAGTTCCTGCCTCTGGGTTCCTGCCTTGACTTCTCTCAGTGATAGACTGTAAGGTGTAACATGAAAGGAATCCTTTATTCCCCAAGTTAGTTTTTTTTGTCATGGTGTTTTATCACAGAAATAGGAAACAATATAAGACAATGTTCATAGAGTCTTTTCTTGTTTATATTCTCATCCATAGTGTACAAGGATACCTATTTCCCCATATATTTTCCAACATCTGATATTTGATTTTGTGTGTGTGTGTGTGTGTGTGTGTGTGTGTGTGTGTGTGTGGTTGTAGGGAAGGTAGATAGCAGCATGTTTTCCATCAACTCTGGCTAACTCATACTTCTCTTTCTTTTTATTTTCCTTTTGATACTTATTTTTTATGTGAATGATTGCTTTAACTACCTGTATATGAGAGAAATATGTGTACATTGTGCCCATGGAAACTCAAAGATAGTGTTGGATAGACTGGAGTTACATTTTGTGAGCTATCATCTGGATGCTGGGAACTGAACCTGGGTCCCTAGGAAGAGCAGTTAATGATCTTAATTTCTGAGCTATCTCTCCATGCTCCTGATGTGTGTTTTCTTGATGACAGCCAGGTCTTCTATGTGCTAACTGTTCCTGTGGTAATCCAGAACTACTAAATTTCATGCAATCCCATATTAGTATTTTATTTTATGTTATCAATATCTGGGATTATGTCCCATCCTTTACAGCCCTTTTGAGAAAGCCCTTGCCATGCAATGTCGGCCAGCCCTTGCCATGCAATGTAGGCCAGGGTCTTCCCTGTGTTTCTCCATTAGTTTTAGAGTTTAAGGTTTAAGGTCTAGATTTACTTACTCTCTTTGGTTGGATCCTGAGAACACAATGATATTGATTTGTGTCATTAATAACAATGGTTTTATTTGAAAATCCAGTAATGCTCATGTTGTAGCCATACAGCTGTGGAAGTAAAGTGTATTCCTTCCAGTGTCTCCCTTTTTCCTTTCTCACATATATCATCTTAGAAAATGTCAGACCTCAGGTTCAAAAATAAAGTAAAATAACATCCAATAAACAAAAATAAAGCTGGACAAAAGCCAATCCCTCTTCCTTACTGCCTGTTTTTTTAAAAATAATATACTCCTTTATTTAGTTTTGGACACTATAAACCAATTGAAACTACAGAAACACCCTTCTCTACCATCAGATGTTTCTTGGTCTTTCTTAATTTGAGTTAAAAAACTATATATGAAAGGGATATAATAATGATGATGTTTTTAATTATGTATTGTTACAGTTACTTTTTAAAGAAGATGTCTTGAGATAGAGTTTATACACAAAAAAATAACTGTCTAGAATTTGGACATATGTATTGCCATGGATACCGTCACCATGGTATAGCACTATATTCAGTGCTAATGCCAACACCAAGTGTGTATGCCCTGCTTACATTTGTGTAACTGTATGTTAAGAACATTTGGCTTGAGAAGCACCATTTTAATTAAAGTTTTAATGAACAACCCTCTTAACTGTTGAACTAAGTGTATAAACAAAAATGTAGTTTTGAAATAACATTTGTGTGTGAATGTGTGTGTGTGTGTATGTGTGTGTGTGTATGTGGTTGTGACAGTGTGTGGTTTATACACATATGCAAGATGGAGATGTGCTCACTTCTTTGTCTTAGTCAAGATGCATGTGTGTATGGGATTCACACTGAGTCTGAAGTTCTCCACTTGAGCTAGATTAGCTGAACAGTGGCTCCTTGTGATCCCTTTGATTCTTCTGTCCTACCCCAGCAATGGGTAAGCGGTGAGCACTATTATGTCTGGACATCTCATCATGGATCTTTAGGCTTACCTTGTAGACAATTCATGCACTGAGCCATCTCTGAAGCTCTGATCAATGCAAAGTATAGCTTTTGAGACCTGTATTTGGAACTGTTCAGACCAAAACATGTTAGGCTATATTCTTCAGTTTTTAAAAGCATTGTACCAAGTAGGATAGAGATAATTCATACAAAAGCTGTACAACTATCTTGTTCCTGTTCTTAACAAATGGAGATGTGCTCCTTGTAATTCCCATTTAAGCCATGTATACAGATGTTTCTGCACAGTGAAAGAAACCTTGAATTGCTGAATTGTTCTGGTATAACTGGGCCTGACAGACACTTGAGGGTTTAAGAGGGAATGCCATGACCAACAAATCCAGACGATCTTTGAGCTCAAGTAAATCCCACAGAAACATTGAACTTTATACATTCACCTTTGAGACAGCTTAAATTCAATAGCTATTTGCAGAGTTATGTGAGGGTTAGTCAAGAAATTTACTGTGTAAAATTGTGTTTCATAAACAATGGTTTGAAGTCATTTATTACAATTTTTACATGGTTTATTTCCTTGCTGCATCTTGGTTCACCTATTAAAGAATACTATTCTTTAAACAATATAAACCTTACTTTCCTTAAGGACACTGTACATATAGTTAGACTCCATCTTCAAGTTCTTATGAGACCATGAGAGAAAGAGGGCATTGTGTCGACAAATAGCAGTTTTCCTCCACTTAGTCAGTGTACCTAAAATGATGTAGTTATTTGAGGTGTTGCTACAAATCCAGGAATTACCATGTGCATTCCTTAGACGATGAGGTAATTGTAACTGTTAGAAGTGAGGAAAAAAAGATTTCCCTTTTTCTTTGAGATTTTTTTTTACATAATTGAATTTATACTTTGGAAGTAATACAATTGTATGTATTATATCCTCGAAAAGTATGACATCATAGAGAAATTTACATTGGGCAATAGTACTTACTGTTTGCCTTATTTTTAGTGAACATAATATGGCCAAGCTCAGAGTCTCTATGTTTTGGAATTTTGTAAGCTTTGTGGATATATTATTTTAATGATTCTCATATGGATATTTTTTGTAGCCTTTCATATAAGATTAAACTAATTTCATGACATAATACCTAATTTAAAAGCATTTTTACCTCTTCCAAGTTGCCCTGAAGCACAAGTTCAAGGATATTAAAAATGTATTCCATCAGGAAATTGGAGAGAGACAAAGATTGCCAATAAAAACCTTGAAGTTATTGTCAGGGAGTTGTGTTTTTTCTCACTTTCAACTAATTTCATAGTATTTTCATGTGCATGCACATTCTCTCTCTCTCTACACACACACACACACACACACACACACACACACACACCACACACACACACACACACGCACACCGTGAGCAGTCTTTATATCAATACATCTTCAGGCCTCCAGATCATATCATGACCATGAAGTTCTGTACCAATGCGACTGTGGTCAGGAGCTAACAACATCAGACTTCATTTTCAAACAAACTGAGCATCGTGTTTCCCTTCCTACTACTTCAGTATCTGTCCAAGTAAATTGCCTCAAGAAAAATTTTTAACATTAATTGCCTATGTGAGATTGGGAGCACATTATAAATAAAGCTCTTCCTCATGAAAGTTATAGTTTAATAAGACAGACGTATTAAAACAGAATTATACAACAAGCATCGTTTGAATAATATGTTACAGGAGTTTGATTATAATTTCTTGATCTAACAAGGATTTGTTCAGTCCCATCATTAAGGAAGTCCTTTTATGACTGACTATATTTCAAAATGGCTACATATATTATCTGTCTTAAATATTTGTTGTTCAATTGAGAAGTACACTTTATTTTTCTCTTGATCACAGTGGATTTCAATCCTAGTAGAAATTAACTTTTAAGTCTCCATTTTTATTTTTTTATTTAAATAACGTGTTTTTCATTTATTTTGCATACCAACAAGTTTTCCCTCCCTCTTCTCTTTCTGTCCCCTCCCCTTTCCCATGTACCTCCTTCCCCATCCACCCCTCCTCCATTTCTATTCAGAAAGGGACAGGCCTCTCATGGGTTTTCACAAAGCATGACCCATCAGGATGATGCTGGACAGAGCTCTTCCCCTTATGTCATAGGTGGAGCCAGTAATCCAGCACGGAGAACAGGTTTCCAAAAGCCTGTTTAGTACCAGGTGGATATCCTGCTCTCTCCGTACTAAGAGACCAAACTACAAGATTGTCACAGACATGTAGCAGGCCTAGATAGATCCCATGCAGACTCCCTGACTGTTGGTCTAACATTCATGATCTTCCAGGAGTTCAGATCAGTTGTCTCTGTGCGTTCCCCCATCATAACCCCCCTATCTGGTACAATCCCTTCCTCCTTTTCTTCTGCAAGACTCTGGTGCTCAGCACAGTGCTTGTTCTGTGGAACTGTGTTTCTGCTTCCTTCAGTTACTGGATATAGTATCTCTGATGGCAGTTAGGGTGGTCACCGATCTGTTTTCAGCAGATGGGCAGTTCAGGCACCTTCACCATTGCTAGTGGTCTTAGTTGGAGTCATCCTTGTGGGTTCTTGGGGGTTTTCCTGGCGCCAGCTTTCTCCCTAACCCAAAAATGCCCCCTCAATCAAGATGCCATTTTTAAAGGAACTCCTGACTGATTATATTGTGATCCTTGATTTCACATACCAGTGATAAAGAGACTCTTGTACTCCCATGAGTCGGTCTGATAACTCTACCCCACTATTATTGCCCGTGCTCTCATGACTCCCACATCCAGCTTTTTTGTTTAAGATTTATTATGTATATTGGATTATTCCTGAAGTTCAGAAGAGGGAACCAGATCTCATTATAGATGGTTGTGAGCCACCATGTGGTTACTGGGAATTGAATTCAGGACGTTTGGAAGACCAGCCAGTGCTCTTAACCTCTGAGTTATCTCTCCAGCCCCCACATCCAGTTTTTAAACCTCCCCAGCTCACACTGAAAGAGGTATTGGTGAATTGGCCCTTATAAACCATAACCAGACTGAAAATGGATAACTGAGGTCATTGCATTGTGTTGGGATTGTGTGTGAATACTTTGGTAGTTGTGACTGTATGGCACACATACACATACGGGAATGACTTTGTGAATAAATGACAAGAAGAAAAATAAATTTGAAATATTCCAAAGTAAAAGGATAATAAGCATTATCAAGTAAGAAACTGTTCAATTACTCTTTATTGACTGCCTACATAGTTTGATACATAGTCTCTGTATGCTACCTATGCTGGCCTCAAAATTTTATCTTCTTTATTCAATCTTCACAACGATGCAGATAAAGTTATGCTGTAATATACCTAGTGATAACAGACTATTAATAGAATCCTATAATAACAGTTATCAGTAATGAAATTAAGACAAGTTAGGAAACTGGATAACAAGGGGGTCATTATGTGTGAAGAGAAACTTAAGAATCTTTGTCATCAGTATTATCATGAAAAACACCATGGTAGCTAATGTGGAGATTTTCATTTAGTGAACCAGGCCACTAACTGTATTCCAGAGAAGTGTTTAAGGTTTGCTTTTTCACACTTCCTGCAACAAACTAAGGTAAAAATATTCATCTAAGAAAGGATGTTAAATAAAAGCAAATATTAGGACATCCTATGTTTAAAAATATTTAGACAGAGAACAATTGCTAAATTAATTATTTTTCCTGAGAAAAATAAAATTGTATATGGTGTACATGGCACAGAAAACCAGAGCAAATAGACATTCTGCCTGTATTAGCTTCCTTCCCTTCCCTCTCCAGCTGTTAATCTCTGCATGTTTGCTTCCTAGCTGTTCCAGCTCTAGACCTTGTATTTCATACTATGCAGGACAGGGAGGATTGGGGATGTGGGAGGGAAAGGGCAGGATTCCACTAGTTACCAGTCTGCCCAAATTAATAGGTAAAGTTGACAATCATGGTTCCCCCATGGATTTCCTGTAAGGATTAAGTAAAGTGGTAAGGGAGAATAGTTTTCAAAATATGATGAGAAAATATGAACTTGATGAAGTGTTTTTTTAATAAGAGGAAAACACCTGTGTCTCATGCCTCCTCTGATCAAGATCAAAGGTTTGTGATTTGGGTAATTCTTTCTTCTTTTTAAGTAAAATAGATTCCCATGTTTTCATCTGGGTCCAATTCCATAGCCAAGAGTAACAGAGAAGAAAAAATAATGAAGACACATATGCACCCACGGTGGAGTCATTCTGAATCAACTTCCATTTTAATTTTGCTGTGATATAAGACCAAACATTGTAAGATTCCCCTGGCTTAGAAAAATTTTGACCAATTTTCTAAATCAAATCTCTTTTGATATTTTAATATGATTACATCATATCTTCTTCCTTTTTCTCCCAATAAGCCTTTCCATATACTCCTTCTTATCTCTGAAATTCATGGCCCATTTTTCACTAATTTGTATTACACATATATATTCCTAAATATAGTGTGCTTAGTCTGTATAGTGTTACTTGAATGCATTTTCCAGTGCTGATAATATGGCATTGACTAACTAATTGATTATTCAATTTGCTCTTCCCTGTAGGGTTTGTGTGTGTGTGTGTGTGTGTGTGTGTGTGTGTGTGCGAGAGAGAGAGAAAGAGAGACAGAGAGAGACAGAGAGAGACAGAGAGAGAGAGAGTTTGAAACCTAACTGACTTTATTCTGTATACTTTAGAATTCTATTGTTTCAGTCCTTTTTCTAGTCAAATCTGGGCAGCTATATTGGTGAGACTATGTGGGTGTAGCTTTTGATGTCACTAGGAGACATGATCGCACTGCAAACTCCCTGATCCTCCAGATCTTTCAATATACGCTCCTTCTCTCACATGATTCCTGATCCTTATGTACAGGGGTGCTTTGTTAATGTACCCATTGGGACTGGTTACACAACTGCATTTTGATTGGTTGTGGCTTTCTGTAACAGTCTCTGTCTTTTGCAAAGAGAAGTTTTTTTTTGGTGAGAGGTGAGAACTATACTTACTTGTGAGTATAAGAACACCTATTTAATGACACAGACTGTAATCTGTGCTGGTGAACGGCCCGCGTGAGCTTGAGATGAAGCACATGCTACTGCCAGATGAAGTAACCTACAGTTATCAGTTGGCTGATGACATTGATGAACATTGCTATTCTTAATGATGTTCTGATTGTTGTATCAATTTCTGACATAAGGATATTGAAGATTCCAACTGTATTATCAGACTCATATATTTATCCATGTGAAATTGCCTTGAGTTGTTCATCATTGTGTTTGAAAACATATAAACAAGACCATGAAACATTTTCAGAATTGACCATTTGTGTGTGTATGTCCCTTTGTCTCTCTGTCTCTGTGTCTCTTTCCCTGTCTCTCTGCCTCTGCCTCTGCCTCTGTCTCTGTCTCTCTCTGTCTGTGTGTGTGTGTGTGTGTGTGTGTGTGTGTGTGTGTGCATGTGGTATGTGAGCACATCTGCCTACAGCATCAAGTAGAGGTACCACCCTCTCGCCCTCTTCACCTTATTCTTTGCATCAGGATCTCTCAATGTATCTAGACCGCACTCTCTTTCTGTCTATACTGAGCCTCAGGTTTATTTTACCAAGCACTTATACTCAAGCAGCAGTATCCACAGCCTGAGAACTGACTGCTTTATTATTATGAGTTGCCCTTACTTATTCTAGACAACTTTCTTTTCCTTGAAGATTTCTGTACCTACAATATTTACAGCTATTTATACTGCTTGGTGATAGCATTGATGTTCAGTTATATTTGATACCTTATTCCATATTTGTATTTATAACTAAAGAATGTTTCTTATAGGAAAACTAAAGTTGAGTCTTGTTCTTTGATATATTCTGAAAATAATTCACATTTAATTCCTGTGTATCTATCATTGATGTTTCAAATTGATAATGAGGTGGGATTGATATATATGGTGTTTGTCACTGATTTCTTTCTTGACTTTGTTCTTTCTTCCTTGTCTTCTATCCATTTTATTTCACTGTTTTTATTCAACACTTTATGTCGCTTTTTCTACTCTATAACAACAGATCACCTAAGTATCTTCAGTGTATGTGTACACACATGTTCACTCTCAATGCACATAAAAAGAAGTAGCTACATCTTCTATTATGACTATATTTTGAACAGGCTTTGATAATTATCATCTATGGGAGAAATAGCTATCCTTTTTTCATTTACCTTTTTCAGAAATTACAAATATTTACTACTCAGGGGTTTCTATTTCTCCTCTACTTTCATTTGAATTGCTACTCATGCATGCTAAAGTCTCTTTGTAGATAAACAAGCAATAATATTTATTTGTATTCAGGGCGACTCAGTGTGTGAATCCTCCAACCATGGCCTCCTAAGATGGACTTACTCCCACCGCCATTTTATAGAAACCAGCATTATCATTGCTCAGATTATCAGGACAGTTATTCTCTGCAGCTCTCTTCCTTTTCCTTATTTAGATAACTGAATTCTCTGCTCAGTCCTGCATCTGTAGCACTTACTCTACATGTGTAATACTTCTTTAAATAGCAGTTCTACTAGTCAGTTACTTAATAAAGACTTTAAAGAGGCATTTAGGATTAGAAGCAATTCTACATTCTAAGGTCTATTCTAAGTCATGGTGCAGAAGAAGATTCTGAAAAGTGTGGGAATTAAAGGCAGGAATTATCGTCTCTCATTTGTCTCTTTCCAGTTGGACTATAGAATATAGAAGAAGCATCCAGGGTTATGTGTCCCCATTTTATGCATCACCTGCCAATGTGAAAATAAATTTGCATATGAGGTGAGGCTATGATGTCAATAAGAAGATAAGTTTGCACTTTCACACCCTTTTAAAAACATTTGGTCACTATTTTTATTCATATCATGCCATGTTATTTAAATATTACCAGCAAAATTGACTGGTCTCTTTGGACATGTAATTGCTTTACAAAATTTTAAAGCCTTTACATTGTATTCATTTATTTACAGTTTAAATGTACAAATGTTTAAATGAATTTTGAAGCAAAATATACTATAGGACAGTAGGTATGCATGTGTATACATGCACCTGCATGTGTGTAAACTTTTGTGTATTTGTACAACATGTCTATATGAAAATATATTACTCAAAAGGTAAACATGAATAGTGTGCTACATTGTTTAAATCAGTGGTTCTCAACCTTCTTAATGCTGTGACTCTTTAATATAGTTCCTCATGTTGTGGTGACCACAAGCATAAAATTATTTTCATTTATATTTCATAATTGTAGTTTTGTTACTGTTATGAATTGCAATGTAATATTTTTGGAGAAAGGGGTCCCAACCCACAGGTTGAGAACTGCTGGTTTAAATGCTTGGAGGTCCATCTCTTCCAAGAGAACAGACAAGCCATTCAGAGTCAGTGTAAAGTGGCTTGCTCTGTTTACAGCTTCTCTTCCTTAGCATACTCAGGAGTGGTGCCATCTCTGTGTGGGTCCTTGCACCTCCTGATACAGTTTCAACCATGAGGACAATGAAAAATCTGCTTCTTCTTTTCTTGTCCTTCCACACACTTCTCCAAACATATGTCATCTATGTGGCTAATGAAATTTTGGCATTAAGTACCTGGGAAGGAATGCAACAAATATCTAGAGAGTTGTGGGCCAAATGACAAGGTCCAGAAGAGCACTTAGAATCTCTCTGCTCAGGTAATGGCTGTCCCAGCAGTCTTCCCTTTAGTCTTCAGTGACAGGTCTGAAGGCCCGTGCGCACATGACCGAGCTTTATGCATTCCCAGGCCATGATGACATCACAGTTCTTTTGTTAAGACCTGATAAAACAGCTCCTTCTTTGCTACCCACAGCTGCCATATGGCTCTGTGAAAACTGTCTTAAAAGGAAGAAGAAAGGGAAAAAAGTAAAAAGAAACATTAGGAATGGAACAACCCACAGATGAAATTGATTTATTTTCGTCATTAGTGATGGGAAGCAAACCTTTCAGAAACAAGAAACCTTGCAGTGGGCAGGCAAATGAGCTGCTCATATGTCAGAGCAGCTCTGTATACATTAGAAAAATAACATGTGGTGGAAAATAGAGGCCTCATTGTTTTCCTTAACTACTGTATCCATCTTGAATGAGATGGAATGTTCAAGCATAGGCAAACTGCCTGCCGAGTATGCCAGTGCACTCAGCTCAGTTAGACAAAGCATAAGAAAGCTTGAAAAATCTGCTTCAAACCTCAGACTTATTGAAGCAGGTTTGTTTTTAAAGCTTTTGCGAGTAATTGTAGACTGGAAAGAACATTACTTGAGTTCTCCTCCTTCGAGCTTCTTAACATAGGGTGTTCCAGTACTCAACTAAATTGCCTTAAAAGCTATTCAAACATTTGTGAAACCTAGGTTTCAGATTGACATTCTGTCATCTGTAAAATGTGACAAGAAACCCAGGGGAAAGCAAACGAGGAAACACATTTGAAAAGGTAATATGAAGAAATTGTTAAATTAACACGTGGAATTTGAAGAAAGAAGATATTTGAATTCTAGAATGTTATTATTTGATGATGGTTTAGATTTGGATATTTAAAATAACAAATGCAATTAATATAGTTAGGACACATGTACAGAAATCAAATTGATTTTGTTGATTCTGCAATACTTATGATCTTAATTTCCTAGATGGTGTTTAATTGTATTTTATAAAGGCATATATGATATATTCTAGGAATTTCTTATGTAAAGAGCTATGATCACTGTTATACATTGTTGGATTTGACAGCTTATTGTAAACATAAGATGAAATGTAATAATTATTGTGCAAACATGACAGGCCATGTATAATTAGGGGACTCTGTTGACTTCTTAGAGTACTCAGCAAGTTGGCTGCAAGTGTGAGGTCCATGACACTGCATGCAGTTGAAGGTTGGTTTTATTTATCAATGAGAAATGGTCAGACCTTGGGAATTCATTTAAAACCCTCTGATTATACTTTTAAAGCTTTCTTTTTCAGAGTCTTGTAACATTTCTTGGAGAAAGGTGTTCCTGTGTCTAGAGAAGAATTCCTGTTCCAAAGCCAGGCATTGAAGGAGATGAATAGCTGCTGCTCTGAGGAATCTTTAGGAGACTGAATTCTTCCTGAGATTGGGCACTGCTGCTTCCTTTCCCTGGGTGGTCCCATTCCAGGCATTTTTTTTGCAGAAACTGTGTATAATTTTGAAAAATGTGTATCATTATAGATTTGAGTTATTCAATTGAAAGTGTACATTCATGGTGGACACTGTGTGGTTAGTCACTTTGGAGGACTAGATCACTTCTGTGGGAAAAAGGTGGTTGGTAATTCTTTGCCAAATAGGTGAATTTGGAATAATGCCTTTCACTGGATTTAAATTTTCAGACAAAGAATCATCCTCCAAATTATGTTTATTATCAATTTTTATTGCTTCTTGATTTTAATTTCTCATGCTAATAATTATATTCGAGAATTGTAGGGAGAGACCATGACTGTTTGGGTGTGGTCACAGGTATGTAGAATGTACTGGGGATAAAAGAGTTAGGGGGAGGAGACGCTTTCTCTTTGGGTTCCAGTTTCAGCCAGGAGAGCAGTGTGTGGACCTTTGGTTCTCGACCTTCTTGGCTTCTCACGTAAGTGATTTATCCTTTAGTGAAATATGACAGGATATCCCTATTTTGTGTACCTTAATATTTCCGCATTATGTGGTGTCAGAGGAAGACCAGGGCCTGTTGAGAGTCTGTTAGCTTTCTGAATGATGAATTAGAAGGTGTCAAGCTATATGTAAATTACTTTCACGTCATCAAGAAGTGTTATGTATTCCAGAACACAAGTTAAGCTAATTTGACTTCTAAAAGAATGTCAAATAAAATGTAAACATACTATTTAACCTATAGATATACTTAAACTATTTCCTAAATTCCAGTTTTCCTCCGGTTTGCCAAATGAACAATAGTCAACATTAAATATCTAAATGAATTTCCATAAAGTCTGGGCTTTCAAAATAAACTCATTGAAATGAGCTTTAGAAGACAGTAGAGTAATTAATCATCATGTGTTGACTAGTTAGGTATGTATAATATAAAATAAGTCTTCAGTGCTCCCCATATATTATTAAAGAGGAAAGGATATATTATTTTAAAACTGAATGTGACATAATAAAGGAAAGAAAGCTAAGTTTTGGAATCATGGACACTTAAAAAGTAATCAATGACAATTGATCCTAAAACAATGTACAAGTATAGAGGCGTGCAGCAGGATAGACTGGTGTCAGTTATAAAATACTTCAGTCATTCAGCTGGTTTTCATTTTGTGAGAGATGCTCTTTTGTAGGAACGTCCCATGGTGTATGTTCTAAAGCTACTGAAATTGACTTAGGTTGATTTGTAAGTCCATATAGCAAATTGCATGTGCTTTCTATGGCATTGTATATATTTCTCTCAATAATAGCACAGAAATGGGGGCATAAATTTATTTTCAGGTAAACTTGCAAAATTATTTATTTCATCATATCATCTTCATCCACATGTGCCATTGTGCTTTCCTATTTGAACAAAAAACTTGAAGTTGAAGAGACAAAGAACCTCGGTGCAGAGAAACATGAAAACCAGTTAATTTGTTTCCATTTCATGACCCCAGTACTAGTTAATGCACTGACTAGAAATGTGTCTTAAACATTGTTCTAGTGCTGTGAAAAGATACCACAACCAGAGCAACTCTTATAAAAGAGATGCTTCCAAGATAAAACTTGATAAAGAAAATTTAATTGAGGGCTTGCTTACTCAATCAGAGGGGAGTGCATTACCATCATGGTGAAAGCATTAACACTGAGCAGTAGCTCCTCCTGATCCACAGACAGACAAGCAGACAAGAGTCTGACACTGGGCCTGGTATCACCCAGCCCTACCAGTACAACTCCTCCATTAAGGACGCTCCTACACTAATAAGGACACATGTCCTAGTCTTTTCCCAACAGCCTACAAACTGATAACCAAGCTTGCAAATATATGAGCCTGTGGATGCATTCTCATTTAAGGTACATAAAAATGTAAATATATTGTAAATTTATTTTACTAGAAAATTCCAAATATGTAGAAACTTTAAAATATTTTGGTGTGTGTAAAAGCACTCCATTAATTATCTTACTGAAATAGCCAGTAACTTTTATGTACATTCACTCAGATCTTAGAGTTTATTTTCACTTGTTTGTTTCGTTTTGTGTGTGTGTGTGTGTGTGTGTGTGTGTGTGTGTGTGTGTGTGTGTGGACTCATATATATCAGACCTTCCCAGGTCTGTGTATTTGCTGCTTCTAAACTGAAAAGTTTTATATAATATTAAGTTTTTCCTCATTTATTGTGTATTTAGAATTACATTTGGGATGGCAAGAGCTGTAGTTATCGAAGGGACCAATTGACAATCCTGAAAAGCTGGGTTTAATTCCTGGAATCATGGACTAGGACCCACATGGAGGAAGGATAGAGCCACCAAAAAGCGTGTTCTCAAGACCATGTGTGTTGTGATAGGTTTCCCTGTAAAATGTAAAGAGCACACTGAATTTTAAGGCGTGTGTGACTGTGTTTTTAGTGCTGTGAAGCTTTATCTTGTTCATCTTACATGGAAACTGGAATGTCAGTGATTTTCATTTACCCCCATATGTACTCTTCTGGGTTTTCCAAACTTTTACATTGGTTATATGATGGATACCCTTGATTGTTAGCTTGAAGCAATTAAATTCACCTAGGAGACACACCTCTGGAAGAATCTGTTTATAGTTTATAGAAAAAAGTCACTGGAGGAGAATGACCTTCCCTCTGATTGGAAGCTTTTGTGGTGACAAAATTATAAAGCAAAACGGTATTGTCTTCTTCCCTCACTTCTGCCAATATCAAACTGCAGCTTCTCTAGCCTACTGGCATTGACTCCATGTTGGCAACTGCCTATGCGTCTTTCAGATCCTCAGCAACATACTGGGACTATGAAGGTATCAGCTATGTGGCCTGTGCAGCCCCTGGGTTCTCAGCCTCTCCAGGGTGTAGCCAGTTATTGTTGGAAAATGCAGACCTAACTGCATGAACTGATGTAACAAATCCCCTTTCATGATTCATATAAATTCTTTAAGCTGTTCCTCTAGAGAATTCTCAGCAATGCGGATAATATACGTAATTCCTCATATTGTCTTTCTGAAAGCATTCCATTTGTTGGGAAAAGCCTTTTCTTGTATTAGTACTCTCTGTGGCATCAGTTCTCAACCTGTGAGTCATGACTCACTGAGGTTTGAATGACACTTTCACAGAGTTGCCTAACACTATCAGAAAACACAGATATTTACATTATGATTCATGACAGTAGAAAAATTACAGTTATGAAGTAGCAATGAAAATCACTTCAGAGTTGGGCTCATCACAACATGTGGAACTGTGATAAAGGTTCTCAGCAGTAGGAAGGTTGAGAAGCACTGCCCTATTTCATGAAGATGTGTGATGCCTAAATAAAATTTAAGAGATTTAATGTACATGACAAAGGGTAGAGGAGGAAAACATGAATGAGGACCCTTCTGTTTGCTAGAATTAAGAATATACATGATGATTACTTTCATTTGCAAATAAATATAATTTACTGATTTATTATTTTAAGTATGATGAATTCTTTTTGTTAATATTAACCTTTTTATGTTTCATATTTTCCTAGGGGTCCTAGAAAACAAGGTATTTCAACCACTCATTTTTTGTTCTTAACCCCATATCTAAACCATCAAGTTGAACTCTGTGCATATTGTGCAACATGTGAGACTTGTTTCTGGAAAATACTTATGCTGGTTTTATTGACATTTGCAATACCAATAGATAACACATTTCACTCACAATTTCTGTGCAGGAAGGGGTGGGGATTTTCTTATCTATCATTTTATTACCGTTTGCACTTAACTTATTTTTAAAATTATTTATTTTTATTTCTCATGCATTGGTGTTTTTCCTGCATATATGTCTGTATGAGGGTATTGCATCCCTTGAAAACAGTTACAGACAGTTATAAGCTGCCATGTGTGTGCTGGAAATTGAACCTGAGTCCTGTTGAAAGAAGGCAATGCTCTTAAATTCTGAGCCATCTTTACAGCCTGCACTTCATTTCTTAGTTTCCTGGTAATGTTATGTTATAAACTTCTAGGAACATTATTTACAAGAGCCTTGGCAAGGCAGTTTCATTGATGACTGGGGGCATTCATGCATGTTCTATTGAATGTAGGGATTGAGTTCATCAGAAGAGCTCTGCAACCAACCACTGTGCAGAAACACCTCTCTGTTGTACTTGTACCAATAATCTTGTGTCCCACAAGTGAAGTTTCAAATGTCAGGAATACAATACATTGATCAGATAGTTTTTGGTAGGCAGCTAAACACTGCAAGTTTTGAAGTGAAAGATTAATCTCATGATCACTTGTTAGCGATGACAAAATTTTGCTGGTGAATTTCCATGATTTACATATATATTACATGTTTTAAATATCATCTATAAAACAAAGAGTTTTGAAAATGTAAATTAAAATTATGATTAATACCATACCATATTCATGTTAGAAATAGTTAAATAATACATCTTTCTGCGCCAGTAATAGTTGCTTCAAAGTATTTATGAAAAATTTTGTTGAAAATAAACCTAAAAGCAGAGAAAAAGACTTTTTCTTAAGTCAAACTTATGTTTATTAAGACCAAATGGCATTTCGGTCTGCAGTTTGGAATTGTGAAACCTGAGAATGGATTATACTATTTGAAGCAAAATGATGGGGATCTGGGAGAAACCTATTTGTTTCAAACATAAGGTCATTCAAAACAGATCTTTGTCTTAAAGTATGCAACTGTGATTCCCAGCTTTTTGTAGCCTTAGATTTTCTAAATGGTTAAAAGACTGTGACTAGCTCAGGAACTATTCTTGTCCTCCCACATCAAAAGAATTTAGATTCTTCAGCAGCAAAACTCTTGAGAGCATATGGCCTCCCACAGATGTGTGCATGTGTATAGCTCTCTGGTTCAAGAGTTCACACAATGTCGCATGGCTCACAGGAGAGCATATGGCCTGGCACAGATGTGCGCATGTGCAATGGCCTCTGGTCCCAGAGTTCACACAATGTTACGTGGCTCACAGGAGAGCATATGGCCTACCACAGATGTGTGCATGTGTAATGCTCTCTGATCCCTGAGTTCACACAATGTCATGTGACTCACATCTAACTTTAAGTTCATTCAATTTCCATTCCATGTGTCTTCGAGGTCAGACAATGAAGGTTTAGCTGTTTTTCAACTGCTTAGTCATTAGTCACTCTGTGGAAAATATTCTGTGATACTTCTGGTAAAGGACAAAAGTTTTTGTGCGATATGAAATCTTCAGACTTCATTTTTTTTCCTTCCTGTTTTTCAGGTTTGAGTTGAGGTATGATGAGCACAAGGGTCTTCAACACCAGTAACCCCAAGCTAACCAAACCCCATTTTGTTTTTGAGAACAGCAGGAGTTACAAAATTCCAACTTTACTTCAAAAAATGATTTCAAAACTTTACATTTATTTTGCTGTGATTCTATCTCAATGTAACTAAAACTGTACCTTATTGGAAGGCATTTATTGGAAGAGTGGGGATACAAAGTCACGAAACTGATTGTATGAAATTCTTCAAAGACTAAATCACTGTAAATAAAAATAAATGACAATATTAATGAACAAAGAATACAGTATATAGAACATAATGGTGAGATATAAAGGATGAAATATAGTAAACACAGTAAATATGTGAGATCATATTATGACTTGCATTGTGCATATTTAGCCTAAAATAATTTGTAAAATATTAATATTTTATTTTTAATTTAGAAGCACTCTTATTTTACATACCAACCCCCCATTCCCTTGCACTCCCATCCTCCCATGCCACCCACTGAACCCCTCAACCCACCCCCACCCACTCCCCATGGATAGTGAGACCTTCCACGGGGGGATCATTAAAGCTTGCCACATCATTTGGGGGAGGGACTAGGCCCTCGTTTGTGTATTTGGGCTGCAATAGTATCCCTCCATAGGGAATGGGCTCCTAAAGTTCATTTATGAACTAGGAATGAACAATGGCTCCACTGTTAGAGGTGTCATAGACTGCCCAGGCCTCCTAGCTAGCACCCACATTCAGAGGGCCTGGTTTGGTCCAGTGCTGGTTTCCCAGCTTTATGACTAGGGTCTCCATGTTCTCACTAGGTCAGGTCAACCTTTTTTTATGAGTTTCTCTAGCACAGTCTTGGCTCCTTTGCTCATCCCCATCTCCCTCTCCGCAAGTGGATTTTAGGAGTATGGCTCAGTGTTTAGCTGTGGGTGCCTGTTTCTGCTTTGATCAGCCACTGGATGAAGGCTCTAGGAATGGCAACCAAGATAGTCTTTTCAAGATAGTCTTTAATCTCATTATAGGGGAAGGATATCAAGGAAGCCTCTTAAATATTAATATATTTAACGCACGACGCCATAACTATCAAGTTCCTGTCCCCATGGCAGTATGAACAGGGAGCATATGCCTTTGCAGCTGTAGAAGAAGCCTCCCACTCAGAGTCAGTCTGATTTTCACAAGGATTAAAACTCACAAATGTATAGAACTCAACTCTATCTTTGGTGACTAGAGGCCAAATACATTGCTGTTGTGACTTGTTCAGGTCAGCTGTTTCTGTGTTTCTGTGGGTTTCTCCAGCCTGGTCTTGATGACATATAAGGTATTCATCTATCTCATTATCGAAGAAAAACATTTAAGGTAGTCTCTCGACTACTGCTTAGATTATTAGTTGCGGTCATCCTTATAGATCTCTGGACATTTTCCTAGTGCCAGATTTCTCTTTAAACCTACAGTAGCTCCCTATGTTATGATATCTCTTATCTTTCTCTTCTCTATTCTTCTCCCGACTCAAACTTCCTGTTCCCTCATGTCCTTATGTACCCTTCTCTTCTCCCCTTCTCTTTCTTCTAACTATCTCTTCCCTTTCCCCAATATCCCAATTAACTCAAGAGATCTTGTCCCTTTTCCCTTCTCTGGGGGAACATGTATGTCTGTCTTAGGGTCCTCCTTGTTTCCTAGCTCCTCTGGTGGTAAGGATTGTAGGCTGTTAATCCTTTGCTCTATGTCTAAAATTCATTTGTGAGCCAGTACATACCATGTTTGTATTTGTGACTAGGTTACCTCACTCAGGATAATTTCTTCTAGTTCTATTCATTTGCCTGTGAATTTCAATATTCCATTTTTTCTGCTAAGTAGTACTCAATTATGTAAATGTACCACATTTTCTCCATCCATTCTTCAGTTGAGGGGCATCTAGGTTGATTCCAGGTTCTGGCTATTACAAATAATGCTGCTATGAACATAGTGGAACAGACATCCTTGTTGTATGAATGGGCATTTTTTGGGTACATGCCTAACAGTGAAATTGCTGGATCTTGAGATAGACTGATTCCCATTTTCCTGAGAAATCCCCATGCTGATTTCCAAAGTGGCTATACAAGTTTGTATTCCTACCAACAATCGAGGAGTATTCCCCTTTCTCCACATTGCTATTTTTGGTTTTAGCCATTCTGACAGGAAGGAGTAAGATGGTATCTCAGGGTTGTTTTGATTTGCATTTCCTCAATGGCTAAGGATGTTGAGCCCTTTCTCAAGTGTCTCTCAGCCATTTTAGACTCCTCTATTGAGAATTCTCTATTTAGTTCAGTCCCTCAGTTTTTAATTGGGTCCTTTGGTGTTTTGGAGAATAGCTTCTATAGTTCTTTGTAAATTTTGGAGGTCAGCCCTCTGTCAGATGTGGGGTTGGTGAAAATCTTTTCCAATTCTGTGGGCTGTCTTTTTGTCTTGCTGACAGTGTCCTTTGCCTTACAGAAGCTATTTAGTTTCAGGAGGTCCCATGTATTAATAGTTGATTTCAGTGTTTGTGCTACTGGTGCTATGTTCATGAAGCAGTCTCCTATACCAATTAGTTCAAGGGTACCTCCTGCTTTCTCTCCTAAGACGTAAAGTATGGCCATATTTATGTTGCGGTCTTTGATCCATTTGAACTTAAGTTTTGTGCATGTTGATAGACATGTATCTATCTGCAGTCTTCTACATGCCAATATCCAGTTAGGCCAGCACCATTTGTTGAAGATGCTATCTTTTTCCATTGTATAATTTTAGCTTATTTGTCAAAAATCAGCTATTCATAGTTTTGTAGATTAATCTCAGAGTGTTCAATTTGATTCCACTGGCCTACCTGTCTATTTTTGTGCCAACACAAAGCTGTTTTCAGGACTATAGCTCTATAATAGAGCTTGAAATCAGGAGTGGTGATGCGTCCAGATGTTGCTTTGTTGAGCAGGGTTGTCTTGATGGGGATTGCATTGAGTCTGTAGATTGCTTTTGGCAAGATTGTCATGCATCCCTGGAACAAAGCCTTCTTGATCATGGTGGATGAGTTTTCTGATGTGTTCTTGGATCTTATTTGCCAGTATTTTATTG
Organism: Mesocricetus auratus; assembly: GCF_017639785.1. NCBI lineage: Eukaryota > Metazoa > Chordata > Mammalia > Rodentia > Cricetidae > Mesocricetus > Mesocricetus auratus. The sequence goes on from NW_024429195.1 coordinate 15,660,904, forward strand.
AATATTTTTGCATCAAGGTTCATGAAGGAAACCGGTCTGAAGTTCTCTTTCTTAATTGTGTCTTTGTGTGGCTTGGGTATCAAAGTTATTGAAGCCTCGTAAAAAGAGTTTGGCAAAGACCCTTCTGCTACTATTGCATGGAATACTTTGAGGAGAATTAGTATAAGCTGTTCTTTGAATTTCTGGTAGAATTCTGCACTGAAGACAAATGGTTCTGAGCTTTTTTTTGGTTGGGAGACTTTTGATGACTGCTTCTATTTCCTTAGGTGTTATAGGTCTATTTAAATTGCTTATATGTTCTTGATTTAACTTTGGCAGGTGATATCTATCCAGGAAGTCATCCATTTCCTTTAATTTTTTGAATTTTGTGAAGTAGAAGTTTTCAAAGTATGACCTGATGATTCTCTGGATTTCCTCAGTGTCTGTTGTTATGTCCCCCTTTTCATTTCTGATTTTGTTAATTTGCATGTTCACATTCTGCTGTTTGGTGAGTTTTGATAGAGGTTTGTCTATCTTGTTGGTTTTCTCAAAGTACCAACTCTTTGTTACATTGATCCTTTGTATTGTTTTCCTATTTTCTGCTTTATCGATTTCAGCTCTCAATTTGATTATATCCTGGCATCTACTCCTCCTGGGGGAGTTTTCTTCATTGTGTTGTAATGGGCTGTTAGTTCTCTAGTGTAACTATTCTCCAGTTTCTTCATGTGGGCACTTAGTGCTATGAACTTTCCTCTTAGCACTGTTTTCCAAGTTTCCCATAAGTTTGGATATGTTGTGTCTTCACTCTCCTTGAATACTAGGAAGTCTTTAATTTCTTTTTTTTATTTCTTCTTTGACCCAGGCATGGTGCAACAGTGTATTATTCAATTTCCATGAGTCTGTGGTGTTCCTGCAGTTTGTGTTGTTGTTGAACTCTAACATTAAAGCATGGTGGTCTGATAAGATACATGGAGTTATTCTAACTTTTTTGTACCTGTTGAGGTTTGCTATGTTGCCAAGTATGTGGTCAATTTTTGAGAATGTTCCATGTGGCACTTAGAAGAAGGTTTATTCTTTTGTGTTTGGATGGAATGTTCTATAAATGTCTGTCAAACCCAATTGGGTCATAACCTCTATTAATTCTTTTGTTTCATTGTTAAGTTTCTGTCTTGTAGTCCTGTCTAGTTGTGACAGTGGTGTGTTGAAGGCCCCCACTCTTAGTGTGCGAGGTTTTATGTGTGGTTTGAGTTTTAATAATGTTTCTTTTACGAATGTTTATAACTTTGTATTTGGGGCGTAGATGTTCAAAATCGAGACTTCATTTTGGTGGATTTTTCCTGTGATGAATATAAAATGACCTCCTTCATCTCTTTTGACTGATTTCAGTTAAAATTCTAGTTTGTTAGATATTAGGGTTGCTACCCCTGCTTTTTCTTGGGGCTCTTTGATTGGAAAATTTTTTTCCCAGCCCTTAACTCTGAGGTAATGTCTGTCTTTGAGGTTGAGGTGTGTTTCTTGTATGCAGCAGAAGGATGGGTTCTGTCTTCTTATTCATTCTGTCAGCCTGTGCCTTTTTATGGGCGAATTAAGAGCATTAATATTGAGAGATATAAATGACCTTTGATTGCTGGTTCTTGTTTGTTTTGGAATGGTTTTTCTTGGTGGAATTGTATGTGGATTTCCACCCTTTTTCCCTTTTGGGTATTGGTAAAGTGGGATTATCTATTTCCTATGTTTTTCTGGTTGTAGTTAATGTCTTTGGACTAGAGTTTTCCTTCCAGGACTTTCTGTAGGGTTGGGTTAGTGGATTCATATTGTTTAAATCTGTTTTTGTCATGGAATATCTTGATTTCTCCATCTATATTGATTGAAAGCTTTGCTTGGTATAGTAGTCTGGGGTGGCATCCGTGGTCTCTTAGTGTTGATAGTATATCTATCCAGGACTTTCTGGCTTTCAGAGTTTCCATAGAGAAGTCGGGTGTAATTCTCATAGGTTTATCTTTATATGTCACTTGGCCTTTTTCCTTAGCTTCTCTTAATATTCTTTCTTTATTTTGTATATTTGGGATCTTGATTATTATGTGGCCAGAGGACATTTTTTATGATCCACTCTATTTGTTGTTCTGTAAGGTTCTTGTACCTTCATTGGCATGCCTTTCTTTAGGTTGGGAAAGTTTTCTTCTATGATTTTGTTGAATATATTTTCTGCCCCTTTGAGTTGGGTTTCTTCACCTTCTTCTATACCTACTATTCTTAGGCTTGGTCTTTTCATGGTGTCCCATATTTCCTGGATATTTTGTGTTAGGGATTTGTTGGATTTAAGGTTTTCTTTGATTGATGAGTCTATTTCTCCTTGTGTGTCTTCAACACCTGAGATTCTTTCTTCCATCTCTTTACTCTGTTGGTTATTCTTGCATCGGTAGTACCTGACCATTTCCCCAGTTTTTCTATTTCTAGAATTCCTTCAGACTGTGTTTTTTTTATTGTCCCCATGTCAGCTTTCAACCCTTTCACTGTTTGAATTGTTTCTTGCAATTTTTGCTTCGTGTTTTCCTCTCTTGCTTGAATTTGTTGGATTTTTTTCGTTTGTTTTTTCTTCTATATCTTGCATTTTTTGATTATTTTTTTCTTCCATTTCTTTAATGGATTTTCTCACATCCTCTTTGAGGGCCTCTATCATTTTCATGACGGTGTTTTTAAGGTCATTCCCTTCTGCTTCATTGGCATTGGAATGTTCAGGTCTTACTGGTGTAGAATCTCCAGATGCTGGTGGTGTCATATTTGTTTTTCTGTTGCTGAGTGTGTTCTTATATTGCCTCTTCCCCATCACTTCTTCCAGTGGGTGGAGAAAGAGTCTCTTCCTCTCCTGGGGGGTAGGTGATCAGCGTTCCCTTTTGGTGGGTGTAAGCAAATCCAATACTCTCTGGCCTCTGCTCTCTGACCTCTGACCTCTTCCCTGAGTTTAAACAGACGTGGACCAGCTCTCTCTCAGTCTCCTGGTCACTTGGTAGTCCATTGGTGGCCGGGGGGAGTTGACTGGGCTTCAGTCCCCAAACCAGGAGGATCCGAGAGAGCTAGAGTGGGAGGAATTCGTGTCTAAGATGGGGACCTGGATCTGCCCTCTGCCCTCTGCCCTGAGTGTGCTTGAAGTGGATCAGCTCTCTCTGCAGGCTCCTGGTCTGTGGTTGTGCATGGGGGGGGAGTAGACCTCTCTGCAGTCCCCAAGCCAGGGGACCTGAGAAAGGGCAAGTGGGAGGAACTCAGGTCTAATATGACCACCTGGTGCTCACGTCGGCCCTCTGTCCTGTGTGTGGGCAGAATTGACTGGACTTATGTTTTGTTAATATCAATAGATATGGATCTGTTTGAAGTCTTCTTTAGCATCCAGTTATGTCAGCACCATGTTTTGAGGATGCTTTCTTTTTTCTGTTGTGTAATTTTAGCTTCATTGTCAAAAGATGTTGTTTGTAAGTTTCTGTATTAATATCAGGGTTTTCAATTGATTCCATTGGAATACCTGCCTAATTTTGTGCCATTATCAAGCTGTTTCTATTACTATAGTGCTATAGTAGAGTTTGAAGTTAGGCATGGTGATGCCTCCCAAAGTTCCTTTATTTTACATGTTTTTTAACTATCCTGGGTGTTTTGTTTTTCTTTATCAAGTTGAGTTTTGTCCTTTTGAGGTCTGTGAAGAATTGTGCTGGAGTTTTGATGGGGATTCCATTTAGTCTGTAGATTGCTTTGGGTAAGATTTCCATTTTTACTATGTTGATGCCACCTGTCCAAGAGCATGGGAGAGCATACATGTAGCAAAGTTATTTTGTAGTTGCAATGATTATAAGATTATATACTGACTTAAATTGAAACACAGAGCCAGCACCATGCATATTATCAGACAGTTTCTCAAATCAATGTTTAAATGGAGCCATAATAAACCTAAAAATGATGACTTAGATAGATAAAATATATGGAAATACATGTATTATTTACTGAAAATGATTTTTTCATACAATGTACTCTGATCATGGTTTATCTGTCATCTTCCAGTTTCTCTCTTTCTCCCTACATTCACAACTCCATACCTTTATTCTTTCTTTCCCAAGAAAATAAGAAGGCAAATAAAAGAGACTAAGGAATTATGCCGTGACATGTTATTTATGATTTATATAGCATTAGAATGCAAAGCCAGCCACATTAGTTACCTATAGAAGCTAGGCAGTGGTGGCACACACCTTTAATCTCAGGACTCAGGATGGATCTCTTTGTGTTCAAGGCCACTCAGGCCTAACAATATTGAATTAGTTAACAGAGAATTAGAGCTCATACCTTTAATCCCAGTCCTAGAGAGGCATATAAAAGACAAGAGCTCAATGTCTTTGGCTGCATTCTGAGATATATTCTTGAGCCACATTGAGGAAAGGCAGCATTCTGAGGCTTTGTAGAGACAGGATCAGCCCCTTCAGTCTGAGGTAGATGAAAGAACTAGTGGCTTGGCTGTTTTGCTTTTCTGATCTTCAGGTTGAAGCTTGAATCTATATATCAGTCTCTGGATCTTGGCTATGCAAGCAGTTTCAGGCATGGACTCTATCTCATGGAGATGGAGTGGACCTTAAATCCAATCAGAGCATGATTGTTTACTCCCACAACTTTTGTTCTTTTATTGCCCCAGCAAATTTTGCAGGCAGCTCACCATTGTAGATAATAAGGTTTACAACAGGATTGGTGTTTATCTTTCTTCTCTGGCTATTATCAGAATATCTTCCAGTAGGGCCAAAGGCTCTAGCTAGGCACCAGTTCAACTTCTCTGTGTTCAAAAGATGTGTGAGTTTTGTCTTCCGAAATAGCTCCTTACCGTCAGTTTCTGGAGAGTAACCAATAGCCTGGCAATATCCTGAGCTTGTTAGGGGGTTTCCATGGGGTACATTTGGCCAATAACTCAATTAGAAGTAACCCATTACTGGCATTGAAGTTCTACTTGGGGCATTATCTCTCCCATTATTTGTTCACTCCATTTAGATTTCTCTTATACATGTATATGTTCTTACATGCCTCTATTGTAGTAGGTTTCCTCAGATGATACTAAGTTTTAGCTGTACTGCTCTCTTTCCTCTCTTAATTCCATCATCCTGTCATTCTCACTTAATCCTTTCACTCCAAGTTCATTCCTGTCTTTCTGTTCCTATATATTCTGGGTAAGTAAATTTATATTTAAACCAAATTATATTAATTTGTGTTGGTGTGTGCTGAGTTGGTTGACTTTTGTACTGATGATGCTGAGTGATGGTTATATTATCTAACAGATTCAGCTAGTAAAGCTGTTAGCCATCAGTAGCTACTCTGGCCAGTTCTCAAGTCAAAGCCATGTGACTAACTTAGACTTAGGTCACTTCTCTTCTTCTCTGTTACTTCCATCTTCATAATGTTGTGTAATTTCTGCAGAATGACTAAATTTTTATTAGTTTCTCTCAGTTATTGAAGTTGGCTGAACATTAGAAATTTTTGAACACTGGATCTAGACTACATGCACAATATTAAATTATCAAGTAATATAGGATATTAAATTCCTAAAAGTAGAAAACATTGACTTTTTAAAAGAAACTTTCTCTGAATTAAAATTTAACAATCTTACATTTATTTGGTTCAAAGCAACAATTTGTGAAATACTGAATGTTGTATTAAAAACATATATCTTTTATTTTAATTCAACTTCAGTAAGATTATGGTTACATAAGAATTAATTTATGAAAAACAACTTGTTAAAACTATACCAGCTGATACAATAGAATTGTTTTTGATACTATAATTTTATGGTTTCTAATTTTTTTCTATATTTTGCTTAAGGTAATATTAAGGGTTCTATTCTTCCACAATTACAGTATGTCTGATAAATCATTTCACATTGAAGGCAGAAAATCAGTCGATCTCCATTTTTTCCCCAAGATGTAAAGCTGGTACCTAAAGCATGAGAGTCCTGTACCACAGAGATATGGAGACACTAGTCGCAGCACAGCTTTTCTGTTTTTTTTTTTCTTTCTTTTTTGAACTTTTATCAGAGGTATTCAGGAAGCACACTAAGAAAAGAGAAACATGATCTTTTCATTTAGCAAATGGCTATTAAAATATTTACAAGATAAATGAAACTTTTGGCAACAGTATAACTAAAAGTATACAACAACATTGATTATTTTATTTTACATTCACAGGTAGAAACATTTCTGGTCTTTTTTCTAAGCAATTTGAAGAAGTTGTCCTTGGAAATCATTGGAGACTGGTAACAAGGACGAAGATGCCCTTCCTCTGCCTGTCCACACCATCTCTCGCAGAGTACTCACATTCTGCAGCTAAGAGTGTTGGCTCCTGACTCCTTCTAACATCCTCCTCTAGACTTTGAGGATAGCTATTGAAAGCTTTCAAAAGAGTTTGTGTATAAAATTAACCAGGAAGAGTTTGGTTCTTTCATCATCATTGTATGAATACTTTAAGCTTCAGGTGTTAATTCATCCCTATGCTATAAGACAGTTATTAGATTCCTCACACTCTGACTTTTTTTCAGACACTAAAAATGATTTCTCTAGAAGGTAGAAGACAAACTGCACTCAGAAGGATACTTCCTCATTACAAATACTGAAACTTGATAAGAAAAATGTTGACATCATACATCAGGTTTCTGTCTTAGAAGTATCTGTTTATATACAAGCTTCATTTCTATGTTTGAGTGACTTTTTGGTACATCTACTTTCTGTAAATAAGCATATCTTTGTTTATAAATATGCATGCATATTTATATATGCAGGTTTTATTTCCTGAAACTCTTACTTAGTGATTAAGTAGTCTTATATGACCTTCTGAACCCAAAGGAAAGGATAGCACAGTTAGAAAAAAATAAGAAAACTTAATTAAGTCCTTAGAGATTTAGAAACTCAACTTAAGGTTTCTTATATCTACAAAGTGACCTTTTCTATCCCATTACTAAGATGTATAGTTCTTATGCAATTTCATCATAGAGAATACATACTTTTTTTTTAAGTTGATGTTCCATTAAGATCATTGAATATATGAATGAAGCATGGCTGAAACTGGGTGCCCATGCACTACCTTCTGTTGCAGTAGAGATTTAGATATGGATTCAGTGATGGTGGTACCAGGGAATTACAGAACCTCGGTGATACATAATGATGGAGTAATATATACTGTGGATTTATGTTCTGCATTGACTAGAAAAGGGACTCACATTGTCATTGTTGAGGCACACTCGTATGATGGAGAAAACTTCATCTCAGCTATAAGCAGACTTTGTTCATCTCGACTGTGTTTGCCATATCAGAGCTTCAACTTCCACAACTGGGCATTCCAGTCTCTGCTATAATAACACAAGGAACATGAGAAATAAAACATAATTACCTTAGTTCCTGCTCAGAACTTTTGTGTTGTTATTCCATAAACAAAAATAAGCAACTTTAGTCCTGAGTCAGTAGAGACAGCTGTGAACTTTTGTTTAAAACTGAGTCCATCTATGCAGTCAGTTTATTTCACTGATCTGCAATTCAGCTCCAACTCACCATAATGTATTTCCTCACCAGTGTTTTCTTTTTTATGCTCACACCAATGGCCTGAGCAGGGTGATATTCCTGGTTTGAAGAAAAATAGTAGTCAAATGCTAAGTCTATTATCTGGAATATGATATTATCACAGACTCTTAATTTTCTCAGGAATCAGGTTCCCTCTTATGATTTACCTGAGAGTCATACAGATTTCTGAAGAGTTCTGACAGGGCCTAAAAATCTTATGATAAGGAAATTTATTTATTTTTATGTTTTACATTCAGAATCACATTTTATTTACATACATTTATATAATTTATTTTGATAAATTCCAGTCTTATTTTCCATCTCTGCATTGCCTGCCATATTCACCAATACTATTCCTTCCAATTTCAACTGTTCCTTAAAAAAATCCTACAAAGTCCTCTAAGTTCTCCTAGAATGCTCATGGCAATCTGACTGTCAACTGGAACACTATCAGACTCTCAGGAGCTGTATCCTTGAAGAAACTTTATTCAATGAAACCTAAAACATGTAAAACATCTATATGTCAGGAATATGGATGTGTTTTTTAGATGTTTGATGCTAATGCACAAAGAATATGACATAACTCAATAATCTTTCTAATTAAAAATGACTTTATTCCAGGTGAGTTTCTTTAGAATCCATCCTCTAAGAAATAGAGCTATATTAAGGCACAAGACTTTTTATTTATAAACAAATCTTAATCTTAATATCCCTATCTGTAGTCTCTCACTTCGTTTAGATATAATTTTTAGTGATGATGTCCTTGGAACCATGAATTTCAACCTTTAGACTGGTTATAATATCAGGGTGTGGAGAACCAAAAAGTGATGAGGATAACACAGGCATATTTAGAAGGAAAGAGCAAGGTGTTATACATGCTTGGTTGATTGGGTAAAACTGGAGGATTCTTGTCATGTATTTATTCCTTCAAGGTAATACACATGAAAAATATATTTCTGCAAAGGGGAGGAGAGCAGTGTGGAAGAATCAATGAAAGCTCCAGTGTTTCAGAGATATTTATTTAATACAAGGTAGTTGACACTTCATTCTAGAAAATAGTTTGGATATATTGCCCATGTCTAATTCTCAATGGAGCCAATGTTTCTAATAAGCTGATTGTTATGCTATAAAATAGCATTTTGGCAGAGGTACATTCCTAGTCCCATTCATCTGATGGCCAATACACTCTTTTCTGTTCGTGTTTGGACCTAGAGGCTGACCTCTCTCACTCCTGCATGCTTTTATTTTCAGAACAGCCTCTTGGTAAATCTGTCAGTCTGTGAATGCACTGCCACCATGGGACCACAACTCTTTGGCTGAGTCCTTCCGATTTGTTCCCAGCTAGCTACTGCTGTTCTAGCATGCATACTTTATTCTCTAGCATGGGTGCAGAGTTATAACACTTTTAAAATAAGCCTAATTATAGAAATGATATAGAGTCCTAGAGGAATTCTTTTTGTCCTTAACTTCAAATTTGCTTAAAGCTATGTTTATTTTAGACTATAGCTACCTAATCAAAAAAACATCCTTTTATGCCTAATTCATTTCAGTGCAAGTTTTTATCTCTTGGAAATAAAATTTCTGTAAACTTACCTTTTATACTATAAGAGGAGAGCATGATTACAGTACTCTACTACCACGAATTATGCAGTTAAGTTTCTCCTACTAGTGGAAATCACAGGTTCAGCACATCTGTAGGGTAAAGGAAAATCACCTTCTTAATTATGGGTCCTCCCTAGCCAGGTAAGTATAACTTTGCTTTTTAGAAAAATACAGTTATCAGTCTCCATGTTCAGTGGACTAAATTCTTAGACACCTGAGAGCAATCATTCCGTGGAAGTAAGTGACTCATTCTTGATGTTTGCATAGCTACATATAGCATATACAGCATGTAAAAACAAAAACAAAACAAAAAAACAAGCACTGAACTCTGTATTTTGGGTAGGGATTGATATTCAAAACACATCTATGTGAATTTATCTGTTTTGATCATATTCACTCTCTTTCCCAACTCCTCCCATTTCGGCCCCGCCCCACCACATCTCTATCCATCTCTACTCTTCTTTTTTCACCTATCAAGGTTTATTGGTGCTGTCCATATGTTATAGATTTATGGAATGTCACCAGAGTGTGCTCCACAGGACTAACTCTAGAAGAGGGGAATATGAGGTAGGGAAATTTTCAAACCCAAAACAGTAAGGCATCAGGGTTATTATACATATCAAGTCACAGAAGTGAACATGAGAGCAGTTACAAATCCCATGCAATCCAAAGCCACACCAGCAAGGAGAGGGGTGGTGGGCAATAAGACCCACCTTTTGCAGAAGAAAAATTAAAAATTTATTTGTGTGGAAGAGAGAAGGGAAGAGGAGAGAGAGGGAGAGAGAGAGACAGAGAGAGAGAAAGAGAGACAGACAGACAGACAGAGAGACAGAGACAGAGACAGAGAGAAAGAGAGAGAAGTTCACACAGAGGGTCAGAGGGTAAGTTGTTGGTGGAGTCAGTTATCATTTCTATCATGCACATTCAGGGGGTAGAATTTAGGGAGCAAGGCTGAGGACAAGGGTCCTTATCTTCGCAGTCAGTGGAACACTGATAAGAAAATATACTAAACGATGAAAAAGGAAGAAACACAGTCCACTATTGGTACCTTGGAGATCTGAGAAGAGGCAGAATGATAACTCGAGGGGAGTAAAACTACAAATGAACAAGGAACTGCAACCTCTAGTCACCACATGAACATGAAATCTGTGAGTGCCCATCAGCCATTATCCACTTAAACTAGTCTTTGCCATCTAACCTAAAACACAATGATATATACAACAACTGAAGAAATACAGAGCCTGTGAATTAGAGAGGAGTCCAGTCGGCGGCATGGCATGCACACAATGATATATATAACAACTGAAGAAATGCAGAGCCTGTGAATTTGAGAGGAATCCAGTCAGCAGCAGGGCGTGCACCAAAGGGTTGGAGGGCGAAAAGCAAAAGGGGAAGATAATGCAATTATAATTTAATTCCAAGGAATAAAAACTAAAAACCAGGGAGAATGTTTGGGGAAAATAAGTAGATTCATAGGGGCTTGCATAAAACATAAAAAGTGAAACAGATGAAATCTTAGAGTCTAGTCAAATAATAACAGGTTGTGAATGCCAACAATGGTCCTTTCTCCCTGGAAATAGAAATATTAAATTTTTAAATCTTTCTCACTTTTAAGTCAAGCTGAGTATTTTAAATAAAACCTCTTGCTATTTTGAGGCTGCTTAAAAAACCATTTGCATTTGATCAGCATGAGCTTGCTCTCCTCTCAAATGCCAAAGGCAGAGCACAGCCTAAGACAGTTGCAAACCTCAAAAGGCTGAAATGATACAAAGGACCTTACTGGAATAACTGTCTTTTTTCAGTGGTTTACAACTACTTCTCAGAGCAAGTAGCTGCTTATCAGTGAGTGTGAATGACCAGCTAAATGCCAATGTGTTCCTAAATCCACACAGATATATTGGGTGATTTGCATTTGAAAATGGTCAGACTAACAAATACATTAAATATTCCTTTCTTTATCTTGAGAATAGCTCTTGTTTTCCAGACTAATATTGCTTAAAATATATCTTGCCTTATTCAGTACAATAGTATACAGTTGAATACATCTACTTAAGTACTATAACAATAAATTAATCTTGACAAATCATGAAGAAGAGTTTTCTACACCCTCTGTCAGAGTTAGTGCTTGATGAGGTTATGCTCCTGAGACCACCAAAGTAGAAATGCAGGCAATGTGCTCACTGATTCACCTCGTCAATGTGAAATAATTCTTAGATAATATTATGTTTGTTGCTCCATTACCCTCAACTTCTCCCATTAAAATCTTGTAAGCAAATTTTAGTGATGCCTGGGTAGTCATTTTCCTGTTGTTTTATGATTCTCGGCTTGCCTATTTATTCATACACCCACCAATTTATTCCATAAATTTCTGAACCTTGGTTGTGGGCCAGGCATTCTGCCAGACACTCAGGGTGAGCAAAATCAAGTAATTCCATTTCAGCTCCAAGTGCCTAAAGACAAGACTGTAAGCAGCATGGGAACATCTAAAGCGTAAGATTACAAGAGTACAGACACGAATTACTGTAACTATGTGAGAGTCCATAAGGTCAGAAAAAGAAGATTCCCATAATGATTTCCTTTGCTACATTAACCAGATGGGTTAGAAGTTACAAATAAATACATACAGTGTACATCTGAGGCCACAAGTAATCTAGCAGTAGTTAGGGAGGGAAGCCAAAAACTTCACATAAAACTCAATGGACACACTGTAACAAATGAATAGTTAGGTTTGAAAACCATCCTGGGAACACTTACACTGCAGGGTAGAAAGTGAGGAACTATTAATACTGGTTTAAACATAAGGAGATTATGGCATAAAACAGAATATGTGATGTTGATATTGGAATCAGAGAGAAAAAAACTTTAGAAATGTCTTAACAAGAGACATAGGGGTCATATTAGAATTGTTCCACTAGTAATGCAAAGGAATATTACGAAAAAACAATCAATATATCCTGGAGCTTGGATGTAAATCAGAGTATCAAAACTGTAATAAAAATGGTCAGTGATATTGCATTGATATTATAAATTAGGTAGATAAAAGTAGCAAAACAAATAATATGAATAGAATTTGCATCAACACATATTAGAATACAAAAATTATAAGTAAAAACTAAAAAGTGTTGATTTTTTGGTAACAAATAAGATAATAGAAGAAAGTTGCAATCTGCTACAAAGGATCCCTGTCCTGATGATGCCAGCTGTCAGAAGCAGAAACAATGAACAATAAGCAAAACAAGAAAATGAGTGAACTTGTAAGCAGTTGTTAAGCTCTATCCTCACTATTGGTTTTCAAGTCATCTTTGAAAATTATAGATTTACATGCTACTCTATATGAATTATAAAATAAATCCAGAGCTATTTTGTTTCAGGGAGATAGAGGAAATGATATACAATAATGTTCAAGAAATCAATTTGGGTAGGGCAAGTAATATTGGGCACACAATTCAAAACATTTAAAGTAGCTGGGCAGTGGTGGCACATGTTTAATCCCAGGAGGCAGAGGCAGGCAGACCTCTGTGAGTTCGAGACCAGCCTGGACTACAAGAGCTAGTTCTAGGACATCCTTCAAAGCTACAGAGAATCCCTGTCTCGAAAAACCAAAAACCAACCAAACAAAAGAAATGAACAAACAAAAAACATTTAAAGTATATACAGACTAACACAGCATCATTATAGTAGGTAAAGAAAATGGATTCCTGTCTGTGAAGATTAAAATTTCTTACTGTTGTTTTTTTAATTTAGCACTAAGTTTTTATAAAAGATATGTTTGTATAAGAAGCAGTTTTAATTTTCTAGACAATCAATATTACACTAGACAGAACAGAATCTGCAAATGGAAAGGGAAATTCTTTCCAGCAATCAAAGCATAGAATATAGATAGATCTGTTTCTCTCAGTTATGGTGGATCTGAAAAGTCAGACCATTTCCCTCATTATGTGAATTAAATAGCTTGTAAATACTAGTGCTAGTTTCTTTCCTCTAACGTATCAAGGATCCATTAAAATAATGAGGAGGAGTCATTTAATGATAATCCCAAGGAAGGAAACCAGAGAAATTGGATAGATAACTGGAGGCACTTTCTACTTAGGGTTTTTTGCTGATACCAGAAGAAACACACAGACCGCGAAAATGAAAGAAGTAAGTTTCAAAGTATTTCATTCCATGTGGCCACAGGGTGTGGTAAAGGGTCAAAGGGAAAAGGTTTTATGGAAAATCTTTATACTTCAGGAAGCTAGCAAAATCGCTCCAAGAGTTTTAGTACTAAGTTTTAGCACAATAAATCTTCCTACAGGAAGATAGGATTGCCCTAAGCCTAAATACATAACTAAATTTCCAGTAGAAATTCTGGTACATTTTATAAAAAACAACTAGAGTCATAAAATTATTTGTCACCATGAAGAGGATCCAAGAAAAGCAAGATAAATTAAAATAGGTCACTAGCTGGGTGGGGCACCACTTGAGAGGAAGCCTGAGGGCCAGGAACCCAAAGATACCTTTAGCTTAATAAAAAACACAGCTACATGAGATCCTGTGTCAATACCCACATCTCTCCTCCTAAACAAAGACTTCCAGAACCTGAGGTAATAGTGTTTCCTACCCAATTTTAAAACAATAAACTCTATATTAATCATAAAATATAAGGGAAAGCATAAAAATAAAGATAAAACATTCAGAGAAATTGAACATCCAACAAACAAAACAGAAATTTTATTTAAAAGTACTTTTTGGAAGAGACAAAAGCAAAAACCAATAATTAACATGGAAGAAAGAACAAGACACTTATTTAAATAATGCAATGAAAAAAGAAGTTTCTCAAATGTCTATGTAGCATAAAAGAGAAAAAGAAGAGGCAAAACGACTGTCTAAACCGTTCAGGACTTCCTAACAAATGACTTATAAAATACTTACATGTACAGTAATAGTGTTGGTTACAACCAAAGCTGAAGACCCATTTTATGTTTTTAAAAGGGGACACAAATATATATTATGTAATAATAATTCAGCGGACACTCAATTGTTAGTATAAACTGTACAAGCCAGAAGTCAATAGGATGACTTATTCATGACAAAAAAGAACAAAACAAAGTTAGTAAGGACAGATATTTTATATTTAAGTACTATAATAGTAGATCAGTCCAATATCCACTTATGCAAACAAAATGAAATTATACTCCCAACACACAGGATATAGAAGTCATTTCTGGTCATTTTGTAGTTCTGAATATGAAAGACAAACAGGCACATGCTTTCAATATTGACCAGAATATTACTATGAAATTTTGTTTGACAATGTGTTCTGAAAGACAAATTACATACTTTCGACATACAATGGCACAGAATAAACATTACCATTCTAAAGGGGAAAAATGCAGGTATGGTCAAGAGATCGAGAAAATTATTAATTAACTGAAGTATGTAAGTTAAGGACTTTACACAAGCCAGTGCTTCTGAGTGGAAAAAAAAAAACGCCCTTCCCTAATATGAGATTGATGACTATCTTGGTCGCCATTCCTTGAATCTTCATCCCGTAGCTGATTGAAGCAGAAACAGGCTCCCACAGCTAAACACTGAGCCATACTCCTGGAATCCAGTTGTGGAGAGGAAGGAGGGATGAGCAAAGGAGTCAAGACTGTGCTGGAGACCCCACAGAAACAACTGACCTGACCCAGTGAGAACACAGAGAGACCGTAGTAGTAAAGCTGGGGAACCAGCATTGGACCAAACCAAGCCCTCTGAATGTGGGCTGGCCAGACCTCTAACAGTGGAGACAGTGCTTATCCCTAATGTACAAATGGACTTTGGGAGCCCATTCCCTATGGAGGAATACTGTTGCAGCCCAGATACATGAAAGAGGGCCTAGTCCCTTCCCAAAATGATGTGAATGAATTTGATGGTCCCCCGTGGAGGGCCTCACTATCCTTGGGGAGTTGATTGGGGCGTGGGTTTGGGGGGGCAGTGGTGACACGGAAGGAGAGGAGGGTGAGGGAATGGGGAGATTTTTTCTAGAATAAAAAATAAGATGCATGCCAAAATAAAATAAAAATAAAATAGGCAATGGATCTGAAGTAAAAATAACCTTATATAAATTATTTTAAGTCATTGACTTTACTATTAACTTTAGGAAAAGAAAGCTAAAACTTTTAAATATTAAACTCTAGTTTTCATAAGTAAGGCAAGTAGTCATCTCTGTGTATGCATCTCTGTACAACTGAATACAGGAAAGAAACTTGGAGTGGCCAATTTTTATTTATTGACCTTGAAATTGATTATACAAGTTCTCACTCAGTAGATTCAGTTAGGCTTAAGACTCATAGAGATCCAACTGCTGTTGCCTCCTGAGTTTTGGGATTAAAAGCATACACCATGTAACTAGATTTTAAACACTTTCTTAATTGATGAACACTACATAGTTATGAATATTCAAGTTTACTTAATTCATAGATATTTATATAAAAGTCACATGTTTGTTGGCTCTTCATGGAGTCCTTAAAACTTAAACTGGTGCTTAAAACAGTTTATTTTCTGTTATCTATACGATTTGAAATTTGCCCTACTAGGTTTCTTGTCCAGTATCTCTTAACTATGCCTGCATTTATCCCTTTTAAATGGTAGTTTATTCTGTACCATTGTATGTTGGAAATAATGCATTTTTTTATTTTAGAGGAGACTGCAATTAAAAGATTGCCTTTAGTCTCCAAGGAGACTTTGGACATTATAAGACTGAGATTATGAAAGACTATGGGTATTTTTGAAGTTGAATTTACTGCATTCTGTCTTACAATAAGGCTTTGCATGAAAATGGTCACCACACTCCCCTGTATTTGACTTTGTGAAAGATTAGAGGAGGTGTGTCACTGGGATGGGCTTAAAGGCTCCAAGGCCTGATCATCCCCAGTGTGCCCTCTATTCCCTGGTTGGGAGGTGTGTCTTAAGCTAAAGGGGCTGCTCCAACTGACTTGTCAGCCTTTGCTCAGCCACCTAGGACTCTAATGATCTGAATCTGTAAGTTCAATGAAACACTTCCTTTGATGAGCATCCACAGTCAGTATGTTTTGTCACAGCCACAGAGAAGTCATGAAGACGATGGTATATGTATCACTGTAATCTACCTTAACGCCAATCAATAGCCAAAAATGGTTTTATTTTGTCATACAATTCCTGTTTCACCCTCATGCTAATTTATTTTCCAGAACTAAAAAAAGTTCCCCTTCATCTAGCAGGCTTTGCTCATGTGTACTTGTATTTACTGTTCCATCTCATTTTGTTTCTAGGAGTCCACCCTTTTCGTATCAGCATATTCTGGTATTAAATTATTTTCCTCTTTTCCATGTATGTTATATTTTTGAGACACATAATCATTTCTGATGCATTCAGTCATTCATCATAATTCAGAGACTCCATGAAGTCTATCTACATCAAGGGCTTTTTTTTAATTTTGAATTTTTTCATTTTATTTTTAGTTGTTCTTCTCTTATATATTATACCCTAACAACAATGTCCCCTCCCTCCACTGGTCCCATTGACCCACCATATCTTCTGCAGATCCACTTCTCCTCCACTTCCTTTCAGAAAAGAGCAGGCCTCCCACGGATATCAATCAAACTCCGCATGACAAATTTCTGTAAGACTAGGTACATACTCTTATATCTACACAATCATAAAATGTATGCAGAGGCTCTAGTGCAGACCCATACAGACTCTGCAATTGCTGCTTCCGTGCCTCTGTGAGCTCCTATTTGCTCTGGTCAGTTGATTCTGTGGGGTTTATTCTCATGGTGTCCTGTGGGTCTCTCTTCACAAGCTGTTTGTTTATGTTAAATGTTCTCTAACATCACTGTTCTCTATTTGACATCTCTGTTTATGTGGAATGAGATGTGATCAGTCAGTTCCCTGCTCCTGCCACCATGCCAGACTTCTTAGCCATTATGATTCTACTTCTGCAACTATAAGATAAAAAGGTCCTTTTCTAACTTAAAGCTATAATGTAAACCCATCCCATATCACCCCTTGAATGTCTTGTTACCAAAATGTTTAAATGTCAGTGATTGTATTGATCTAGAATATTTCATAAGTTAGTCATTTATTTCTCTTTCTTTTTGCTTTGGTGAAAAGATCTGGCCCTACCTAAGAATTACTCACATGAATAATTAAAACTTTATATATTTTTCTAGAATTATCTTAACACAGACAGCTTAGGCACACACCTGACTGATATTTTCAAAGTCTTGTGATAATCTTGGGAAGAAGATTTTGCTTTCCCACTCTAAAGAAAGTAGAAAGGTCATCCATTCAGGTTGTATAAGATTTTAGTATCTGTGTACTCTTTAATATGATGTGAGAATCTATATGGAGCTCTCATCAATCCAAATAATGAATATATATATATGTATATATACATTTATTTATTTATTTTCAAGGAGTAAGCAAGGGTATAGGAGTAAGTTGTAAGTAAGAGTAAAGATGATGAGGGGAACAGAGAGAAAAGAATAAAATTGGGTGACTTTAGCCATGTTAATGTAGATGTTTATCATCCAAAGAAAGACAAACAATAATCCTTCATTTTAGTTACTTTTCTGCTGGATGCTGTGATAGAATATTCTGAGAGCAAAGCAAGTTAAGGAAAGAAGTGCTGTGTTTTGACATAGTCCATCATTCCATGGAAGACATGGCAGAAGGAGTGTGAGTCCTTCATGGGAGACAGAAAACAGATTGATCCCGTTTCACTGTTACAGAGAGAGAGAGAGACAGAGAGAGACAGACAGAGAGAGAGAGAGAGAGAGAGAGAGAGAGAGAGAGAACAGGAAGTGGAGCAGGACCATAAAACTCAAAATCCACCCAAGGCGACACACTTCCTCCAGCAAGGCTCCACTTCAGAAAGGTTCTATAGCCTTTCTAAATAGCAACATCCCTAGAAACCTATGGAGGACATTTGTTTTTGAAACCATAGTATATGAAAAGATTTTTTGTTGTTGTTGCATTCAGGCTTGGTTGTTGTTTTAACTTACAGTGCCAAGGTTAAAAGAAGCTACACAGAGCATAGAATGTCAGAGTTTGGACCCTGTTGCAGATTCCTTCTACAATTTGGCAACTTAGAGCAAGTTCCTCAGCCCCTTTCAATTATTTTCCTCATAGATAAATTCATTACACAAATAGTGAATGACTTACATGATTGTTGCAGGCAATAAATAAACTTCGTATTCATGAATGTAACAGAGATGGTATCACACAAGGGACACTCTGACATTTTAATGATTAACTGTAGGAACTGACACTAGGGGATTTATTATGTAATTCATATAGTTATTTTCTCTAAATCTACTTATTTGGTTGTGTGTTGAAGAGTCCATTATTGATTTGGACTCATTATTGCATTAAATACACATTGTTGCATTAAATATAAAGTTTTTATTCTAGCACATGAACACTGAAGATATTCCACAAGCAAAATGTAAGTCACTCTTTGAATTTTTTATATTTATTTATTTATTTATTTTGGTTTTTACGAGACAGGGTTTCTCTATATTGTTTTCGAGTCTGTCGGTCCAGCCTGGTCTCGAACTTACAGAGATCCGCCTGCCTCTGCCTCCCGAGTGCTTGGATTAAAGGCGTGCATCACCACCACCCGGCTTATATTTATGTTTTTTGAATACAGAAAAATATTTGATTGCAAAAATCGGGACTAACTCAGCACTATGCCTCACAAATAATTAAAAAAACCAAAACAAACAATTCTTACACTAATGTTTTCTTGTGTGTACTTAGATTATTTGCCTAGCAAATTCAACAGAATTTGCATCCTAATTTTTACTCTAGAATATTCTTTATTTGTTTCCCAGTTTCAATATAACCTAAATCAATGAACATTCAACTGTTTTAGGAATATTTTATAAGCCCAGACTCCATATTTTTATGAAGAACATATCTCAGAGCTTACACTTGAATTGTAGCCTGTTTGAAGTTGTTCCTGGTTTTAATTGTTCTGCAACTGCTTAGATCTACGTTTAAATTCAGTGCTCACATGCTGCACTTTAGTGAGTCTGGTCCTGGCATGATTACTAAAGAAAGTAGAAAAAAGTATTATATAGTTTTCCTGTGGGCCTCGGGAAGTGAAGGCCTTGATGTTTGAGGCATGTATTTAAATCAAACCAGCAAAAGTAGACTAAACTATTCAAAGCATGTTTTTGAACTGTCTACCAGGGCAGTACATAAATCACTTCAGCCCCATAGGCAGAGAACACAAAAGGATTTAGCTTCAGCCATAAAGGAAAACCATCTAAATACAGGGGAGAATTTTAATTAAATTTAGAGTGCATGTCAAAGCACTGAGTCAAAGCATTAACTTTTCTCTGGATGGATGCTGACTGCCTTCAAATTCACCATGCCTCAGAAGGGTAAAATTCAGGAATCCTTGAGAGTCACACATGCAAGACAGAGGCTCTACTTCTAAGGAAGGCTGAAACGTTTGCTTCTTTTTATTTTTATTTATTTTTTTTAGATATCCTTATGTATTGCTGTATTGCAGTGTTGTTCTTCTTTGTTTTAATTTAAATTAGAAAAAAGCTTGTTTTACATGTCAGTCCAAGTTCTCACACCCTATCCTCCTCCCTGCCTCCTATTCCATCCCCTTTCTGCTCCCCAGGGAGGGTGAGGCCTTCCATCATGGATCTTCAAAATCTGTCATATCATTTGGAGCAGGGCTTAGACCCTCCCCTGTGTGTCTAGGCTGAGAGAGTATCCCTCTATGTGGAATGGACTCCCAAAGTCCATTCGTGTACTAGGGATAAATACTGATCCACTATCAGAGGCCCCACAGATTAACCAGACCTCCAAACTGACATCTACATTCAGGGGGTCTTTAACAGTCCTATGCTGGTTTCCAAGCTATCAGTCTGGGGTCCATGAGCTCCCCCTTTTTGCTTCTTTAAATGACATTGGTGAGAACATTTACAATTTCAGAGTAGAAGGCTTTCTTACACACTTTTGAAAGTTCAGTAAAAGTGGGGCATGATACTGGAAAGCCATAATTCTATCACTTAGGTAGATGTTTAAGTAGCATCAGG
This sequence comes from Mesocricetus auratus, assembly GCF_017639785.1. Lineage (NCBI taxonomy): Eukaryota > Metazoa > Chordata > Mammalia > Rodentia > Cricetidae > Mesocricetus > Mesocricetus auratus. The sequence goes on from NW_024429195.1 coordinate 15,681,116, forward strand.
AGTTCAAGATCACACTGAGTTACTTAGAAGGTTCCAGGTAAGACTGTGAAGTAATGAGACTTAACCTCCAACATGAAAACAAAACCAAATAAAACTAAATAGAAAATTAATGTAAAACAATATTGATGGGTGTGAATGAACATAACAGGATAGTAAGGAAATATGTGGGAAAGGGTAGATCATTTCTATTGAAAGTTTTCAACTATTCCCATTTACTTGGGTTTAGTTTTGTTATTAGATTCCAATGAAAATCTCAATATAGATTAAGCAGCATGTTATTACTTACTAATGTGAATGATGTGCCAATAATAAAGTTCTTTTACAATGACACTTAATCATCTGAATACACAGTTTGATGGATGCATACAGATGAAAATTTTCTTTTTTAAAAGTTACAACTTTATAAATATTTCCTTAGAAAATAAAGCTTTGTTTTCATCATGAAGAAATATCTCATGCTTTGTCTGAGTCAGTGCATAATACATAAGCACCAAAGATGAAGGAATAGTGAGAAACCAAGAAATTCACTGTAATAAAAGGTGGACAATAGAGACTGTCATTAACAGCAGGACAGATGATAGGAGAAAGACTTCCAGTAAAACATAAAAGGAAACATGAATAATTGAGGGTAGATTATAACTGGAAACAGTTTTCCAATTATTTTAAATCAAAATATCATTTTTTCTAAACCTGTGTTCTTTGAACACTTCATTATTGAAAGAGGAATGAATTAATTTTCTGATGCTTGTCATGTAATTCCTAGAGAAAATTCCCCTACAAGATCTGGGTCTTTCAACTCTTCCCTCCTGAAAATGGTAGAGAGCTCTGTCGGGAAGATGCTGGGGAAACTGATGCATCATGCTGTATTGTTTCATGACAATCCATCATGCTGAGATGGCTCTCCTGGTCTGGAGTATTCTTAACATTAAATCACCATACTACCTTCATTCCACATTGTAGCAATATTTACCTATACATAAATGCTGAAGCCTTTCTACTCTGAGAGTGCTAAAATTAATTAATTTGACTCCTACTTAAATACAAATCATTCTAAGAAGAATTTTGTAAAAAACACAAAAAAATCGTATTAGTTTTTGAGGATGTTTACAAAATGTTTTGATGATATTCCCTCCCCAACTTTTCCCAGATCCACCCCACTTCCTTACCCATTAAAACTTGCTCCTTTTGATTTCCCTTTCAAGCCCTTCAAGACCAGTTTTTGCTGCCCACACATATGCTTATATGTATGATCTTCCACTGGAGCATGGTCAGTTCTCTTAATAAACCTGTCTCTCCGTCTCTCAGCAGCTATCAGCTGACAAGAATCCTATTATTAAGTTCTCCAAACATTTTTATAATTTGCTAATGACTTCTTTCCATAGGATATGATGTCCTTCTCATTTCTATGGAAACATAAGACCAACCTCAGTTGGGATACTTTCACCTCGAGTTGTCTGTATCACCCAATATTCTTCATTTATTATTTCATCTGCTTTTTTAATCTCTTACTCATCTTTTTTTTCTGTACCTCTCCAATGGCTCTTTCTGAAAAGGTTCAAATATTAGTTGTAGAATATTCTATCCTCATATTTTAATCATGACCCCAGGTTAGGCTCTCACTACATTCCTGGGCATGTTTTAATTATCTCTATATTTTGTACCTCTTTTCTGTCAGATAATTTAAAGATAAGTCTACTTGTAGGGCTTCTGATAATGGAAGCAGGGGCTATCTGGAATGCTTTTGGTAGCTTTAGGAAACTTATTCTCCACACTGGGTTACCTTGCCTAGCCGTAGTACTAGGGTCTTAGACCTACCACAACTTGATATGCTATGCTTTGTTGATACCTATGGAAGGCCCGTCCCTTTCTGAACAGAAACAGAGAAGGTGTGGATTGAGAAGGAGGTTGTGGAAGGGGGAAATTGGAGGAGAGGAGGGAGGGAAACTGTGGTCTGGATGCAAAACAAACAAACAAACAAATAAATGTTTTATTTAAATCCATTTGATTTTATCACTAAGTCAAATTTCAGGACTAAACCCCAAATAATCCACCATTTTTGATTGTTACACATGATCTTTACAGTGGATACACTTGATATTTCTGAACAGTGTATTTCTACTGCAATTTCTTGGCAAGTTTCAAAGTATTTTGTTGTGTGTGTCCCCCCCTTTCTGACATCTCAAGGAGCCTGACCTGAGGCACCCACCATCAAGTCACTTCATCTTGATATAGGCTCAGCCCAGAGTTATGTTCCATTGGCTTTTGCCCAGGTCTTTATTATATCAGCCTTTCTGTTTATTTGTACTTATTTTCATTATTATAAATGTCTCATTTTAGTGTCTTAATATGTGACTCTCCTTTGAGGAATTTGGCTGTTCTAATATAAACATTTATTCATTTCCTTTGGACTTGGAATGCTACTGAGAACTTAGACAAATGAATCATTTAAAATGTTTTTAACTTTTAAATGTTTGAAGATTTTTTCCCAATAACCTTTTTGTACATCTATGTTGCTTCTGTTGTGATTAGAGCCCATATTTGGTATTATTTAAACTCTTTTAAAAGCATATAAATGTGTTTTATGACTCTGCAAAGTGTCTACCTTTGTAAGAATTTCATGTACACATAACCTGCAGGTGATTTCTATACTATTGTATAGTTGTCAGTCAGGTCCAGTAGGCTGTTGATGTCTTTCTTTTGTGCCCTAGAACGTGTTCTGAAGAGCAGCAGTTCTATTACCCAGAAAAGGACTTTGGAATTCCCAACCATAAGAGTAGATTTGATTTCTTTTTTTTTTCAGTTGTGACCTCTGTGTTTCATGTTTTTGTAGCTCTTTTGTTAATTTAATCATAATGATAATATCTTCTTGACAAACTGACCATTTTAGTAATATGTAAAATTCATCTTTATACCTGGTAATTTACTTCGATCTGAAGTCAATTGTACATGATACAGTTGCCATAGGCACCTCAGTTCCATTTTATCTAATTTTAAACTGAATTTCTGGTAGATGGAAGTACATTGGTTTTAATTCATATGTGCTTTCTCTGGTGTGTTTATATATTTTTCATTCAATGTAGTTTTTAACAAATTTTTAGGGCTGCTCTTCTTAGTTTGTGTATTTACTATTTTTGGCACAATTGATTATTATATTTTGTTTTAGCAATTTATCTCGCATGCTAGAACCTATACTATACTATACTGTACTATACTATACTGTAGTATACTAAAGACCTCTTTAACACTCCACCTTCATGTCAGCATTGGCATATATTTTATGCCAGCAAAAATTCAATGGACAGTTCCATTTCTAGCTTTTAGACATCAAACCTGCTCCAAACTCAAGTAGACATGAGTCTCATTCATGGAAATATATGGAACCTTTTCAAGTTGGTTTCTCTTAAGTTATACATCCTTATTTTTGCTGACATCCAAGAAATTCTCTTAGAAGTTAGAGCATTTTTCCTTCTGAACACAGACATTGTCTTCTTTTCCTTTTGGGGGTTAAGTAAGTTTCTGGAATATGTAGCTTTAAATGTGATAATTAAGAATTTCATCCATCATTCCCTTTTCCTTCTGTTCTCTCCTATTGTCGTCTTTCCCTCCCTTCTCATCCCTCCTCTACTTGTTCCTTCTTTTTTTCTCCAATTCACAATCCTAACTTCAATACCTTCATAATCTGTGCCACCATTGTCCAGCACATCTTGCAGGCAGGACAGGGTGTGTAGGTTAAAAGATCTGTGGCTGGTTTGGTGACCATGTTTCTTTTTCAGTATCCCGATGCATAACTTCCTGATCCAAAGAGACTAGAATATAGGAAGGAAGGCTCCATGAAGCATCAGCTTGACCTCTGTACCTTCAATAAGCTTTGCGGATAGTATCTTTTGCAATGGAGCCTCTGTCTGTTTACAGACAACAACCCCCTGCCCTAGCATCAGCCTGTGTTCTTTAGGAATCTACATGAGATCCCTCTCAGTCAACACCTCAACCAAAATTAACTAATTCCCAACACTGGAAGCCTTTCTTCGCTGTAAGATACGGCCAGTTCAGTCTCAATATCCTCCATTATTAGGAGTCCTCACCAGGGTCACCCTCATAGATCCTATGAAGTTTTCACTGCACTAGGTTTCCACATTGTCCTCCGCTACAAATGCCCAATTCCAGCCATTTCTTCCCTATTGCCTCCCTCCATTCTATCTCCCCAGCATCTGATCCCTCCTGCTCCCACCTTCACTCCACCAAAAAAGTGTGTTCTATTTATCCTTTCCATGGAGATCCATGTGTCCCCTCTACAGTAGTTTTTATTTTCATATCCCTGATAGCTAAGGATATTTAAAATTCTTTGTTTCTCAGCCATTTGAGATTCGGCAATTGACAACTTTCTGTATAGATCTGTACCCCATTTTTAAATTGAACTATTTGATTCTTCATATTTAGTCTCTTGAGTTCCTTATATTTTTTATTTTATTTTTATCATTTTTTATTTTAATTTTAAATAGCTTGTTTTACATGTCAATCCCAGTTCCCTCTCCCTCCCCTACTCCCGCACTCCCCTTTCCCCACACCCTCCCACCCTATTGCCAAATCTTTCCACATAGGGGATATCTAGAGTCTGTCATTTTACTCTGGGTAGGGTTCAGGCACTCCCCTCAGAGTCCAGGCTGAGAGAGCATCCCTGTTTGTGCTATAGGCACACGAAGACTGTTTGTATATCAGGGATAGACACTGATCCACAGCTCAGGGCCCCATAGGTTGCCCAGGCCTTCTCGCTGACACTCACATTTTGGGGGTCCAGATCAGTCCCATGCTGGCCTCCCCACTGTCAGTCTGGGGTCCAAGAGCTCTCCCCAGTTCAGATCAGCTGTCTCTGCTGGTTTTGCCAGCCCATTCTTTGCCAATTTGCTCATCACTCCTCTCTCTCTGTCACTGGGTTCCTTGGGTTCAGTTCAGTGATTAATTGTGTGTTTGCCTCTTCTTCCATCAGTCACAGGATGAAGGCTCCCGGATTGTTATAGACATCAAGTTCATTATCAGGAATGGGCATTCAAGGTGGTCTCTCCACTATTGCTTAGCTTGCCAATTGGTGTTATCCCTTTAGATCACTCGAGGTCACTCTGGTGCCTGATCTGTATTCGATCCTATGATTCCCTCTTTCCCCTAGTCTACCCCCACCCCCTCAACTTCCTGTTCCCCATGACCAACTCTCTTCCTCTTCACCCTGTCTCTTCTTCCCAGGTCCCACTTCCCCCCCACCCCTCGCCGTGTTCCCCATCCATTCAGAGGATCTTGTCTCAATCCTCTTCTCTTGGGTACTATGCATATATGCATATCTTTTAGGTTCTTTCCTGTTTCCCAGACTCTCTATCAGTGGAAGTGCAGACTGGCACTATCCTGATCCATGTCTAAAATCCATATATGAGTGAGTACATACCATGTTTGTCTTTTTGCGACTGGGTTACCTCACTCAGGATGGTTTCTTCCAGTGCTATCCATTTCCCTGCGAATTTCAAGATTCCATTGTTTTTTTCTGCTGAGTAATACTCCATTGTGTAAATGTACCACATTTTCTCTATCCACTCTTCAGTTGAGGGGCATCTGACTTCCTTATATATTTATATATTAACCCTGCATTGATCTATGCAGTCGATAGAAATCTTTACCATTCAGTAGGCTGCCACATTTTTCTGACTGTTCTCTGTTGTGGTGTAACTTTTCAGATTCATGAGGTCCCATTTATTAATTGTTGTTCTTAGTGCGCTCACTATCCATTTTCTGTTCAGAAATATATCTCTCTTGATAATGTGTTGAAGGCTATTCCCCACTTTGTCTGCTATCATGTTCAATGAATCTGGCTTTATGCTGAGATTTTTGATCCACTTGGACTTGAGTAATAAGGATATTTTTTGTATTCTTCTACATCTAGACCAGTTTGACCAACACCATTTGTTGAAAATTCAGTCTTTTTTCCCAAATATATATATGTATACGCATATATATATGTATACATCTTCTTTACAAAAAATCATGTGTTCATAGGTGTGTGAATTTATGTCTCACTCTTCAGTTGATTACATTGGTCAATGTGCTGGTTTTTATGCCAATACCATGTAGGTTTTTCTTATTCTTATTCTTATTTATTGTTATTATTACTCTTATCTCTGTAGTACAACTTGAAATCAGTATGATACCTCTAGTAGTTCTTTCACTGTTCAGCACTATTTTATCTATCCTCTTTTTTTTTTTGTTTTTCCACATGAAGTTTAGAATTGTCCTTTTAAGGTCTATAAAATTTTTTGATGGAAATTTGATGGAATTATGTTAAATCTGTAGATTGCTTTTAGTAGGATGGTCATTTTTACTGTTATTCCTACTGATACATGACCATGGGAGATTTTTCCATCTTCAGATATCTTCTTCAATTTCTTCAAAGACTTGAAGTTTTTGTCATACATGTTCAATTGCTTAGTTAGAGTTACTCCGAGACACTTTATATTCTATGAAGCTATTGTAAAGGGTGTTGTTCATTGTTTTCTTTCTCAGCCTGATTGTCATTTGTATATGGAGGGCTACTGACTTTTTTTAGTTAATTTTGTATCCCAGCCACTTTGCTGAAAGTGTTTATCAGCTGTAGGAGGTCCCTGGTATAATTTTTGAGTCATTTATGAATATTTTCATATTATCTGCAGATAATGATATTTTGACTTCTTCCCTCCCATTTGTATTCCCTTGATGTACTTTGGTTGTCTCATTGCTCTAGCTAGAACTTCAGGTACTATATTGAATTTTTATGAAGCAAGTAGATAGCCTTGTCTTGTTCCTGTTTTTAGTGGAATTGCTTTGAGATTTTTCCCTTTAATTTGATATTGACTGTAGTCTTCTGATCATTGAGTTCATTGTGCTTAAGTATGTTCCCTAATCTTTCTGAAACTTTTATCAGAAAGAGGTGTTGAATTTTGTCAAAGGCTTTTCTTAATATAATGAAATGATAATTTTTCTTTTAGTTCAGTTATATGTTGGAATCTATTTACTGATGTTCATAGATTGAACCATCATCCCTGCATCTCTGAGACGAAACCTCCTTCATCATGGTTGACGATCTTTTTGATTTGTTCTTGGATTTGGTTTGCAAGTATCTCATTTAGCATTTTTATAACTGTGTTCATAAAGGAAATTGATCGGTAATCCTGTCTTTTGTTGTCATTGTATAGTTTGGGTATCAGGGCAACTGTAGCCTCATAAAATGAATGGGGCAATGTTCCTTCAGTTTCTATTTTCTGCAATAACTTTGAGGAGTACTGACATTAATTTTTCTTCGAAAGTCTGGTAAAATTCTGTGCTAAAACTGTCTGGTCATAGGCCTTTTTGTTGGGAAATTTTTAATGAGTGCTTCTATTTCACTAGGGATTACAGGTCTATTTTTATTGTTTATTCATTTTGATTTAATTTTGTAAGTGGTATCTATATTCTATCAGAAAAATCATTAATTTCTTTTAGATTTTCCAATTTGATGGAATACAAGTTTTTAAAGCATTTCTCATCATTCTCTGGATTTCTTTATTCTGTGTTGCTATGATAACCCTCTTAGTTTCTGATTTTGTTAATTTGGATATTCCCTCCTAAGTTTTTTAGTTAGTTTGGATAAGGTTTTCTCTATTTTTTAGATTTTCTCCAAAAAACTTGTTTCATTTATTCTTTGTATTATTCACTTGTTTTCTATTTTATTGATTTTAGCCCTCACTTTGACATTTTTTTGCCATATACTCCTCTTGGGTGAGATTTTCTTTGTTGTCTTCAATGTGCTTTTAAGTTGCTACTATGAGATCTCTCCAATGCCTTTATGAAAGCACTTATTGATATAAACTACTCTTAGCACTGCTCTAATTGTGTGACATAAGTTTGGGTGTGCTGTGTATTTATGTTTGGATTCTAGAAAGTCTCTAATTTCTCTCTTGACCCTTTTGTCATTCTGTTCTTGTTAATTTTCAAAGATTTGTTCAGTTTCATGCGTTTGTAAGATTTCTGTTGTTTCTGTTACTGATATTCAGCTTTAGTCCTTGGTGTCTGGTCTGATAGGATTTAGGGAATTATTTCAGTTTTTCATATCTTTTGAGACTTTCTGAATATATGGTCAGTTTTGGAGAAATTACTTTGAAGAGCTGAAAAGAAGATATATTCTTTTGTGTTTGGTGAAATGTTCTGTAATTGTCTATTAGGTACATTTGTTTTAGAATGTCTGTTAACTCCAGTATTTCTCTGTTGATTTTTTGACTGGATGATGTGACTATTGGTAAGAATTGAGTAATGAAGTCTTGCACTATCAGTGTCTGACTTAATATGTGATTTAAGTTTCAGTAAATTTTCTTTTACAAAAGTCGATACTCTTGTGTTTGGGGCATACATGTTAAGAATTCAAATGTTGTCTTGATAGATTTTTCCTTTGAAATACTCTTCTCCTCCTCTTTTGATTAGTTTTGTTTTGAAGTCTGTTTCGTGAGATATTGCAATCACTATACCATGTTGCTTCTGTGCTCCATTTGCTTGGGATGACTTTTTTCAACCTTTTATTCTGATGTAATAATGACTATCCTTGATGTTAAGTTATGTTTCTTGGATGCATCAGAGAATCTTTGTGACTGTTCTGTTAGTCCATATCTCTTTATTGAATAATTAAGACTGTTGATAATAAGAGATATAAGTGACTAATGACTATTTATTCTTATTATTTTACTGTTGTTGTTACTGGTGGTGGTGGTGTCTGTGTATTTGTAATGCTTTTCTTTTGGATTTCTGTGTGTGTGATAATGTATTTCCTGTGTTTTCATGAATGGAGCTATCCTCATTATGATAGAATTTTCATTATAGTACCTTCTGTAGAACTGGATTTGTAAGTAGATAGTGTTTAAATTTGACTTTATTTTAGAATATCTTTTTTCTCCATCTATGGTGTTTGGGAATTTTACATGCTATAGTTATCTGGGCTGGAATCTTTGGTCTCATATGGTCTACAGTGTATATGTCTATGCCCTTCTTGTTTTTAGTGTTTCCATTGGGAAGTCTGGGGTAATTCTAACAGGTCTGCCTTTATATGTTATTTGGCCCTTTTCTTTTGCAGCTTTTATATTCTTTCTTTGTTCTGTGTTATAGTGGCATCTTGTTTTGCCAGTGAACTTGCAGTGGTGGCCTCATCCTAGGGGTTTGGCTTCAGGTGTGTGGATATGACCCCTTACAAGGAAGAGGAGGAACTGGCTCACTCTCTTGCGTTGTAGTGGGAGCATCTGGAAGGGCAGAGACTGCATCTTCAGGACCTCTGCAGTTGTTTTACCATCATTATGTGAGTGCTCTCCTAATAAATACCTATTAATCATGTATCTTGGTTTTGTGGAATCCTTTAAACCCACCTTCACTGTGTGTTGGATGTCTTGGTTATTATATGGCAAGTGGACTTTCTTTTCTTATGCAATGTATTTGGTGTTCCCTATGATTCTTGTATTTTTATAGGCATCTCTTTCTTTAGGTTGGAAACGTTTTCTATAATTTTGTTGAAATATTTTCTGGGCCTTTGAGTTCCTCTGTTCCTATTGTTTTTAGGTTCTTTTTTTCATAGGGTCCCAAATATCCCAGATGTTTCATGTCAGAAACACTTTAAGTTTAAAATTTTCTTAGATCTTGGTATGTATTTCCTGGAATTCTCTCTCCCATACTTTGTATTCTGATGAAGCTTGCTTCTGCAGTTCATGTTCAAATTCCCAAATTTTACATTTTCAGATTTTTTCTAGATTGTGTTTCATTTATTGCTTCTATTTCAGTTTTCAATTTGTGAACAGTTTTATTTGTTTCCTTTAACTTTTGTTGTCTATTGTCTTTCTTTAAGGAATTTATTAATTTTCTCTAATTGTTTGTGTTTTCCTGGATTTCTGTACTAGATCTATTCCTCTTTAAGGACCTCTATCATCTTCATGTAATTGGTTTTAAGGTATTTTACATGTGACTCAGTTATGTTGGAATGTTCACGGCCTGCTTTGGTAAGATTGTTGAGCTCTGATGGAGACTTACTGTCCTGGCTCTTACTGATTGCATTCTTAGTTTGGCATCTAGGCATCTGCGTCTGGGATGATTATAGGTCTAGGTGAAGATTCCTGGGAAGTCAGGAAGTTATGGTCTGTGGGACACATAAGAGGTGTGGATGGGGGAAGGGAGGAAGAAGCTGGGAGAAGCCTGAGGGATTAGTCTGCTAGGGGAACAGAAAAAGCAGATAGGGTCTTTAGGCATGATACCTGGTCTTCTGGTGGGTATGGCAGTCAGTATCCTCCTGAGCTTGGAGCTGGGACACAGAGACAACAGTAGGGAGAGAGGCAAGGAGGTCTATGGATTCTTTAAAAGGCATGCACAGGTTGAATGGAGGCTGTAACTGCTGCTGTGTTGCAGCACTTGGGGCAAGCCTGAGGGATTGTTGGGGGAACACAAAGCATTACTTAAAAAATTTTAATTAAAATGTAATTATATTATTTATATTATATTAATGTAATTATATTATTCCCCTCTCCTTTTTCTTGCTCCCATATATAGCCTTGTCTCTACCTCTGTAATTCATGACCTCTACTTTTTAAATTATTATGGTTTTGTTACACACACACAGACACACACACACACACGCACACACACACACACACATATATATATATGCAGCTTACTGAGTGTGTTCTGTGTTTTCTGCATGTACATATCCTGTGATTATCACGTTTTATTGTATAACCAATCAGAGGGTTAGTCTCTGGAGAAGCATAATTCTACTCCCGGCACTTTTTAATATTACAAACAACTCTTCACCTAGGATGGGGTGGAGTAAGAGATTTCCTTATGAACACTGGGATGACACTTTTACTTTTGTTCAGAAAACATATTTTATATCAATTTATTTCAAAACTCTTTCCTATACATTTCCATTCTTTGATATAGCTACACAAAGAGGTTTAGCTCAGCTTTTCACAAGTTTTATTTGGTTGTTTTATGTAATCGCTATTTATCTGTTGATATATTGCTTTTACTAAAGTGTTTGCAAATCACCTAGCTAACCATCTCGGTAATTTGTATCTTCTGTATTTTGTTCACTATGTATACTATATCATAACAAATATCAATAGAACTAAGAATCAAAACACAAAAAGTTCTTAACCAAACACAGATTATAGATCTGAAATCCAACATAATGTGAATGCTACTAGATACAAAAATAAAAAAGAATAGAGTCGCTGAATGCAAATTCCAAATAATTGAGTAGGGAAAATGGACTGCAATAAATGAAGAGAGGCTTGAAGGGTCATGAGAATAATGCAAAGTCAAGTGTTCAACTGTTTAGAGGCAGAAGGAAAGCATGGGGCAGAGGTCACCAAATATTTAATAGTAGGGTAGACAAAACCATCCAGATCTGGCGAAAGGTATAAAAACATGTATTCAAGAAAATTAAGAAGTTATTAAAAACTTAGCAAATATCTTGCCAAACCAAGGCATAACTAAAGTTCTGAAGAACAGAGAAGCATAAAGAAGCTAAAAGGCAAGATCTGTAAATTGCTGCAGTTCGGAATATTGCAGTCGAAGACTGAAATTTTTTCATTCAATGCTATAAAAACACAAGGCTTGGTAGTACAGTGCACAGTAAATCTGAGGTAAGTGTCAGTGGCCTGGGAGTCTCCTTCTCAGCAAAATTGCTCTCTAGAATTAATGGTGTAATGCGATATTGCTAACATTAAGGAATGTGGGATTAGCAAAATGATTCTTAAGAATGAGTGAAATACAAATGAGATAACAAAAAGGAATTTGGAAACATTAATCAAAAAATCACAGCAGGAAGGGTTTACATATGGATGTAAAATACAGACTCTTGCTTTTCATATGTGCTGTCTAAAATATTTTCCTGTTAGAACTAAAAGCACTATACAGTTGGCCATAAGAATAAGGACACTGAACAGTGGAGAGAAGTGGAAGACATAACTCCAACTAAAATTTCCACAGTTCACATGAAGACATAGGACTGTGCTGAAAGGATACTGTAATAAATCGTTTGTCTCTTGCAATGCAGAGCCTACAAGAACTGTGCAGGGAAATACAATAAAAAGCACTGCAAATTGATGGTAATTTTATCCTATAAATTAGTCAACAGAAAAGTAAAACAAGTATTACAGATGAATGAGAACAAAGTACAATGCAGCAATAAAATGTTTCATTTAAACTCCCTTACATAACTAATTAATTTCAAAGTAAGTAGTTAACTCATCTTGGTGAAAAGAAAAAAATATCATGGTAGAATGAATTAAAGAAATCAAGAATGCAACTTTTTAAAATTTCTTAAAACTATCACATTAATCTCAATGATACACTAATGTTGAAATAAATGCATGAAATAATCCTGAAAAAATAACTTTATAACAGGTGTGCCTATAAAACTTAATAATGTCATCCTTACAGTTAAGCAAATGTCTTCAAACAAAAAGATTGCTGTATAGTGATAAAATAGATTAAGATCCTTACCAATTGCATATGCTTGCATTAAAGTACAAAGTCTCCGAACATTTTAAATTCCAGAAGGGAGAAAAGGACATATCTGAAGTAATGGCTATATGTCCATCATACAGCAAGTGGCAGAATGTCTACAGAGAGAAACTGTAACAGTCCTAATTTAAAATGTATGCGGAATTCTAAACCCCATTATCAGCAAATGCAACTCTAGGTAAAATAGTCTTATTACAGACTTAATCCCATGGAGATGAACCCTCAAGTCTATCTTAATTTGATAGACTGACATCTATAGAACAACAAAGACTGTGAGACACAGACACATAATGAGAATGCCAAAAGAAAGGAGGCAGTTGACTTTCTTTTATTTTTAATGGGAAAAATTAATTCAGGAAATTTGAAAGGCATTTGTTGAGCTATCATGTATTGCAGAAAACAAATATTTTAGATGACTCAAGAGAGGCTGAATCATCAACAGATGGTTTCATTTAAAAATTTTTGTCAATACACGTTCACCAGGGATTAAGTGACTGGCTCAGATGTTTTCTCTTTACATATTTCATTGTTTCAAAAGATTTAAATGGAAGATGGATGAATCTAAGACATTTCATTGTGTTGATGGGATATGCTATAAGGCTTATTTTCCTGTCTGCAGCAGGTTTGGGTAAATACAATACAAAAGTGAATTCTTGTATTCAAGGGATTAGATTTGAAAAGTAGGTCAAAGGTTAGGACCATATCTAATTCTTTTTTTAATGAAAATCATAACTTAATCATAAGCTCTGGCTATGTATCTACGTACTTTGTCCAGAACACATAAAATAAAGAGCTGCAGGTTTACAAATATTTTAGCCAACAAATGAGCAAAGAAATACTTTCATGCTTTCTGGTCATTTATTACAAAATTGTTCAGCTTATATGAAAAATGGCAGTGATATTTCAGTAGTTATCAGACATTGCCCAAGTTGCCTTCACATCTGTGGTCTGTAGGAGGGTTCTCCAGCCAAATTAACAATGCTATGCTTGCGTCCTTCTGTATTGATTCAGTGAATGTTTGTGTTAGATTGAAATGTGCTACTCTGAGTATTTGTTACCCTTAGGGTAACAAATGAAACACTGAATAGACTCGAGGGTAGGTAGAAAACTTAACAGGGTTCTTATATTAGGAAAAGATAGTATTTCTCTATCCTGGAAAATCCGCTTTTGCTCCGAATCTCTTCAACAATTTTTTAGAGGCACCCATGTTATCTAGATATGTATACTTTATTTAAAGTTCATTGAGTAGAGATGGTAAGCACAAAAAATGCCTTCACAGCAAATGCTATGTTAGTGTTTGTGATGGTTGTATTTATTTGTGAACTCATTGCAGTCAAACATCACTTGGAAAGACAGTTACATTGGGAACTGTATAGATCATGTTGGTCTGAGTGCATGTCTGTGGATGATTATTCTGATTGTCTAAACTGATATTAAAGAATTAAGATTGAACATGAGTGGCCTTCTTCTGGTACTTGGATTGTGTAAGAGTAGAGAAAGCTAGCTGAACACTAAGCATGTGCATATTCTTTCTCTCTCTGTTTTTGACTATGATTGTGATACGATCTACTGTCTTAAACTCTTGCATTTGTGTTTTCCCACAGCGATGCACTGTAATAAGTTTCACAAGCAGATATGAGTTTGTTTCTATTCACTGGAGAAGTTGAAATTTAATGGATAAGAATGGAATATGTTGATTTGCTAACATGAACAGATTATTCTTATTTTTATTAGACAGAATAGATATATTCATAAGTATGTTCTATGAAGGTATATTTATATCACTGTACTGTATATGCAATATAATATTAAAGGTCTAAAACTTGTTATTTCCAAAATGTCACTCACTACAAAATCATTCAGCCTTTGACACTGTCACTATGTATTGTAGGGCAAATTACTGTAATTTGAAATTTGTTTTTCTTGTCTATAAAAAGGGAATTTCAGTAAGACTCATGTGATTCTAAATTATTACCATTTCAGGGCTCTTTGTATACAGACTTTTTCCCCTACTCTTAGGAACTGATTAATTATTTGCAATGATTTGGTTCCAAGTTAGAAATTAGTTATTGATGGCTTGCATTAAGAATTGACTTCTAAATATTTCCCTTAACCATAGTCACAGCTAAATTTCCATTGTAAAATAATGGAAAGTTAACATCAAAGATTGGTAGAGAAATTTAACAATAGGAAGGAAATTCCGTAGCCAATAGCATACATCTACCTTTAATTTATTTAACTGAGAAATCAAATTGAAGGCCTAGGATGGTCAATCCCTTAGGAGGCATATATGAAGAAAGTGAATTCTGAGGATTTTAAATGCTACATTATATTTTAAATGTTGTTACATGGAAGTAGTAATATGTTGGTCGCTTTGTTAAAACTTATTTTCTAGATTTATCTATCTTAAAGTCTGGGAATCTGACACTTAAAGTACACACTATAGAACAATACTTTATGATTTATTTGAGTCTAATTTGATGTATCCTTTTTAAATTAAAATAGTGCAGGGCAATGCTATTACTAACATGCATATTTGCTGTTTTAAAATCAGAGAATAAAGTACCTTCCTGAACACCTTGTGTTTATGAGGAAAGATTAGCCGTCTTTGCTCTACCTAGACTGTGCAGTTTTGGGTGTACCAAACCTTTCATTTTTCAGGTTTGTTTTCTCTGTTCATAGTGATGGGCTTGAAATGTAATTCTCAGCTTGCATTCTTTACCCCACCCTTGTGACTGTAGCTGAGACTTAGGCCTGGATTCTCCATAATTTATTTTCCAAGTAATGAGGAGGTACATTGAGTAGATCAACCAGGTGATCTCTTCTTACCTTTCCACTCCATTCTAAACACAATCCTGATGTTTTTATTTAGATCATGTCTATCTTCAGCTTGAAATGTTTTAAAAGTTGCTATGCAAATGACTGAGTCAAAAAAGCAGTATTGTTTGACTGTTTCCCCATGTTTTATTCAACATGCTTAGAGGAATGGATCTGAGATACAATCAATATTGAATCAGCTGAAGTTGAGATAGAATTTGCTTTGGTTGACAGAAATTACAGGAGGTACATGTGGAGCTTTTGGATCCAAAGCTTCATAGCATTTTGGTTATTTTGCACTCAAAGCATTCTTCTCCAGGAGTATTAATGCAGTGGAAGATACTTTTTACCACATAGACAGAGTAAAAAATTAAAAACTTATGTGGAAAAGTTCTCTGAGTTGATTCCAAAAGGAAAATTGAGACTGTCAATTAACAGGAATAGACCATGCAGAAATTGTAGTACGTTATACAAATGATGAAATGGACAAATTATGGCAAAAAGGTGAACCTTGTCAAAGAGCATACAGTAATCTTTTGGGAGAGATTAAAAACAAATATCTCCAAAGCAAGAGAATTCAATTTATAAAGAGAACTAACTGGGTTATTCCTCACATTGTGCAAGAAAAAACAGTATCTGGAGTTCCTACATTATATACTGACACAAATCAATCAGGAAAGGCAGGTTATAGGTCAGAAAAATTAAGTAAAGTGGCTCAAAGCCCTCCTGATTCTACACTAAAGGCAAACTATGTGCTGTTCTTATGGTATTAATGGATTTTATGGAACCTCTCAACATAGCTACTGATTAGCAGTAAACCGAAAAAGTTGTTTTGCATATTGAAACTGCTGTGTTTATACCAAATGATACAGAATTGACTTTTTTATTTATTCAGTTACAAAAGATAATCAGGAATAGGTATCATCCCATATAAATTACACACATCTGATTCCATACTGGTCTGTCAGGTCCTCTAGCACAAAATAATGATGAAATTGATCAAATATTGATAGAATTGTGTTAGACACCTCAGAATTTCATTTAGAATGTGTTATTAACAAAGGTTTGAAAAAAGACTTTCCATCACGTGGCAACAAGCCAAGGAAATTAAAAGGAAATGTCCTATTTGTTCTTTGTGCAACAAAACTCCACTATCAGCAAGAAGTAACCCAAAGGGTACTCAAAAGAATTATATCTGGCAGATGGATGTGTTAACATTTTTCAGAATTTGGAAACGTATACATAGGTATCACACCACTGATATCTATTCAAAATTTCCATTGGCCACTGCTTTGAGACCTTAAAAGAATGATTTTGTAATCACATATTTGTCAGCATGGGAATATGTGAAAAAATT
Source organism: Mesocricetus auratus (assembly GCF_017639785.1). NCBI lineage: Eukaryota > Metazoa > Chordata > Mammalia > Rodentia > Cricetidae > Mesocricetus > Mesocricetus auratus. The sequence goes on from NW_024429195.1 coordinate 15,697,836, forward strand.
AAGAGTGATAATGCTCTATCATATGTCTTAACTAAAATGAAATAGTTTTTTGCTCATTACAATAAAGAATATTGCGGTTATACCCCACAATCCTACAGGGCAATTAGTTATAGAAAGATCAAATCTAACTCAAAGTGATATGATAAATAAACAGAAAGGGGTAATAAAGACCACCAGAAATAGATTATATAATACTTTATTAACTGAATTTTCTGAAGGTTGACAAGAAGGGAACAACAGCTTCAGAGAGACATTGGATAACAGAAAATCCTACAGAATTAAATCAGCCTACATACTTTAAAGAAAATCCTACAGAATTAAATCAGCCTACATACTTTAAAGATGTGTTGATCTCAGAATGGAAACCGGGGCATGTGTTATGCTGGGGAAGGGGTTTTGCTTTTGTTTACTAAGGAAAAGAAAACATATGGATGCCATAACAATTGATAAAAATTAGATTTGAGCAAGAGATACCTCTTCACTATAAGAGGTGTTAGTTCATCAAACAGACTGCCTGTTCAATCTAAACTAACTTTATAACTAACAAGTGCTTTTCATTTAATCAGATATAATTTGGCATAAGGGAACCTTGACAAAATTAGGATTAGGAAAGGTTGTGTTTTAGTCTATTCAGGAGAATGAAAGCATCCAGCTAGGAGTCTGAATACCACTGAATAAATAAGACATGTGAAGAAAAAGGGGAAACCATTCAGAAGAAATGTCCCAAGAAAAAAGAGTAATTTGAATTATTAGTAATCACATCTCTAACCAGATAAAATTTCATTAATCTTCCCAAATATTTGTTTCTCCTTTTCTCTACAGACATGCAATACAAATGAGTTATGTAACCACAGTTCAATAGAAATTAAAGCTGTATTTGCAGGTGGAGTGAAGTTCTCTTCTTCTCTAAAACCAAGCATGTTTGTTAAAGTAAAATTCAAAATCTCTGTCTCATATCAGAAGAGCCATCTGATATGGAACAGAAGAAAAACAAAAATTAAGGGACTGTTTTATTGCCACTAATCTCATAATCCTTTGGTCTTATTTGAATCCTTGAAGCTTTCTTTTTTAAAAGATATTTATTTGTTATGTACACAGTGTTCTGTCTGCATGTATGCCTGCAGGCCAGAAGAGGGCATCATTACAGGTGGTTGTGAGCCACCATGTGGTTGCTGGGAATTAAACTCAGGACCTCTGGAAGAGCAGCTAGCGCTCTTAACCACTGAGCCATCTCTCCAGACCCCCTTGAAGCTTTCTTAAGGTATAAATATTGTTTCAAATTTTATAACACTAATAAGTATGTTTAAACCTTTTGTCACATAAAGTACTAGTAATTCTTTAAAAAGGCTTCATCTAGCTCCCTGTACATGATTTCAGGCTTGAACATCTCTCAGTACAAAAAATTAAGTTTTTGTACTCTGGATGTATATAAAAATATTGAGCCTATAACATCCTTGAGATCTGCTACATATGACGTTTATAGTATTTAAGTTTTCTGTAGTAAACCATGACCATGCATAACGGGGACTTTTGAAGTCTGCAAAAGGGTGACGGGACTCCACAACAAAGATTCCACTAGGATTGTGATAATACCACTAAGCTGAAAAACACCATCTAAAGATTGGCTTTGGAATACAAACTTTTCAGGACAATTTTGAGGTGGCTAGTTGAGAAGATCCAGCCTTACAGACTACTCTACTCAGGACTTGAGACAAGCTGTGTACTTTCCCATTACGTAGAGACTGGATAACAAATCATACAGGTGCCTATACCAGGACTTAACAATTAACTCAAGTTTTGCTTTTCAGTATTCTTTAAAGATGTTATCGTCCACAGACAGCAGGAAATAAATTTAAGAATATGATGCCCACATTACCGAGAAGTGGAGTGGGTGCTTTTTGTTGTTCAATGTGTTATGGATATTTGTCTTTGTGTATGGGGGTGGTTACAAGTTGTTATTGTTAATGATAAGGAAAGAAGTTTAACAAAGGAGATTAGATTCAGAGTTTTGTTTTTAAGGAGATACAGATATGGTAGAATATTGAATATATTCTGAAAAGAAAAAAGGGAGATATACAAATAGGATAATAAGGTAGATTATTGAGTCTACTTTTAAACCCAAAAAGCAACTACTATTTTTAAATAGTTTATATTGGCTTGTATTTTTTGTATATTGATACAAAGCTGAGATTAATTTTGTTAGAACATAATGTACATACGTTTCTCATCTTGTTTAACTCATTTAACAATGTAATGCAAATGTTTCGCTCTTGAAAGTTATTATTACCAACTGTTTAGAACAATAAGGAATTACAGGCCATTAATTAGGTTCCTATTACAATCAAATTTGTAGTCATATTTGGTATGCTTTCAAGGTCAAACAGAGATATATTTTAGATAGACTGGCCTACTTCAAACACTTCAGAGATCTACAGAATGGATGTTTTAATAACATAGGTTCTTTTCTTTTTTTATGATAATGAGACATGTCTGTTCCTGACAGCACCAATCTACTTCAGAGAAGATAATGCACATCAAAGAAACTCCACATATTTTCCCAATTCACGGAAAAGTGTCACATATGCTAGGCTTGTAGACCAGAGATGGATATCCCAGCATTTCAGAGGGACTTTGGGAGACTGTCCAGGTATCAAGCTGTTTCTCTCATTTCTCACATTTTTTGTAAGTCACTTATTTGTGCTTCCTGATTATTCAACTAATATCATTTCCTTCTCAGTTCTCTGTTTGAGTTGAAGACTTTATAGTTATAGCTTTCCTGATTTACCAGATTCAGAAAAACAAATTCACTAAAGAAGTATAAAATGTGTAAGGTTAAGAGACAATATGAACATTTTGGGGGTTGTTGAAACATGTTAGGATAGAAATTGAACTAGGTAGCACCTTGTGTTTTTTTGCCTCACTGAGATAGGATACAAATGGAGTATTTTTTCTGAATTTGTCAGTGGCTAATGGATTAGACATTGTTAATGTGTTTATTGCTTGGATATATTACATATAGTCATTGTACTTATTTTATATACTTTTTTTCTTTTATTAGTTATAACCGTTTCTTTAAATTTTACACAAATAGGGGAATGTAATGGTATCTTGTTTGTACTCTAAATAAAACCTGCCTGAAGATAATAGGGCGGATCAAGACACTAGTTAACCACAAAGGCCTGGAGGTCTGTGCAGACAGAGAAGAAGTGATATGGCTGGTTGGAGAGAAGGAATTGATAAGGTGGGAGAAGTCAGGAACTCAGCCTTTTTTTGACTGGGAAGTTAAGGAGGTAATGTATGGCTGTGGTTACTTCCTTGTCTTTCTGACCTTTCAGCTTTCACACTCTAATATCTGTCTCCAGGTTTTATTATTAAGACCAATTAGAACATGTGGTATACCGCTGCTTGGCCTTTTGGCTAACTAAGATCAAGTGTAGAACATGTGGTATAACTATATGTATGACAGTGTAGATAATAAGAAAGATGAGCTTATTTTGTTTTCAATTATAGCTCACAGCTTACTTAAGTGTAGAATTGATTATCAAACATTTTTTATTGTTTGTTTCTTTGTTTGTTTAAAAGCCATCACACATGCAGGCTCTACTCTAGACATGCTCACTTAGATCCTTTAGAGGAGAACAATGAATTTACATATCTAGCTTGATTCTTGGGGATGCCACTGCTGTTACCAAGAGAGCAAACCTTTAAAATTGCCTTTGTATGCAATCAAAGAATGAAACAATTCTAGACATTTCGTTCAAATAAAATACTGAGCTGCCATTTGCTGAAGGGGGCACACTTGGCATTGTTTTTAAGAAATAGCTATGACCTTCTCTTCCTAAAACAGTCCATTTTCTTTAAGCTTAGCACTTGCATTCTGTAAATAAAACTCAAATTGAAGAATTGGCCGTATTCCTGACAATTCGTGAGGCTTACCAAGGTCAATTTCTTTTGCTGTATCACTTAAAATACAATTCTATTTACAATTGCCTGGCATGGATGACTGCACTTTTTTATGTATGTAATACATTTTGACACTGCGAAATAAGAAGCTATGAAAATAAGGTTGATAACCAGTAAAGAAGTTTTTCCTTAAATGGTCACAACCTGCCAACCGCTGATAAGGAAAAATGCTGTGGGACAATGACAAAAACTTAAAACCATCAACTCCATATCATTGTGGAACAAGGAAACAAATGGAATTTCTGACAATGCAGAACAAATGCTGCAAACCAGAGGCCACGCCTGAAACTCCTTCAGCCTTACACCTTTGAAAGACGATTCGTGACTACAAAGGACTTCGGGTAACTCTATTGCTCTTGTGCGGTGTCCTCACTTTGACTTTCTTTTGGTGAGGAGAAATTAAATTTACCTTCAGTAAGAACTTTCTTCACTTCTCTACAGTGTGTGTGATATTGTCTCTAATATACAATTACCTAAAAAAACAAAAAACAAAAAAGAATCAAAGCAAAGAGAGAGCAAGGACATGTTAATATTGAAATGTGTTGCTGTGGTGGCTTCTGTGTAACTGAAGCAATGCTAAGCAGGCTTCTCAAGCCTTCGTGTCTGTCCCAGAGAGTGAACTTAAAAAATAAACAGGTTCATAGATTAACAGGGGTTGTATAACAGTTACTTATTCTCAAATTTTCACATAGTATCCCATGAAAGGTAAGTACTCATATTGATACTAAAACAGACTAGGCCATTTTAAATAACCATCATTTTAAAATGTTTTTATTTAAAAAATTAAATTTTAGTTTCACATACCAATCCCAGTTTCCCCTCTCTTCCCTTCTCCTCTCCTTACACCTCCCCTCTTCCCAACCCCATCCATTCCTCAAGGGGGTAAGGCCTTCTTTGGGGAGTCAACAAAGTTTGGCATACCCAGTTGAGTTTGTATCAAGTCTCTCCCTCGTGTATTAAGGCTGAACAAGATAATGTACTATAGGAAATGGGCTCCAAGAAGCCAATTCATGCACCTGGGATAAGTCCTGGTGCCACTGCCAGGCCAACCACAACAGATCCAGCCACATATCTGTCACCCACATTCAGGGGGTCTAGATTGGTCCACAGAGACAGCTGGCCTAAGCTAGTAGTAGCTCACAGACTTAGGATTGACAGCTGTGAAACCTGTGAGGGACTGAATTAAACATATTTTAAACATAGTGTCAAGTTACTATAGTTCACAGTACCTTTTAAAATACACTCCATAGCTTAAGCAATCTATACAGATCATACATAGGGCATGCAACATAGCTTCCCTGCTTTTAGAGAAAATCTACAAAAATGAGGTATGTGCCACCGTTCTCAATGAATAGATAAAGTTACTTGAATGGCGTTTGTTTTTTTTTCCTCTTAAGATGAAAGATGCATAATTGAGTTGAAACAGGTTATAAATGGTGTCTCTAAATTTTGTATAATATTAACTTTAGGTTTGAAGCCTAAAAATGGCACTGTAATTCTTGAGGTAAAAGATTTATGGTCATGGTAAATGAGGAAGGAAAAAATGAATCTGGATATCCTTTCAAACATGGTCGCTATACAAGTGGTCATTTGATGTTTTCAGTGTCAATTAAATGTTTGACTAGAATTATCTTGTTAGTAAAACTAACTTAATAGAAGTAAATGGAAAATGTGTAATTTTAGTAATGATGACCTGGAAGGTTAAATCAGTTGAAACCATAGAAGATACAATTTAATTGATGCGCTAGTGTAAGTTAGAAACAAATGGCTTAATTCATGCACAAAAGTGACCCGGCAAACAAAGAAAGTGTTTGCAACTCTACATATGTAGGACATCAAGAATGAGATAAATCAGTCCCTAGCATTTTTCTAAATGTCTGTGAAATGTGGGGTAAATATTGAATTTCTGAAATAGAAGTGATGAATTGATCATAATGCATTTTTATTTTTACAATGTATTTTCTGTACTTGTTCCAAATTGCAAAATAATATATTTTTCACCTAAATAGTCATTTTATTGAATTATTTCAGTGGTAAGGTGAGTTTCTTCCATGACGTAGATTGGAAAGTTTAACATTTGAAGAAAAAACATTCCTGGGAAGAAATTTTCTTTTTGTTGCTTTGACACCTGTTTTGTGCTATGTCTTGCAGAAGCCATGAGCTAAATTACCAGCCAGTAGTCAATGAGGACTGGGAAAACATAAGCATATTTATCTTTTAAAATATTAATTTCATTAGTCTATGAGAGCACGGGGGATGAGAAACATGTAGGTCACCATGTAGGAAAGGTAATATATTCCGAATAGTAGGAGCAAGCAAACACTTGACTGGCAAGAGAGAGGAATCATTGTTGACTCAGCATGAATGCAGCAGAAGGTCAAATAAAATGAAAATAATATTAGTACACTAACCTACTGTGCTCCAAGAGGAAAATGAATTTTACAGAAGCAATGGCCCCTCAAACGCTGATAATTAAATTCATGTGAATAGGGGGAGTAGAAGTTATAGTGCCCCCATCCTGATGCCACACAGGTATGGTTGGCTGTTATTTAAAATGGGTCGTTTAGGCAGGACATTATAAAAAAACATTAGTTTTAACTACTTCTGAATTAACAAAAGTCTCATCAGACTATTTCATAATTACATACCTGGGATATTTTACTGAGATTGAATGCATTATAATCATCTCATACTCCTTTAAAACATATTTAACATAGTCAAGTGGAAACAAACAGGTACAAATGATTTTCTTTCAAATGAACACCATTATTGCACACTACTTAATTTAATCCCCACAACTGATTATACTATTTCCTCTTTCATCAGCCATTGGTTTAATAGGTGTAATTTTACTTAGAAAGAAATAATGTTAAAGTAAGAGAAAATAAAATATTGACATTGGTCTTATGGGATTTTTCTACAAGTAATTGTGAGCACTATTTAAACTATATTGTAGTTATAGCTTTCTAAAAGAAGCATGGGAAATAAATGTATTATTTCTCAAAATGAAATTTAAATATTGCATACATGAGCAATTAGATACACACGTAACTAGTTCTCTAACACCATGTAAGTAATATAAAACAGCCATTATTTATGTCGTTCTAAACCTAAATGTAAGTGTAAATTTGGACTAACGTGTAGATTGTGAATATATTAAGTTAATATAGGTATATAAATGGCCATGTTATTATTATGGAATTTATTTTACTTGAATCTTCTTCAAGAGAATACTTAAATACTTGATATAAGTGATATGGAAATGATAAACAGAGCCTGATTGAGACCAAAAAAGCTGTAATTTGTACTCTTCAAAATGAAGTGGTTTAATCTAGTAGCAGTGAAGAATATAGACAATTTACTGCATTCATTTGAGGATTAGCAAAACAGTAGGTGTCCCTGAAAGTTTTGTGTCTACTTAATAGAAAGAAAGGCCTAGAGGAAACTGTAAGAGAAATCTAGTGACAAAAACTTAACATTTGAACATTTGAAGAATAGGCAGGAAATTACACCCAGTCAGAAGGTATGAGGAAAAACAGACAAGACTTCCATACAAAGATATCACACAATGTGCAAGAAGATTGTAACCTCCATTATAGATGCTACAGAAATTTTAAGATCTCTATCCATCTATCTGTTTGTCTGTCTGTCTGTCTATCTATCTATCTATCTATCTATCTATCTATCTATCTATCTCCCTCCCTCTGAATTTCAAACCGTAAGAACGCCATTCCTGGAAGGTCAGAGGTCAAAGTTAGAATGGAGAAATGTGGAAGTCTTGGGCAATATTAAAATCCTTTGACACACATTCACAGTGAAACACAAAATTAAAATTTGTAGTAAAGGTATAGACCTAACAGATTAGAAACCTCGGAGCAAGAGACTCAGAGACATGAATCCAAGGAAACAGTTTAGCTAAGCGTAATGATTAAGAGGTTGGCAGGGAGGTGCCCAGAGATCCGCTTGTCATCTACTGTGCATGGTAACATTGAGATGTTCAAATGCTCATGTTCCTACCCAATACAAATGCATCAACGTTTGTGATAAACAAAGGTTATGTCAAAGAAGTAAAAGTTCTTAACTATAAGTACAGAGTATTGGAAAACATGAGATTTTCTGTTAACCTTAAAGAAGTAACACAGGAATTGAAATCATAAAGTAATATGATCAGATATTTGGAATGCAAATGACATGGTTGAACTAAATCAGGTACAAACCTACATAGCAAATACATGAAATTAATCATTTATGAAATTAATCATTTTCTTGCAAAAATATACATCAAGCATAATGACAAAATTCAAAGTTTAAGATAGGAAAAATGATCAATCAGGAATATCTATGTCTATATAGAGGTCACATTAACGAATTGCAATAATATTATCTTATTATAGATTAAGGTGAAAAATCAACAATTGACAAATTTAGTTTTTTATTTCTACTGTAAACATCATGATAAGTAGCAATTTCGAATGGAAGTGATTTATTGGACTTACATGCCCCTATTTCAGCCTATCACCAATGGAAATCAGAACAGGAACTCAAGAGAGAAACTGGAAGCAGGAACTGAAGCAGGGGCTATGGAGGAGTGCTGCTCGCTGCCTCCTCCATGTCTTGCCCTGTCTGCTTTCCCCAGTACCATCTGCCCATAGGAGGCACCTCCCACGGGGAACTGGGCCCTCCCACGTTTGTTATCAATCAAGAAAATCTCCAAAGACTTGACCAGAGGCCAATCTGACAGTGGTATTTTCTCAATTGAGGGTTCCTCTTCCCAGATGACTCTAGTTTGTGTCCAATTAACATAAGCTAAACAGCACAATGAAAAACCAAAGATACATTCAGACCCAGTCATTGCAGTCCTATGCATAATCATCTGTGATTCTGGGATAATAGAAAAATTAACCCATATTTAAACCAGAAAAATGTTTGCGTATTGCTCAAAGATGGCTTTTGACATGGAAGCTATAACCCACAGAGGGAACAGGCATAGGAGCTAAGCAAAGCATGCAATGTAAGACTGATCCAGTGTTCACTAATGTTCAGTTAAAATGAAGCTGAAGGCAGCTCTCACTCAGTTACAAAGTATAAAAATCTGCATGGAAGAGATTTAAATCAAAGCTTGTGATTTCCATCAAAAGAACACATGGAAAATGAGATAAAAGAAAAACTTAATACAGTTTCCAATCTCTAGAGAAACAGAAAAACAAAGCCTCCAATTTGAAAATTATTTTTTCAACTGATTTTCATTGAGTCCACCCTTAAGGGCTGGGCCCCATACCCAGCAGTAGATGACCAATGGGGAAAAAAGTCAGTCGTAGTCTTGGTGGTTTTTTGTGTCACTGAACATCCTTCTCACAGATCTTATGCTTCTATATTATGGTTTTTGATTTTGTTTTTATGGATTTCCTGTGTGTGTATCAGCATCCGTATTTGTTCCTTGTGCTTTAATTTTGGCTCTTTTTGTTTGCTTGTTTGTTTTGTCCTTTTCTGGTTTATTTGTTTCTACTTGTATTTTTTTCTCATTATTTTTAGACCCTTGTATTATAGTGAGAGAGAAAAAGAAGAATACAGGTGTGGATTTGAATGGGTGGAGAAATGAGGAAGATCTGGGTGGTAATGTCTTTCTTGCACAAATAAAGCCTGTCTGAGGGTCAAAGAATGGAGCTTGCCACTAGCTAACCATAGAGGTCTGGAAGTCTGTACAGACAGGAAGGAACAGTCAGACATTTCCCTCTATGTCTGACTCCGGGCTTTTATTATCTAGACCAATTAAGAACTTTTACAGATCTGGAAAGTGTTGGGAAGGGGAAACCATAATCAGAATATATTGTATGAAATAAGTGTATTTTTTAAGGAAAAAGATAAAAAATAAAAAACAACCTTGTCTGGCATGAGTTGTTAACAAAAAGAATGGAAGGCTCCATCCTAAGACAATGTAATTTTAGATACATTTAGATAAAAATCAGAATTCAGTGGAAGATGACTACTGAGAACATCGGGAGCCAGCTCTGGAGCACAATGCACAGAGTTAATCATTCTCACACTGCAGACAAGACCTCTGCAATTATTTTATCTTCTTCTATACGAGTAAGTACTGTTTCTGCCTACAATGCTGTTTCTGTCAAATTTCTCTTTTCTCAAGTCATTCCTTGCCAAGCATGAATTAATTGCTCAGGACTTCACTGAACACTAAGTTGGGGCTATTTATAGAGAGCTGGACTTTTCAAAAGTCTTTCTATTCCAGGACCTGCACATCCAGACCTTAGTTCTCCCTAAAATGTGTACTCAGACTCCTCAACTCAGTGTGATTTCTGGGTGCTTCCCCAAAGTTTGAGACCTTCCATCTAGACAGAGATGAGGGTGGGTGTTGTGGAGGCTCCTCTCCTTTGTTTCCCTTCTCATGGTAGCACTATCTTCGTAGTCCCATATTCAGGCTCAGTGTGGGAAACTATTTTACTGTGAGCTATTAGGCTATTTCAGTGAGTTGTTTATTAATCGGTTTCCTAGTATTTATATTCACCAGAACTTTTATGTCATTGTGAATCTCTTACACACACACACACACACACACACACACACACACTTTGCTTCTATAACTTTTGATTTTTTTGTAGTCTTTCCCTTATAGTCTCTGTTATTCTTCTTTCTAGGCTCCTACACCCCCACTCCATGTTCTACCACATCTGGTAACAATTTCCTATCACAGAAAAGTCTTGATTTATGTTTTGCAGTGTCCAGGGCACATATTTCTTTCTGAGTGTCTTCCTTTTCCAACTTAGCTTATCTTTCGCCTTCTCCCTAACTTCTTGTTTCCTGACTTGTATACATCAAACACATGAAAAAATTCTTTTTGAAATTATGTATTTATGGCTTATGGTATTTTCCCTATATTTATTAGAACATCTGAATTCTTTTTATGTTTTTCTTGGAATATATCTTTAAGTGATTTATATTTTATTTTTATGTTTCCGTCTTCCTAGCCATGACTCATCTTTCTGGCAGTTTTAAGTGTTTGGTGTCAAATGAATCCACTGGTTGCACTTACCCAGTTTCCTTCAGTAATCAGCATTTGGTCTGGGGATGAAACTCTTTCCTTTGTAAAAGAATGTATCTTGATATTCTGATAGTTTCTGAAATAATAATTCTTCATGTAGGCATTCTGCTTAATGTTAACAGGATGGTCCTTAATTCAGGTCTTGTGAGGAAATCCCCAATGACACTGGTCATTCTCAACTCTATATATTTAGCTTTTCCCTCAGTGACACCTAATGTTTTTAATCAGGGAATTTCTGCATTTTGGAGAAACAATGTGCGTCTTGTGATTGTTGATTATGGAAGTCATCTTGCCTGCATTGACTGCCTTCTGGTTGGGGCTTTTTTCATCTGTTCCAATATATTTTTACTCTGAGACTCACTAGGTTCTATTAAAAAAATAACCAGAATTTTCTTTTACTTTCTGTATCATGTTGGTTTGCTTGCCTTTTCAAATTTGAGTGTAATTTAAAAATCCACAAATTTTGTTTTATTGTAATAATATTTTATTAATACAATTGAAAAGCTAAGTAAGAAGGAAAAATAAATGTAAAAATATCAATACTCACCAGGACAATACAAATAAGTAAATTAGTTTAATGAAAAATGTAATATGCAATAGAAGAAAACTTGGATAGCTATTGGAGATGAGAATAGAATAAAATAATGTTTAATTGTCAAAATCACATGCTGTGGATAATATAGCTCAGCATTATAGAGTTGCTAATTCTGGCCCAGAAAAGCTATTAATCTACTACATTTCATACAATGAGCTTAATTGTTTCCAAACACTAGAAAAGCCAAAAATTATTAAAGAAAAAAATGAAAACAGCCTATCAATATACAATAAAATGATAACATTTGCATAATTCTAATAATAAATTAGAAATAAAACCTTATGAATGCAGGAACTCTATTCATGTCAGAGCATTAATATCATGTCCTATGAGCCATATTGATTTTACTGAAGCAATAATGACTGTGATTATAAAGACATCCAAACAGATTTTACTCCCCTTTAAACATAACTTTGCTAATAGTATTCTATTTTTAAAAGCAAATCGTGTACATACTGTATTTTAGCAACTTAAAAGAATAATTTTCTTAAAGTTAGATTTTCTCCTTCATCTTCTAGTCCTTGTTTCTTGCTTTTTGGGCTTTCATTCCTCTTTCTTACTTTTACTTGCAAGTCACCTTCTCCCATGCATCTCCCTGCCTGCTTTTCTTCCTCTTCTCTGATGACCATTTTCCTCCTTTTCTATCTCTTATTCTCTCTTTTGTCTCTCTTTTTAAAAATCATTATACACATGTCTATCATATATAGCACAATTAATTTGTTGGTTTGAGTTTTTTATTATGAAGTGATCCATATTTTGTAGACTGAAGAGAATGTTTGTACTCCTTTACTATTGGCCTCTAACATTCTGCTTTTATTTTGTTTGACAGTGTGGATGGAGCCTATGAAGAGTATTTTTAAAGAGAAACAGCTGTTAGTGGTGAATGATGGAGTCCTTTTGAGGTCCTTCCACTGTTCCTTCTTCATAATTGCATGGTTCAAGTTTTAATTTAGTTTTTAAGTCTCTCCAAAATATAACGGTAATTACCAGACGATCAGGCGTGAAAATCCATGACAAGTAATCAATTATGAATTCTATTATAAATACTGCAAAGCTGCTGCTTCTCTAAATGGAGGCAGAAAATAAAACACTCAATAAGAAGGCTAATTCAAAATCATGCAGACAGAAAATAGCTAATTGGAATTTCTCTAGATGTTTTTAGAAATTACATTTCAAGAAGGGTGATGCGAATATCAGTAACAAATGGGCAGAGAATTCCTGTGAGAAATTAAGAGTGACCGAATTCATGATACTGGAAGTGGAATTCAGTGTTCAGAGACACTCCAGGAAACCTGATGTCTGAACTGATGGTAATAATATTTCACTATCTATAAGACATATGATAGCAACATGACAAGAATAATATATGTGTGCTACTCGGATTGCTCTTTTATTGATTGAAATATTCCTGTAGACATCAAAGTCAAAAGAAAAATGTCAAGTATCAGCCAAGCGTTGGTGGTGCACGCCTTTAATCGCAGCTCACAGAAGGCAGAGGGAGGCGGATCTCTGTGAGTTTGAGGCCAGGATAGGCTGCAGAGCTACACAGAGAAACCCTTTCTTGGAAAAACAAAAAAGTATTTGCTGGAGTTTTCCAAAATCTTGGTCAAGGATCTGTAGAAGAAAGATTCTCCATGAATCCTTGATAAACTTAATTAGATCTACGAAGGTCTTATGTACAAAAAATAGAACCACAGTTAATCTCTTGATTGCATGCTCTGATATTCACGAATGCACACATGCAGAAGGTATGCTAGTAGGTTTGCTAAGTTTCCCCCATGGCTTCTCTGAGAACCAATTCTGAGAGTTTCACATGACTTGCTAGCTTCTGATGCTGAATGAAGATTCTGATACTTTTACACTTAGAAAAATGAAACAAACAGAAAACCTTCCAGGATCCTACTTGTGGACCATCAGAGGCAGAAACTCTTTGATAACACAATGAGAACAGATTGAATGAAATAACTGAATAATGAACTTGCTGCTGGAAAGACCTGGACCCATCAGGATCATCCATATATGCTTATACAAACAATAACATCTCTTCATTTATAATGCTTGGTTTTATGACATGCAAAGTACAACACAGCATCAGACAGCACAGTAGGGCCTAACTTGTGGTGGGGATGCTGCCATTACTTTAGAGAGGTCTTGTTTTTGTCTTATGTATTAATGACATCCTCAATGTATTTTATATGACATGATGTTTAATATTCTTATGTTTACTTAAATACTGGGTACCCAGATGCCTGTTAATATTGAAGTCTTGGGTGTCTTGGAGAATGTTCTCATGAAGTTGTAAAGAAGGTTACTTTATGAATGTAAAAGGCACAATTAAATCTGGTGTGATCCTGAGGAGAACAAAATGGTAAGGATTAAGAGGATGCTCCTTTCTGAGCTAAGCCTGTCCTTGAACTTCTGGACTTGGATAGGAACACACATTGTACATAGTAAACATTGAAAACATGTTTACACTATTTAATTTTATAACCCTCTCTATTATCTACTAAGTTTATGAACTACTTTCTTTATACATATGATATGCTCCTAAACATTCATTGACACATCTGGGTGCATCGAATTAATTTGTAAAATTAATGCAAAATATCATAGAAAAGTAGACACGTTTTAAAGATACATGTTTTACTTCATAGAAATGATAAAAAGCAACTCACTATCCAAACCGAAATGCTGAATAATTAAATTCAAATCTAACCACCAGAGTCAAGTTTTGATGTAAAAACTGATTTAATGTTTTCTGTGAAGAATTAGTCCTGGTTCTAGGATGTCTGTTTGTATAGCAGAAGATTTTAAAGGTATGTGCTCATAATGGTTACAAGCAAAAATTAACAATCTTAAAAGTAAAATGTAAGTAGGAAAGTCACGATATTGAAAAGTATGACATTTCAAGCACTGAAAAACTATGATCTTTAGATAGTGAGTTTAATAGTTTCTCTTAGTGGATGTACACGTGAGTTAAGTAATTTTGCAATTAAGGAAAGACATCTATAGAGGAAAACCTGTAAGCATCAGGCATCTGTTGTATGCCTTTCAATTATATCTTGCATAGGTTATATATATATATGTAAAGGGTTCTTCAAATTCTTTTAGTCATAATAGTTTCCAATTTTTTAAGCCATAGTTTTCAAAAATTGGAGCATACCTATAGTGAGTGAGTGTGTGAGAGAGAGTGAGATAGAGATAGAGAGAGAGATATAGAGAGAGAGTAGGTGTGTGTGTGTGTAGATGCAGCTGCATGTTGTAAACTTGGTTGGCATTGAGAGTATACTATATAAATCATCTTATTGCTTATTTCTTTAAAAATAAAATCATAGCTGTGTGTCGTGGCATGTAACTTTAAACCAGTACTTGGGAGACAAAGTCAGGCAGATATTTTTAGGTCAAGGCTAGCCCCATCTCCACAGTGAGTTTCAGGACATTCATTCAGTCCCACATAGTGAGACCCTGTATCCAAAAACCCACAGCCAAAATAAAAATTCCAAAACCCAAAAACTACAACAAGCAAACAAACAAGAAAGCCAAACCAAAGAAAAAGACCAAAACAAAAATCCCAAATCTAATCACTTATTTTATATTTTTCTGTATTATCTGTGAATCTTCATCCTCTCATGTTTCAGTTTTCTATTGTATCACCAGCACTTGAGCCCACCTCCAAAGATTAAAAATGAAGAGAGAGTGAGAGAGAACTAGTAGTTATCGTCTGTTCTTGTACTAATAACACCTTAAGGAAGAAGGACTTGGTTCCCACTCAGGATTGAGACAGCAACAAAAGGCATTGATTGGATGAGAGTCTAAGAGAGACCTCTGCTGGACACCTTTGTAAGGCTACTTAGGAAATTGCTATCTGGAATTGTAATGTTCTATCAGGAGAAAAGAAAGATGTGCCTACATCAGGTACCATTTCCAGGATCATCTCAAAAAATAATCTTGGTAATTAGATTAGCATCTCCAAGTTCAAAGAAAGATAAAGAAACATGCCCTTAAAATTGCTTCAGAATATTCCTTCCTAGATGTTTCTTTGTTACATGCTAATAATGGGCTATCAAAACCAAATATAATTCTAAAGTAATAATAAAAATTGTCATAAATTAATATAGTAAGGAAATTTTGTTTCTTAATGGTCAAAATCTGAAAGAATGCCAAGTAACAGAAAACACAAAGTGTTACCTTTAAATATTAATATTAAAATTTTAGACTGCTATTGTTTTGCATAATATTTTGGTAACAATCAACATATATTCCTATCAATAACATGAAAATGGCCATAATGAGAGTTGTATAAACCATCTTGTTATAACCACTATTTCTCAAATTACCAAGAAGAAAATATAACTTATTTGTACCTTCCATTTTCTTACACATCACACTATACAGTAACACTTTTAAAAAAGACATAACTAAAACTAACCTCAATCAATAAAAAATATAAAGTTACAAAGTTGTTAAATGAGGTTGGAAGTGATTTAGCCACTTGAAAATTCTTTCCTTGCATAACTTGTGTAAAAATAGCAATCATATTTTTAGAATTGGTTGATTCTTTCTCACAAGTGTGTGAAATATCAAAAACTAGATTCTGCTATAGCAGAT
The DNA here is from genome assembly GCF_017639785.1 of Mesocricetus auratus. NCBI lineage: Eukaryota > Metazoa > Chordata > Mammalia > Rodentia > Cricetidae > Mesocricetus > Mesocricetus auratus. Next base: position 15,714,056 of record NW_024429195.1, read on the forward strand.
CATTTTGGCTCATGCAAGTGGCTTATCTGTCTATTATATCTAATACTCTTTCCTGTTGGTAAAATTGCTTTTTTCCCCCTGTCTTTTTCCTCTGGAGATGAATTGCTATACTGGTGACCCTTTTGTTGTTTTAAAGAATAGTGTCTTTATTGTATGTGTTCTCAAACTCTCCACCTTCATACATCAGTCTCAGAGGGAGTCACGTGGTTGGCTCTGGACTCTTCAGCTTTATATATGAAGGATCCCTCACTTTGCTTTCTCACAATTTTGTAACAAGTGTTCTTTATGTGTACAGACAATGACTCAGAAAACAATGTCATACTTGAAAGAATTGAACCCAGTAAGATGGGTAAAATAAGGAAGATTATCCCATCTAGTTAATTTTAATACTTTTTTAGTATTACTAACATTAAGCTTTTATATTTATCTTGTTATTTCAGTGAGATTTTTCAAATAACTAATTCTAAGTATAAATACAAACTAATCATTATCTTCTACATATGAAATTTAGATTCAGAAACAATACATGATTTGCTTACTTACTTTAGTTTATATTAACTTTGGTTGCTTGCTTAATACACTGTTAATGTTTTTGTTGCTGCTGTTGTTTAAAACTTTATTTGAAAGATGTTTTCTATACATTTTATACAACATCAGTCAACATAGTATAAATATGTCAGATTAAGTTTAATATCAGTGTTAAATTTTGACAACTGATTTTTATCTATGATTTATTTTTCTCAAGTATGAATCAGTTTATTGATGTCTAATTACTGTCGGTTGACATCTGGCTTTTCATCCGATTATATGATAATGTAAAGCCTTCCTGACAGCACAATATTTTTTTTGGTTTTTACAAGACAGGGTTTCTCTGTATTATTTTGGAGGCTATCAGTCCAGCCTGGCCTCGAATTCACAGAGATCTGCCTGCCTCTGCCTCTCGAGTGCTGGGATTAAAGGCGTGTGCCACCACTGCCTGGCATCAGCACAATATTTTTTGCTGTTATTTTTTGAGACAGGGTTTCTCTGTGTAGCTTTGGAGCCTATCCTGGAACTCACTCTGTAGACCAGGTTGGCCTTGAACTCACAGAGATCTACTTGCCTTTGCCTCTAGAGTGCTGGTACTATATGGTTGTGCCGCCAATGCCTGGTAATGCTTACCAATCTTATGCTATATGTTTCCAATATACCTCTAGTTAGTTATCTGTTTCATAAAACAATATAATACAAAACACATGTTATGAAATATACATATTTCACTTAATCGATCAAGCATAAAAATGATTGGTTCTTTCTAATTCTATCTCCATTATTTAGATTGAATATAATGTTGCTTAATGATGTCTGAACCAAAACAATAGACTTGACAAGAGAGGAAGCTAATGTGGTGGATTCTATGGGCCACCCCTCTTGGATTTAGCTGTTGGTAAGGATATAGTCTATTCAATTGGAGCATACCTTTTTCTAAGAACAACATTCTAACCTTCTCTGCTTCCCCTTGCTTACTTCTGCTGCAAGGACTCTTTTCATACACTAACATTATCAATATTCTGATTCAGGAAACCATCCATTCTTCACTTACTCTGTGACTCTGCCTTCTGATTAGTGCTGCTCCTATCTTTATTCTTGCTCTTCCTCCTGTTACTAATAAATCAACCTAGCCACATGTTTCTCTATTTTTAATTCCCAAATAAAAATGGGGATGGGATTACAGAAATATATTTAATCTATTCTATTGTGACCTCATGGTCTTCAGACCCAACTAAAAGTTCAGCTTTATCCCATTTGTGTCTGTACTGTATTTAATAATTGTTGTTAATAAATTTTACTGCTTTATTCAAGTTTATCTACTTTCTTGTTTTCTTCAACCATAATTATCTCATTATGTTGAAACCCTAAATATTCTCTTTCTGTAAATTTTCTCTTGTATGACTCTAAAGAAGTTCTCCAATATTGAGCCATTGTGAGTTGGCAAGATCATTTTGTGCATAAAACCCCCCTGAAGATTTCATGGAAACACTAGTAGAACTGAAGCAGTAGTGTGCTAATATAGAATACTATAGTATCAACACATACTCATTCATAACTTTTCTACACAAATAGATTTGCTGATGAATTGTGAAACCAATCATATTCTGAGCAGGTACAAAATATTAAATACCTAGTAAATGTTAACTACAAAAGTGATATCCCTGTGTAATAAAAAACAGTATAATATTTGACCTCCTCCCATATACATAGGTAGGAAGAGTGAATATTGTCAAAATCCTGAGACTACACAAAGCTATCTAGATATTTAATGAAGTCTCCCTCCAGGCAACAGTAGCACTGAGATCTTCAGGTCAGGCACAGGAAGTGTAGAGGAAACACTCCAAGATATTTGACAAAGGCTTGTTTTTCTGCATGAGAGCAAATACCAGAAAACAAAACCTATCGTGAGTAAAAGGAGCATAACTGGAGTTTTTAAAATATAAGTTTGGAAGATCTCATGTAGAGGTTACTATAGCACAATATTGGCATAAATGTGAAAACATGAATAAAGCATAATAAAGATTCTAAGATGAATCTGGAAACTGCAGAGTTTTCTGACAAAATGTCAGACACACACTGTAGAAAGACCATTTATACAAAATTTTGGTGGACTGAGAACTGGACAGTCACATGCAAAAAATTCATGCTTGATCCACATCTCTCACCTTTTTACAAAAAAGACAACATAAAATGAGTCTAAGTTCTAAATGTAACCCCCAGAATTATGAAATTGCCTGGAGAAAACACAGAGGAAGCACTTGAAGACATTAGTGAAGGAAATCGAATGCCAGATAGGAACATAAGCAGTACAGGAAAAAAATGAAATATGGAGAAATTGGATTAAATCCAATTAGAAAGCTTATACGGTTCAAAGGAAACAATCAATACTGAGGAGATAGCATACAGGATATGAAAAGCTATTTGTCATTATTCATCAGAAAGAGTGCTAGTAGACAAATTATGTTTTAAAAACTAAAAAAGTGATAAAAAAACAATCAAGCCAATTAAGAATGGGCAAATGATCTGACCAGGCACTTATCAAATGAAGAAATGAAAATGGTAAAAAAAAAAAAGTTATCCAATACAAAGTAGTCAACCTCAAAACCACATACACACAAACAGCAAAAATGGACTAAGCAGATTGAATACATACATATATATACATATATACATATACATATAAATATACATATATTCATCAGTGTGTTTGTGTGTGTGTGTGTAAAACACTAATCAAGATAAGGAAGCTGTGGTTGTTTGTATATAATTGGCCCCGTAAAGTCACAAGAAATGGCACTATTAGGAGGTATGGCCTTGTTGGATTGGATATGGCCTTGTTGAAGTAAGTGTGTCACTGTGGGGGTGGGCTTTGAGGTCTCCTATGCTATGAATGACACCCAGTGTTTCAGTCGACTTCCTGTTGCCTTTAAGATGTAGCACTCTCAGTTCCAGCACCATATGTACCTGCTGCAATGCTCCCCTCGGTAATGATAATGGATGAAACTCTGAAATTGCGGCGCAATGAAATATTTTCTTGAAAAGAGTTGCCATGGTCCTCGTGTCTCTTCATACCAATAAAAGTTCCAATTACGACAGAAACTTGTAGCAGGAAAAGGGGTATTGCTATGGTAGACCTGGCCAGGTGTTTGTTTGGAGGAATTTGGAGTCTGGTAATTTGGTTTACGAAAGCAGTGGAGTCCTTGAGGGACTGCATAATGGACCCTACTAGTAGAAGGATGGAAGACAGTGGTGCTAAGAGTTATCTGAACTAAGGGTGGAAGGTCACTCAAGAGGCTTCAGAGGAGAAGAATTTGTGTATGTTACCTAGAGATCTTTCATGGTGGCTTGTTTGAAGAATCTGCCCAAGACTAAAGTGAAATACTTTGGATTAATTCTGTTGACAGAAGAAATCTCAAAACAACTTAGTATAGACTCGGTCTGGTGGGTATTAGTGGTAACTCTGATAAGATATATAATAAAAAAGCAGCTGAGGGAGGAAAAATATTTGAGGAGAAAAAGAGCACCAGAAAGTGGACTGGCGCTAAGTCTTGTGTTAAAGGAGATTAAACAGATTAAGAAATTGAGTAAAGGGAGTGGTGATTTCAGAGCAAGATCCCACCCAGTTAATTTCCCTACTTGTGAAAGGGAATTATAGAAAAGCTTTAGATCTCAGTGTGGTAGTGCACAACTTTATCGTAGCAATTGGAAGGCAGAGGCTGGTGGATTTCTGAATTTGAGGGCAACCTGGTCTGTACAGCAAGTTCCAGGACAGTCAAGCTTAGGGAGTAAAGGTAACAATTAAAAACAGAGCCCAAACCGGGAGGAAGATATTCAAGCCCTGTGGCTCATACAGGTGCAAGCCACCCATGGCCCATTCTGAGTCCTCAAGACCCGGGCTAGCAAGAAGATACCCAGAGGCCCAATCTGAACCTTTGAGTCCTGAGCCGATGGTCCCTTTATGATGGGCAAGTATGTGGTGGAGAAACAGGAGCAAAAGGGAAGCAGAATGATGCATGTGCTATGGAAAGAGATGGAAGGGAAGAGGTAAAGGCAGTGAGGAGGAGGTTGTTGGGGAAAGCATTCTTGCACCACTGCTACCCCTCACCCCAGCCATGGTGATGTCCTGGGTCTGATCAGCCACCTGGGATCATGCTGGTGCCCAAGGACAGTGTTACATCTGGGACCCTACAGACCTGAGTGGCATGTATTGCTATCCAATGCCATGCTTATATCTGGGCCAGGGCTTTAGCTAGTACCCACATCTGGGTCTGTGGGTCTACTGAAGCCAGGGTCTGTGTTGATGTCTGTGGTCTGTATGGCCTCATGTGGCCATGGGTACCATTTGTGATTGAGTCAGAGGGCCATGCCTAACTAGCCTTGACCCACTTGTCCTGGGATAATTGGCTCTGACTATTGCTAGGTACTCCAGCAAGAGAGCTGGCCCTGACCCTCACTGGAGAATGCCCCATCCCCACACTGGAGAGAGATGGTCCCACCCACACCACAGGGAAGGGAGAGCTAACCCTAATGGTATGGGCAAAGGGGAGCTGATTCTGTTTCTTGCTGAGGGTTGTGGCCTCAGTAGCCTGGTCTGAGCAGCTGAGCTATCACCCTGGTCCATGGCTAGCCCTGGGATTGGCTCACCCTAACATCTACCCCATCTAGGACCTGCAAGAGTGAAGTGACTAGTCCTGTGGAATGATTTCTATGACTCAGGGTGGCTGCCGGATATCTAATAGGAGTTTCAGTGAGAATCCAGTTGTGATGGTGTACCAGAAACCAGATGCCTTGAACCAGAGCAGTGTTTGCAAATAAAGCTGATTGGACCAAAGGGTACATTGTGTGACACACCAGGGTTCCAAGTGCCACCAGGATGAATGAAGAGGTGCTGTTTTAGGCAGTTTGCTTGAGTGCTTGCCTTTTTTGGTTTGTTTTGATTTTTTTGTTAGATTTTCATTTGGGGGGGCCATTACAAGGGGGGGAAGGATATGGAGGGACTGGGAGTTTAGTGGATTTGGTGTGCATGATGTGAAATTCTGAAAGATCCCAAAGATTCATTAAAGAAATTACGTTATAAAACAAAGAAAAAACAAACCAAAAACAAACAAACAAACAAAACCCAGAAAGCTGGTTAATCTGTAACTAAAACAAAAGGGCCACGTTCCAGGCCTAACAAACAGCAGAACTTGGCAGCTTTGGCCTCAAGGTCCTGTGTTTAGAGTAAAGAAGAGAAGAGTTATGCAATAAAGCATCTGAGGTCAGGCATGAGTCAAGAATATCCCTGAATAGAGGCATAGGAGACAGGCCATTACACGAAGTCATGGTTGAAGTCTGGATTGCCTTGGAGTCCCAAAGATGGTAGAGATACTTGCAGAGGAGAGCTAGTAGCAGGGATCAGAATCATCCCAAGAGAAAGAAGTGATTTGCAGTCAACAAAGATGAATGCAGTTGGATATCTAAAGAACGTTTTAGCATCAGACATAAAGATGCAGAATTTGGTGTTTGCCCAGCAGGTTTTCAGTCTTTCTTTGGTCCAGTATTCCCTTGCTTATGCGCCCTTACCTCTGTTTTTGAATGGCAATGTGTATCCTGTGCAATTTATATGTTGGAAGTATGTGATCTGCTTTTGGACCTGGAATTTTGCAGGTGATCACAGTTAAGAGATTGCAAGAATCTCAAAAGAGACTTTGGACTTTAAAACACTGTGGAGACTGAGAGACTATGGGGCCTTTTAAATCAGACTAAATGGATTTCTCAAGACAGTACTGTTGTAAGCTTATGGGGATGAGGGAGGGGAGTGTGGTAGAGGTGTCACTGTGGCGGTGGGTTTTGAGTTTCCCCATGCTCAGGCTGCCACCCATTGCTTCCGTTTGTCCCATGTTACCGACAAGATGTAGCACTCTTACGCCCAGCATCACCTCTGGGCCCGGATGTTGCCATGCTCCCTGTCATGATGATAATGGACTGAACTTCTGACACTGTGAGCGAGCCACACCATTTAAATGTCTTCTTCATAAGAGATGCTATTGTCATGGAGTCTCTTCACAGCAATGAACACCTTAACTCTGACAGCAGCGATCAAGGTTTGAGACTGGAGGTGAGTGGGAGAGTTTGACAGGAAGGAACATGGAAGGGAGTGGGTGGAGGTAAGAGAATTGGAGAAATGATTATCTTAGGGTTTCTATCGATGTTTAAAAACACCAGGACCACAAACAACATAGGGAGGAAAGGGTTTACTCACTCACAGTTCCGTATAACAGTTCATTATGGAAAGCAGCAGAGTAGGAAGCTGGAAGGAGGAGCTGATGCTGGGACTCTTAGAGGCACTGCTTACTGCTTTGCTTTCTCTGCTTTCTTGCTGAACCCAGGACCACCAGTCCAGGGATGGCACCATCTACAGTGTGCTATGCTCACCCATATCAATCACTTAGTAAGTAAATACCCTATAGCTGGATCTTATGGAGGTATTTTCGTTAATGAGTCTCCCTCCACTCTGATGTCACTAGCTTGAGCCAAGTTGACAGTACAGCAATATTTTAACTAGAATTGTCAAAAATAATTTTTAAAAGAATGATTGCTATCTTTGGCAGATAAATGAAAGTCAAAAGTACAATGAGATTCCTTTTCATTCTATCTAGAATGGATACTATTAAAAAATCTGGTTAGGACATGTAGGGAAAGAACTCATTCTTAGACTGTGGTACTGCCTGTCCACAGGCTCAATGAACACTTTGTTTTCATGACTTTAGCCAGATCAGCACTGAGTATATGATTTAAAGATGATGAACTGGATTTGTCTAATTTGTGTCTTATGATTTTGTTGAGGTTATTTATTTTGGTGATGATCACTAAGTAATAGCACAGTAATCATTTTCATGACATCTTACAAATATGCTATTGACACAACTCACTACTGTATTTGACTCTGACTCTCTGTTTGTGTTAGTTTTCCTTCTGCAACACTTATAAAAACTGTTCAGAGCTCTAACTCCTTTCAGCTTTGTTGACTGAAACACACTTCTGTCTCTTGGATTGGTTCCACTCCCTGTTAGGAGCTTTCCTTGGAAGGTATCCCATGGTTTTGACCTCTCCAACGTCTTGGGCTCTCCTAAACAATCCACTGATACACCTCTTGGCTTCATCAGTTATCCTTAGTTTCTGAGGAAAGTTCTATAACCCCTTTCTTCTGTAATTGATTCTAAAGCCGGAACCACATGGCCAAAGCTGCCAAGATCTGTAGCTTGCTGGGACTGGAACAAGGTCCCCTCATTCAATTAAATCCTCACCAGCTTTCTTTTTTTTCCATGGTCTTCTTTCTAAGCTTGGCTGTCCTGAAAGTGAGTCTATAGATCAGGTTGGCCTCAGACTCAGAGATCTATGCACTTCTTCCTCTGGAGTAGTAGGATTAAAAGTGTGCACCACTACACCAGGGTCTAAGATTTTTCTTAATTCCTTTTCACAAGTTGGAAACTCAGCTGGGTGGAATCTTGCCCTGAGGTCACTACTCCCTTCATTATCATTTCTCAATCTGTTTATCTCCTTTAATACAAGACTTAGTCCCATTCTAATTCTTTCTGTTCCTTCTCTCCTCAAATTTTACATTTTGTATTTTTCTTTGCTCAGCATGTTCCTTTTTGTTTATGAATCTTCCTTAGAGTGACCAATAATAACCACATAACAGAGTCAATACTAGAGTATTTTGAGATTTCCTCTGCCAATGGAATTAGTCTGAATATCTTCTCTTTAGACTCAGGCAAACCCTTTGGGCAGGGGCAAAAAGCAGTCAAAATTATTTTCACCAACATCACAAGATCAGTCTCTAAGTCACATTTTACTATTGTTCTCCTCTGAAACCTCTTGAGCCAAGCACCCACAATTCAAGTAACTTTTATTATCTCTTCCTTCCATGCTTCCACTAGTATGACCCATTAAGCAGCACTTAAAACATTGCACTACTTTTAAACTCAAACTCTCAAAGTCAGTATTATTCCAAACAAAAACATGGTCCAACCCATCACAGCAATACCCCAGTCCCTTGAACCCACTTCTGTCTTAGAGTTTGTATTGCTGTGCAGAAACACAATGACCACAGCAAATCTTATAAAGGAAAACATTTAAGAAATATCCTCAGCTCCTTCTCCAGCACCATGCTTAACCTGCATACCTCCATGCATGATAATAATGAACTAAACCCCTGAACTGTAAGCCATCCCAATTAAATATTTTCCATTATAAGAGTTGTGGTCATGGTGTCTCTTCACAGTAATAACAGACATCACCTCACTGAACTTTTACTGTGTTATCAATAATTTGTTTTTAGATGAGTATGAGTATGTTGATAACTAATTTCTTCTGCATTATAACCCAGAATTTGTTTGTTTTGTTGTTTCAGTTAGTGTAGTTTTGTTCAATGGTGACTCTTTAATTATCTCCTGCTGTGTTTGCAAGATTGTGCATTTTATTGTTGAAATGCCTAAACTTTTGTTAAAACAACATGTTCCAGGCTTCACTTACATACTCTAGTAGCTAATCTTTGTTGTCAACTTGACACATCTAGGGAGAGAAAGCTTCAATTAAGGAATTTCCTCAGCAGATTTGCCTGTGAGTATTTCTGTATGGGATTTACCTGATTGTTTATTGTTATGTGAGGGCCTATTCTTGGGCTCAGGGTCCTGGGCTATAAAGAAAGTTTGCTGAACGTGTGCAAGAGCACAAGTCAATAGACAGAGTCCAACCACAGTTTCTACTTCAGTTCCTATTTGAGTTCCTGCTGTGAATTCCCACAAACATGAATTGCTACCTAGAATGGAAGTGTAAACCAAATAAGCCCTTTTCTCCCTAAAGTTGTTGATGGTCACTGCTTTATCACAGCAATGGAAGAGAAAATCAGAGCATGTATTTATTTTCTCAGGCATTGATTCAGTTATTTATCCAAAGAACCTGATTTATTGGAAAATGTTGTACAAGCTAAAATCTGAAAGCTAGAAATATTGGTTTTTATGCCAATAATTTATTTTGTTTTTACTTACATAAATCTCTTGAGTTATAGTCAAAATCCTTTTAAATAACTTGTTCCACTTTATTACTATGTATATTTTATTATATATGTACATTATAATTTTTAACCCTTTGTCTGCTTAAGGGCATCTGTACTGTTTTGGGTTTGGAGTTATTATAAATAAAGTCAGTGTGAGCATCCAAATCCTTGGGTATGTCATTGACGTGTCATGCAGCTTAGACAGAATGAGAGCAATGTTTTCCAGACTGAATTTATCACTCCAGATTTCATTTCAAATGGCAATGTAGTAGGTATTGAGCTTCACTGTATCCTTGATAGTATTTGATACAAATATTAGTATTCAGTATATTTCTATAGATGTATAATAGATAAATAAGAGAGAAAAGGAAATTGCTTTTTAAGTATGCTTCAGTGCTTGTATATTATTTTATGAGTACAATATGCTAAAATTTGCAGAAAAAGTATACAGTAGAATCAACAACTCAGTATCACCATACACTTCTCCTCCTTCTTTTTGAATCTCAGTTTGTAGGTAATTGTTTCTTTAAAGACTTCTCTGATCTCACTGGCTGGATTAAGTCACCTACTGACAGGTTTTTACCAGCTCCCTGTTCACATCTCCTGACAACTAAAATTTTGTAATAGTATTATTATGTGTTTAGTTGGTAAACATCACTCATCATCAGTTTGCCTAAAGCTCAATGATATTTATTTATTTTTTTTTTTATTTTTTGTTTTTTTATTTTTGGTTTTTAGGGAAAGGGTTTCTCTGTATTGTTTTGGAGGCTGTTCTGGAACTCTCTCTGTAGACCAGGCTGGCCTTGAACTCACAGAGACCCCCCCTATCTCTGCCTCCCAAGTGCTGGGATTAAAGGCGTGTGCCACCAACTCAATGATATTGATTTTGTCTGTACATTATCTCCAATACCTTTTCCTAGTGCAGACATACATATGTACAAAAGTAATTGAAAGTTATTATGTAACTATGAATAACTCATCTTTCAGACAGGGACCTTTATTTTAAATATCCATGTTCTTGTTTATGAAATACGCAATTGATTCAAATCAATTCTATGACTCTAGACTTTGAGTTGTAGGAGCTGTAAATGTCACTGCTATAAAGAAGAGATATTTTCATGTCAAACTTGATACACTTAAACATATAATCTTTTAAAGTTGTTAATAAACTATATTATCTAACTACAGCTTTAAAGCAAGGTTAAACATACTTTTCCTTTTACAAAACGATGTTTGTTTTCATTCTCCATGGATAACCATTCTCAGATACCTTTATTAATCTGTCTTCTCATCAGACATTAGAATTTAAGTATTATTGGAAAGAGTTCATGACAGTTTTTGTCTTGATATTCTTCTAGATTTTAAGACTAGAGACATAAGAAGTTGCTACCCTATTTCCCAACATGTACTTCTTTCTTTGATATGTCAAAATGGAATGATTCTGAATTTTACTGTTAAGTCTGTCTTTTGTTTCAGAATCACTCAAAAACTGGGATCAATACAAATTAAACTCAGTACATTTAATGAAAACATGTCACAACACAAATTTGTCTTCAAATTTATGGCTAGACTAATACAAATTAAACTATGGGACCTGGTTGAGGACAGACAATGAATTAAATTCTACTCTGCTTGAATATGTCTAGTATCAGAATATGATAAATCATATCCAACATAAAACATTATTAAATAGCATCTATGTAGCCACAGAACGGAAAGAAGACCTGTAACGCTAAAAGTTATAAAGTCATGGTTCCTGACATAGTTTTTTCAAATAAGTATAGAATATTCTTCAGATTAATTGTATTATCAATGAAATAATTTTCAATTAATTTTGTCATTAGTTATTCCTAAAGAATAATAGTGCATGATTATATATGCTTAAGGAATTACTTTTTGCTTTCAATTATGTGTATTTGAATGTATCTATGTGCATGCATAAATACATGAGTGTAGATGTCAAGGCAGGTCACAGACATTGGATACCCTTGGAGTTGGAGTTACAGAAGAGTGTGATTTATTTGAGATAGTTGCTCAGAATCAAACTCCGTTCCTCTGCTAGAGCAGTGCTGACACTTAAAGACCATCTTTCCAGGACTCCGAATTTAATCCTTATGTACAGACAAACACTAAAGAAATTTTTAAAAATCAGTCATTTTATTTCATAACAGGCAATTCAGATCAATTTAGGTTCCTTGTTGTTAATACTGTCATGGTTGGAGAGTTGATCTAGCTGGCTGTCTTTGAAAGTAACCTATGTCCTTCACTTTTAATAAAAAATAGGAAAGTTGTGATATGCTTAGCTATAGTTGCTGTGTGCTTATCTATATTTAATTTATACTCCTCAGTAATTGTATGCTCATATACACAGCCTGATGGAAACAAGCCTCTAGTCTCTGGGTCTTCTGGGAGAATGAGGATTTATAGCTTAACAAGACAATTTTGTGGGTTAAATGATGTAATCATGTTCAAAAAAAACTGATAAAATTAACCATAATTGCATCATTGGCTGTCATCTATACACTAGTTGTAGCTTATTGTTCTTTTTTAAAATTTTTTAATATTTAAATTAGAAACAAGGTTGTTGCTTTACATGTCAATCCCAGCTCCCTCCCCCTCCTCTCCTCCCAAAACCTCTCAACAACCACCCCAGCTGCCACCCAATCCCCAATCCTTTCCCCAGAGAGAATGAGGCCCTCCATGAGGGATCTCCAGAATCTGTCATTTCATTCAGGGCAGGGCCTAGGCCTTCCCCAAGGAGTTTAGGCTGAGAAAGCATCCATCATTGTGGGATGGGTTCCCAAAGTCCATTTGTATGCTAGGGATAAATACTGATCTATTACCCAAGGCCCCATAAATTGCCTAGGTTTTCTCACTGACACCCAAATTTAGGGGGTCTGGATCATTCCCGTGCTGGCCTCTCAGACATCAGTCTGGGGTCCAAGATCTCCCCATTGTTCAGGTCAGGTGTTTCTCTGGGTTTCACCAGCCCAGTCTTGAACCTTTTGCTCATCAGTCCTCCCTCTCTGTCAATGGGTTCCAGAAGTTCAGTTTAGTGTTTAGCGGTGTCTGCCTCTGCTTCCATCAGTCATTGGTTGAAGGATCTAGGATGGCATATAAGTAGTCAAACTCATTATCAGGGAGGGGCATTTAACGTAGTCTTGCCACAATTGCCTAGTTTGCCATTTGTTGTCATCCTTGTAGATCTCTGGAAATCTTGCTAGTACCAGATCTCTCCTCAAAACTATAATGACTCCCTGTATTATGGTATCTCTCATCCTGCTCTCTTCTATTCTTCCCCTGACTCAAACTTCCAGGTCCCCAATGATCTCCCCTCCCCTCCTCTTCTCCCCTTCTCTTTTTCTCGGCTTCCTCTCCCCTCCCCCTTGCTCCCAATCTGTTCAGAAGATTTTGCCTCATTCACCTTCTCCGGGATACCATGCATATCTCTCTTAGGGACCTACCTGTTTCCCAGACTCTCTGGCAGTGGGATTGTAGGCTGCCATTCCCCAATCCATGTCTAAAATTCATAAATTATTGAGTACATCCCGTGTTTGTTTTTTTTGTGACTAGGTTACCTCACTCAGGATGGTATCTTCTAGTTTCCTCCACTTGCCTACAAATTTCAAGATTTCGTTGTGTTTTTTTTTCTTCCGCTGAATAGTACTCCATTGTGTATATGTTCCACATTTTCTACATCCACTTTTCAGTTGAGGGATATATAGGTTGCTTCCAGGTTCTGGATATTACAAATAATGCTACTATGAATACATTGGAAGAGATGTCCATGTTGTATGAATGTGCATCTTTTGGATATATGCCTAAGAGTGGAATTGCTGGATCTTGTGGTAGACTGATTCCCATTTTCCTGAGAAATCTCCATACTAATTTCTAAAATGGTTGTACAAGTTAGCACTCCCACCAGCAACGGAGGAGTGTTTCTCTACATCCTCTCCAGCATGAAATATCATTTGATTTTAGACATTCTGAAAGGAGTAAGACGGTATCTCAAAGTTGTTTTGATTTGCATTTCCCTGATGGCTAGGGATATTGAACACTCTCTTAAGTGACTCTCAGCTGTTTTAGACTCCTCTATTGAGTCTATTTAGTTCTGAAGCCCACTTTTTACTTGGACCCTTTAGTATTTTAGAGACTTGTTTCTTGAGTTCTTTGTAAATTTTGGAGATCAGCTCTCAGTTAGATGTGGGGTTAGTGAATATCTTTTCCCATTCTGTGGTCTATCTTTTTGTCTTGCTGACTGTGTCTTTTGCCTTACAGAAGCTTCTCAGTTTCAGTTCTCATTTATTAATTGTTGATCTCAGTGACTGTGCTACTGGTGTTATGTTCAGAAAGTGGTTTCCTGTACCAATTTGTTCAAGGGTTCTTCTAAGAGGTTCAGTGTGGATTGATGTTGAGGTCTTTGATCCATTTGGACTTAAGTTTTATGCATGGTGATAGATATGGATCTATCTGTTGTCATTTACATGCCAGCATCGAGTTCCTCCAGCACCATTTGTTGAAGATGCTTTCCTTTTTCCTTTGTATAATTTTAGCTTCTTTGTCGAAGATCAGGTGTTATATGTGTATGGGTTAATATATCAGGTGTTCGTATGTGTATGTGTTAATATCGGGGTGTTGGATTCTATTCCATTGGTCTACCTGTCTATTTTTGTTCCAATATCAAGCTGTTTTTAGGACTACAGCTCTATAGTATTGGTTGAAGTCAAGGATGGTGATGCCTCTGGAGGTCACTTTGTTGAACACGGCTGTTTTGGCTGTCTGGGTCTTTTGTTTTCCATATAAAGTCGATTATTGTTCTCTCAATGTCTTTGAAGAATTATGCTGGGATTTTAATGGGGATAGAATTGAATCTGTAAACTGCCAGTTTTTCTATACTGATTCTACCTATCCAAGTGCATGGGAGATCTTTTCATTTTCTGGTGTCTCCTTTAATTTCTTTCTTTAAAGTCTCAAAGTTCCTGTTATACAGGTCTTTCACTTGTTTGCTTAGCCTTACCCCAAGGTATTTTATGTTGTTTGTGGCTTTTGTAAAGGGTGATGTTTCTCTGATTTCTTTCTCAGCCCTTTTATCTTCTGTATATAGTAGGGCTACTGATTTTCTTGAGTTGATCTTGTATCCTGCCACTTTGCTGAAGGTGTTTATCAGCTGTAAAAGTTCCCTGGTAGAGTTTTTTGGGTCACTTATGTTAACTATCATATCATCTGCAAACAGTGAATATTTGACCTCTTCTTTTCTAGTTTGTCTCCCCTTGATCTTCTTTTGTTGTCTTATTACTTTCGCTAGAATTTCAAGTACAATATTGAAGAGGTATGGAGAGAGTGGACAGCCTTGTCTTGTTCCTGATTTTAGAGAAATAACAGAGTTTCTATCCATTTAGTTTTATGTTGACTGTTGGTTTGCTGTATTTTGCTTTTATTATGTTTAGGTATATTCCTGTTATCCTGGATCTCTCCAAGACCTTCATCATGAAGGGTTGTTGGATTTTGTGAAAAGCTTTCTCAGCATCTATTGAGATGATAATGTGATTTTTGTTTCTCAGCGTGTTTATTTGGTGGATTACATTGATGTATATTTATATATTCAACCATCCCTTCATCCCTGGGATGAAACCTACTTGATCATGTTTTGATGTGTTGTTGGATTGGATTTGCCATTATTTCATTGAATATTTTTGCATTAATGTTCATGAGGGATGTTTGTCTGAAGTTCTCTTGTTTAGTTGTATCTTTGTGTGGTTTGGGTATCAAGGTTATTGAAGCCTTGTAAAAGGAGTTTGGAAAAGACCCATTGCATTGTCTACTACTCAGAGTGAGTTTGCTTCTTTGTGTTTTAGAGCATTCAGTTTTGCTGTTAATTTTGAAGCATGACTATTCTCCAGTTTCTTATGTGTGCACTTAGTGCTATGAACATTCCTCTTAGCACTGATTTCAAAGTGTCCCATAAGTTTGAGTATGTTGTGTCTTCATTTTCATTGGATTTTAGGAAGTGTTTAATTTCTCTTTTTATTTCTATATTTGACCCAGGAATGGTGCGATTGAGTATTATTCATTTTCCATGATTTCTTAGGGTTTCTGCCATTTGTGTTGTTGTTGAATTCTAATTTTAATGTATGGTGGTCTGATAAGATACATGGAATTATTCCAATTTTTTATTCCTGTTCATGTTTGATATATTGCTAAGTATGTGGTTGAATTTTGAGAGCGTTCCATTTAGCAATGAGAAGAAGGTATATTCTTTTGTATTTGGATGGAATGTTCTCTAGATATCTGTTAAATCCAATTGGATCATAACTTCCATTAGTTCCTTTGCTTCTTTGTTAAGCTTCTGTCTGGTAGTCCTGTCTAGGGGATGAGAATGTGGTGTTGAAGTCTCACACTATAAGTGTGTGAGGCATTATATATCATTTGAGCTTTAGTAATGTTTCTTTTACAAACATGGATGACTTGGTATTTAAGTCATAGATGTTCAGAATTGAGACTTCATCTTGGTGAATTTCTCCTGTGATGAATATTGAATGACCTCCTTCATCTCTTTTGATTGATTTTATTTTAAAGTCTAATTTGTTAGATAATAGGAATGCTACCCCTGCTCATTTCTTGGTTCCATTTGATTGGAAAATCTTTTCACCAACCCT
Organism: Mesocricetus auratus; assembly: GCF_017639785.1. Classification (NCBI taxonomy): domain Eukaryota; kingdom Metazoa; phylum Chordata; class Mammalia; order Rodentia; family Cricetidae; genus Mesocricetus; species Mesocricetus auratus. Next base: position 15,730,280 of record NW_024429195.1, read on the forward strand.
TATCTCTGAGGTAACTTCTGTCTTTGAGGATGATGTGTGTTGCTTGTATGCAGCAGGAATATGGATTCTGTCTTACAATCCATTCTGTTAACCTGTGTCTTTCTATGGATGCGTTAAGACCACTAATATTGAGAGATATTAATGACTATTGTTTGCTCATTCTTTTTTGTTTTGGAATGGTTGTTGTTAGTGGAATTATATGTGGATTTCTACCCCTTTTTTGGCTGTTGGTAAGGTGGCATTATCTATTGCCCAAATTTTTCTGGTTGTATTTATATTCCTTGGGTTGGAGTTTTCCTTTCAGAACTTTCTCTACTGCTGGGTTAGTGGAAATGAATTGTTTAAATCTGGTATTGTCATGGAATATCTTGTTTTCTCCACCTACAGTGATTGAAAGCTTTGCTGTGTATGGTAGTCTGGGCTGGCATCTGTGGTCTCTTAGTGTTGCTTCCAGAGTTTCCATGGAGAAGTCACCTGTAATTCTGATATGTTTGCCTTTATATGTTACTTTACCTTTTCCTTAGCATTTCTTAATATTCTTTCTTTATTCTGTATGTTTGGGGTCTTGCTTATTTTGCAGCTAGGATACTTCTTTTTGTGGTCCACTCAATTTGGTGTTCTGTAAGCTTCTTGTACTGTCATTGGCATGTCTTTCTTTAGGTTGAGAATGCTTTGTTCTATGTTTTTGTGAGTGCGTTTTCTGCCCCCTTTGAGGTGATTTTCTTCATCTTCTTCTATACCTACTATTCTTAGGTTTGGTCTTTTCATGGTGTCCCATATTTCCTGGATATTTTGTGTTAGGGATTTGTTGGACTTAAGATTTACTTTGGTCGATGAATCTATTTCTCCTAGTGTGTCTTCAACATCTGAGATTCTCTCTTCTATCTCCTTTAATCTCTTATATACCTGTAGTACCTGACTGTTTGCTCAGCTTTTCTATTTCCAGCATTCCTTCATACTGTGTGTTTTTTTTATTGTCTCTATTTCAGCTTTCAACCCTTGCAGTATTTGAATTGTTTGTTTCAATCTTTGCTTTGTCTTTTCCTCCATTTCTTGCATTTTTTTGTTTCTTCTTTCTTCCATTTCTTGCAGTTTTTGGTTTGTTTTTTCTTCTAACTCTTTAAGGGATTTTCCCAAATCCTCTTTTAGGGCCTCTATCATTTATATGAAGGTGTTTTTAAGGTCATTCTTTTCTGCTTCATTTGAATTGTAATATTTGAGTCTTGCTGGTGTAGAGTCTCTATACTCTGGTGGTGTCATATTTGTTTTTCTTTTGCTGAGTGTGTTTTTGTGTTGTCTCCTTCCCATCCTTTCCTCTTGTGGGTGTCGAAAGAGCTTCTTCCTGACCTGGTGGGTAGAAGACAAGGATTACCTTTCGGTGGGTACGAGCAAGTACAATTCTTTGGTATTTCTCCTCTTCCTCGTCCTAGTCCTGGTCCGGTGTGTGGAGAAGGAGAGTAGGATGCTGGGTTGTGTTGGCTCCTGCCAGGAGGGGGAGACTCAGTGGTAGTCCCCAGGCACTGGAATGTGGGCCCTGATACTTGGCCTGGTTTACCTGGTACCCTGGGTAGCAAAAGAGACTAGAAGTCTGTGGTGTGTAGGCTCCAACCAGGAGGGGAGATTCAGTGGCAGTCCTCAGACACTGGAACATTGGCCCAGAAACAGGCCCTGGTTTGCCTGGTCCTGTGGGTGTTTAAGGAAAGTAGTGCTTATTTTTCCAACGAAGGCTGAAATCAACACAACCTTATTCAAGAAACTAAAAGTATGGATATTATAATTTGTGCACTTGTATTTGGGGTATTGATAATAGAAATGTCTGTGGGTTGTAGAACCCCTTCAACACTGGCATCTTCTGAATTGGGATACTGTATTGGATAAACAGTGCAGGAGTTTAGAATCTCTGGCAAATTTAAAGCTGTCATTGAAGAAAATGGGACAATGAAGCAGAATGGAGCATGAAGAGTGAGAATGTGTGGTCTGAAATTGATGGTAGCTTCATTAAATATACATGGACTACTAATCTCTTTTTAAATGAGGTGTGAACATGCATCTGAGTGACATAAAACTAATTTACACAGAAGGCAGGCTCTTAGAATTGATTTCATCCTTGAAGCATGTGCTAGCACAGAATCAAAATTATGTGACACACAGGGCTCCACTGTTAAAATATGTATAACTAGAGAAACTTACTCAAAATAGCTCTTCGAATGCGTGTGAGAAAGCATGATACTAAGACAATTACTATGATTATGAGAGTAAATATAAGGTTAACATGTCAAAATGTTTCAGTATTTCCAGTGTTTTTCCCCTTTCAAAGAATTTGTCTCAACATGATCAAATGGTTAATACTTCTTTCTTCCAGGCATGGCATGTTACCAGAAGATATGCTGCTGCACCAGAGCCAAAAGAGATAAGTGGAGGAGGCTGGGCATTTGCCCAGTTTTTCCAATTTTAAAATCCCTGGGAAAATAACTTCTATTTTTATTCTATTTTCTCCTGTGGGTATTTTCACTCTCTATGCTTCTTACTCTAAGCTTTCTTAGGAAGCAGAAGTATCACCATAGGCATTGGATGTCTGTTCCTTACCTCAGTCTGTCATTCTCCACAGCTTATTTACCATTTTACCATTTTCTTTTCAAGATTTTTTGTGAAGAAGGCAAACTTATTTTAATTGATTAATTCAGAAAAAAAGAAAAATAATCAATATGTTGAAGAAAAACTAGTCAAAGATCTTACGTTACATGTTGTTCTGCATAGACAGAATGTGATAGATTCAGCAAAAGTAATTGCCATGTCACTAAAATAATGGAAATATCAAATGCCCATCATCAGAGATAAATTATAGCATGGTTACTGTAAAACACTAAAAGAGAGAAAGAGAATTTCCCACACAGAAACTTTCAGTAACACAATGTATATCATCTGATGAAGGAAAAAAATCAGTCAGAATATTGTGTTCAGGAGATAACACTTTTGGAAAAAATGGAAAAAGTAAGTTTATATATTTAGATTTGTACAAATCAAGCCAAGAGTGAAGCCTTTAAAAGCACTAATGGTGGTAATCACTAAGGGACCAACACACTGTAGAGCACTGAGGTGCCCTTCAGATTTCCCAAAGTTTATAATCTATGACATTTAAACATTGACCTATGTGAATGTGTTATATAATATTATTTGATGAAAATATTGAGAATTTTCAAGATATTAATGAATCAAACATACTTATTGCATGTTTATCACAAAAATATAAATAGATACCTCACTAAAATGGGGAAATTTGGAGAGAGGCTTAATATTTTATATTGTAACAAAACTTTAATTAGAACTGTGGTAATGTGCAGTGATAACATGGGGTATCTTGCAACTGTCCCTTTGGTATCAGCACACAATTAAAACTCATGCAGGAAGCTGTGGTATCAAGAAATACTTAATCTAGCTGAAGAATGAAAATACGTTCAAATTCTGTCTCAAAATATCCTGTTATAAATTGACATATCAAAATGCAACCAATGGAAATTGTACAAGAACAGATTCAAATTGATCAATGGAAGCTCCTTTATGGCTCAGGGCTTCACTCTCAGGCATGAGGTTTGAGGTTCTATTGCAGTACTTCAATTGCTACTTTTATTACTATTCATAGAAATAGTTAAGTAAGTGATTTAAAAGAAAATCATTAACCTGAGGTAGCTTTGATGTATTAAAGAAGCAAGCTATATCTAGAGATGTTACTCCTAAATACCCCTTTATATCTATAAATAAGTATGAAAATATATGCTCTTCAGCATTCCTGATGGACACTGAAATTATCAAGATATTGATAGAAAAATGACTTACAGATAGTCAAAGAATAATGAAAGAGACTTCTGCCATCTAAGTAAAACAGATGATATGTATATGTATATATGTCAAATTTTGATAAAGAAGCAATGTTTGATGTTTATCTGGGTTATTAGAGCCTGTTTCTCATTTTGCAGAAAATGTTGTAAAAATCACATCAATTAATGCGCATATTTTTAAAAATAACCAACTTAAGACCCTTGGCTGATGTTTCATGCTGTCCGTTTTAGTTATAGTCAGGCACGCAAACCAGAGCCATTCCCTATGTTACTGTATTCAACCGTGAGGAAAAAGAAGAGAGCCCACAGCTTGTTTGCTTTTTTTTCCCTTTAACCAGATCATAAAGTTCTACCTGTGGCAGAAAAAAAATGAAAGAAAATGAATCTTAACACTGACATAAACAGAACAATCATCTGTCAATCTTTCTTTATGCTTGTTTATGGATTATATATGTTTGTAATATTGTGATTCAGTGGGGTTACCGTGGTGAGCTCTTGGGGCTTCTTAGAGACTATTTTTCATTACTCTATTTCTTCTCTCACTTGTGGAAAATAGTTGCCTGGGAAAATAAATATTGTTTGGAAGCACCAGGAGAAATCGAGTGGAGTTTGTGTAGAATGGGTAAATCAGGACCATGAGTAGTGATGTAAGACTTTATTTCTTTCCTAAGTCATTCAGCCACTTTACTGGAACAAAAACCAATGGAATGCCTATAGGAAAACTTTACTGGTGAGTAACAAATGCAATAGGTTTATTTGAAATATCTTTTGCTTCATCTAAGTAGATGTCAATCATGGCATGGCAAAAAGTTAGAGCATGTTCAGAATCAAAATGGAGTCAATATTGTGTTCTAATCAAAGCAGTAAGCAACAAGTCCTCATAAAAGCAAATGGAGTGTAGCATCTGTCAGAGCAGTTGCGTTTCTGCCTAACCACTGCCTTGGTCTTCCCTTGACAGAAACACCAAATGTTCTATCTATCACAGACTTTTGTTTGAAGAATATCGAGTCAAGCTGAGTTGTTTGATTTTCTTGTTTTTGTTGTTTTCAAACTTCACTGGAGAGTCTTTTTTCTTTTTATACTTTAGCACTGTTTTCATATTGATTATTAAAAACAGAATAAACACATTTCAATCATAGCAAACAATTTGAAATCAGTATCAAATTATATTTAGTTAAAGTCATTTATGCATTGTGCATTTGTGTGGATACATACATGCCAGGGCAAATGTGAGGTCAGGGAACAACCTGTGGGAGTCAATTTTCTCTTGTGGCTGTAATACAGACCCTCAGGATGACATACATTATCTTTTTTCTACCAAAGCATCTCATTGGCAAAGTATGAATCTAACCTGACCTGCTTTGATTTACTCTGTAAACCGTGCCTCCCCCATGCCATTTTCCTACACTGCTTAACTAGTTTCAACATTACTATCTTCTAACACTCTGTTCTTAAGCAATATTTGTCTATCTCAATTACAACATAAACCCCACAGAGGAAAGACATTTGTTAATTTTGTTATAAGATGTATTTCAAGAGTCTAAAACTAATCCTTGGTAGACAGTCAGCAATTGTGTTTAAAAGAATAAATCGTTTGGATTTATTGCTGCTGATACAGCATGCATACACACACCAATTAATTCTGTGAAGAAGATATGGCAGGCAAGAATCTTAACCAATGCTCTTGTCTTCAAAGCATATATTGATTTGGACGGGAAGTAAAATATAGATGCTTCATAAAACATGCAAAAGTGTTGAGAGTTTACGGACTGCTAAACTTGGCAACTGGGTGACAAAAGTGGAGACAAAGAACCACGTAAAGCAAATCCTTAAGAAATGAAGGTGGATATCTTTCCCTTTTTGTTTCATCAGTCTTTTCAGTATTAGAAAAACTAAAATTTTTCGTGGGCTGGGTATTAAGTTTACTATTCCAGACAAAGAAAATGGCCAGTGCAATGGTGCCTTGTGTGGTTAAACAGGCAAACAGGGAGGTGGGTAGAAATGAACCAGGGGCAGCCAGATCTGAGACACCAATCTGTTGGAAAGCCCTGCTGCTGAAGGTTGCAGCCCATCGTGTCCAAATAGGTCTGAGCTTGGTGCAAAATGGAGGATACCCTTTCCCCTGCTGGGCCTTCCTACTATCTGTGTGACCATATTTGGAGGCTGATCTAAGAAGCCTGATTAAAGTGTGACCTTTGACACAGTTCTCTGCAAATGCTCTCTCCTGGCCTCCCATGTGATAATTAAGTGTTATACTTCCATCTGCATGAAGGGACCCTGCTGCCAAATGCAAAAGAAGTATACTGTTAGCACCCATTAAATGATGTTCCAGCTGCTATCCCCATACTATATATTGCCCCCACTCTGGAATAAAGCTGGTCTGTGTCACTGAGGCTGGCTCCCAAAAGGCTATTTCTGTCATGCAGCCATACAAAGATCTACAGGCCGCCTCTGCTCCTTTTTTTTTTCTCATGGACTGGTGGTCAATGGACCATGAGGAAAACGGATACCTCACAATGGGTGAAACTCCATACGGGATCAAGTAATTGAGTATGATTTGTTGTGAAAATTTTAACAACGGTGTAAAGTTTATGAAAACAAAACAACCTTAAACTAATTTAAGGTAAAATGCACAGTGAATCGGTGTTTGCTGCAATGCTCACGTGTTGCATCCACATCTTCCCTGTAGGCTTAGTTCCAATCACAGATCATGCTCACTTGAATTGCATATGTCACACTGTGTAGGTGTGATACCAGTGAATATGACCGGGAACACTTCAGTTCAGATTTGAATTGTTTGTATGCTACAAACTGCAATTACACTGAGAATACAATATTTTCTGCTTTTATGGAGAGATAATTATGGAAAACGAAAACTTTTAATATTTTCTTCTTGACTTTTTTTGCATACAGGAATGAAGTGAGGATATCTATGGATTATACTATCTTAAAATGTTTGATTTAAAATTTTACTATTCCAGATAATGGCTTGAATTCCATGGGGAATTATTAAGTGAACTGTGGTTTGGGGTTAGGATAGAATTTGAAAACACATTCTGGAATGACCCATTACAACTTTTGGTACTAATCATATATGTGAAGTGACATTCTCAGTATTAACAATTACAAAATCAAAATATTCAACACTGAAAAATGTGGAGAATACATTCTGCAGCATTATTTGGCAGAGATTTAAATTCTTCAGGAAAAAATAAACAATCATTTCAGACTTATTGAGTCATGTATATTTGCTTTCATCTGCATATACCACATTGACCTGGAATTCATTCTTTAGTCCAGTCTGGCCTTGAACTCAGAGATCTGGCTGCCTCTGCCTCCTGAGTGAGTGCTGGGATCAAAGGAGTGTGCCACCACTGCCATGCTTGCCTTCATCTTTAACAAGTAATTTCAACATATATCAAAAAATCATTTAAAAATTCTTTGTTATTCATGAGCAATAGTTATTTGATTTACCTACCAAATTTAATAAGTATATTCTTAGGGTTGTGTACTAATTTCTCAGGCAAAAAGGCTCAGAACAAGAAAAGCTAAGAAGCCCTGTGACTAGGACATGATGTCAGGACAGTAAATGATTTTGCCCTTGACTCTGGGTGAAATATAGAGACACAACAGTGTTTTTGGTATGTAGATTTTAAAAAGACATCTGAAGGTAGCTGTATGAAGAACTAGCAAGGTAGAAGCACAGACTCTAGGAGGAGGCTGTGAGGAGCAATAATGTGACATAAAATCAAAACGGGGGCTATAAAGGTGATGAGAACTGATAGGCAGCTGGGCAATGGGTTTGGAGGAGAATATGAGGTTACTTTAGAATGATCTGGTGTGGCAATAATGAGGGTTCCTAGGCAGACACTGTTTTTTTATATGTGTGGCTTAAACATAGTCATATGCTATACAAATGCTGTCTATACAACACATACAGGCCCTACTACATTATCTTTTTTCCTGGTTTCTTGAGACAGGGTCTCTGTAGCTTTGGAGCATGTCCTGGAACATGCTCTTTACACCAAGTTGGCTTTGAACTCACAGAGATCCTCCTGCCTCTACCATCTAAGTGCTGGGATTCAAGGTGTCATCACTACTGCCCAGAATGCACTATTTTTTTTTAAATAATATGTGTCTTAGTCAGTGTACTATTGCTATGAAGAGGCACCATGACCATGGCAACTCTAATAAAAAGAAAGCATTTGGTTGGGACTTGCTTACAGGATCAGAAGTTTACTCCATTATTCTCAAGGCAGGGAGCATGGTGACTTGCAGGCAAACATGGTAGCTGTGAGTTCAACACCTGGATCTGCAGCCAATAGGAAGAGAAAGGGAGAGAGAGCCACTGGACCTGACTTGGATTTCTAAAATCCCAAAGCACATGTTCAGTGGCACACTTCCTCCCACAAGGCCACACCTACTACACCAAGGCCATATCTCAATCCCTCTCAAGGAGAACCACTCCCTAAGGATAAAGTATTAAAATATGTGAGCATATGAGGGCCATTCCCACTCAAACCATCACAATAAGGGAGATCATTATATAATAAATGCTTACATTCTACAGTATGGAAGGAAATTTACCTCTTTGAGGTTGGCAGTTAAATGCTGTCTTTAATTTCTCATTCTTCAGAACAGGTTTTTATAAAAATGCAATATATTAGAAAATAAGAATTTAAATAGTAGAACCACTTTTCTCATAGACTATGGAAATTTTAAAAATATTCATTTTTCAATGTGATGCCTTTAAATTACAATAATCATATTAGCTTTTAGGTAAAAAGCTAGGTGTCTTAAAAATTAGTATAACAAATGAATCAGACACATGGAGGCAATGCCTTTGTTAGCCCAGAAAATATATGCAGTGCTGCTATGCCTGAGTACCCCTTTTTCTTTTTATGATTTATCATGAAAATGTGGGCTGACAGTTTTATGTATGGAATGCAAATCTGGCTCACTTTATCAATCTCATGCATATTAATATGTGTGCATGGTAATTCATGTTGCTGGTGGAATGGCCTTTAGACATTGTTTCAGTGCTATGCAATTTAATGTTGGATGTTGGGAGGGATACATTTCACAGCTTGTTTTTATTAAACTAGGAAACTGTGGAAGTTTACTAGGTGATTGTCATTCTATAATATTCTGGTACATGACCAAAGCCAGTAGGTAAAAAGTACTCGCACACAGGCAGGCAGGTGTGTGTGTGTGTGTGTGTGTGTATGTGTGTGTGTGTGTACATGCATAATATCTTTATAAATGTAATTTTTTCTTGGAAATTCAATACCATTGTTGAAGCAAGAGAACCACTGGGGAAGAATAATTGCTACAAAATGAAGGCATACATTTTCATAAAGATACAGAAATTATTTGAATATGGTAATTATGATCACCATGTGGGTCTTAGCTTTCTAATATAATTATGAGATAAAATAAAACTTCATAATCTCTAATTATTCTTCCTATATGCCAACCGCCATTATCGGCTAGAATTTGTTATGGAGAGGAAACACTCCCATCTCATCTTCACAGATAAACTTTAAGGACCAGATCTTGTAGTTTGCAGTTAAAGAAAACATCTCTGAACCCAATATCCAGGCTTTATTAGTACTTTGTAGGACAACTGCTGTAATTCTGAAGCTTCAGATTCTTCAGCTGTGAATTATAACCATCTCGATTGTTTCCTATTATCCATCCTTTGAATGACTGAGGAAGGGAGGCAACCTGGTAACTCTTGACTACAGCATGGACATAATTTTCTGTATTAAACATGACCACCTGAGCAAGTCACGAGGGGGGCACCATTAAGCAGCACTCCTCCATGGTTACTAGCGCCTGATTCCAGGTTCCTGTCATGTTTGAGGGCCAGTGCTGGCTTCCTTCCGTGATGATCAGTGATATGGACATGTAAGCGAAATGAACCCTTTCCTCCCCAATTTGCTTTTGTCGTGGCTTATTATCACAGCAATAGTAACACTAAGACAGTGACCCTTAAGTTCCAGTTGGAAATAGTGAAGGAGGAAACCTCTGAAAAAAATTCTGGAGTAGCATTTAAATCGTAAAATGCAATGAGAAACGGCCAAAGTTCTTGTGGTCTGAAAGGCTGTATGAATAGACATTACTCAATGTGGAGCTGAAGATTGCAGTGGTGGACTTCCTTGCTCAGTAGGAAGTAGTGGTGTAATGTGGGTTCCCCACTTTGTCCTGGAGTGAGGAAGCACCTCTTCTCAACCTCAAGCTTATGTGAATGGTTTTCAAATGAACCACAGCACCATAAACGACTGAAGTCCTAGTCCAAGGCAATAGTTGGCAGCCCTTGCAGAGCATGGGTAGATGGGCTGTTGGGCCAGAGAGAGCTGCATCTATACTTGATTTTAGATACAAAGATTGATTTTCCTTTGCTACAGGACATTAGCAAGGAGGCCAATGGTAACAGTATGTAACGGTCATCAAAAGAACCAGGAGGGTAGCATCTTCCACTGAAGAGACTGGAAGTCTAGAATGCTCCTTAAGATCACAGCATCCTGGTAACATACACCACCATGTGGGAGACCGAGAACCATGTACCACATGTGAAGCTCCTTGAGCTACTTGACTCTGAAAAAGCATCATAGAAGAGAGAGTGACTTTTCCTTATTCTTAGTCAATGGACCTCTAATGATGATTGCTGCCTTCCCAGACAGGAGAGACCTTCTCTGTACTACATTTATCCCCCTTTCTTTAATCCCAAACAAAGAAACGACCCCCATCCCACATTATTGGCAAATAATCAAAAAAGTGAGAACAGGATTTCTCTTCCTGGAGGAGACAACACTCATGTCTGGGTAAGTTCTCATCAGCACGGGAGTTTTGACCTGCTCCGTTTCCGACTTGGGCCGGTTCAACCTTCCTTAGGCAACCTGGTGGCCCCCCGCTCCCGGGAGGTCACCATATTGATGCTGAACTTAGGGCGGACACCTGATCAGCATAGCGCACTACAGCCCAGAACTCCTGGACTCAAGCCATCCTCCTGTCTCAGCCTCCCGAGTAGCTGGGACTACAGGCGTGCGCCACTGCGCCCGGCCTGGGTAAGTTCTATTTCCCCCTGTTCTCCTCTGATGCATGTACTACGCTCAGGTGTGTCTTACTTTCTTCTCAGCCCCTCTCTTTACTTAATTCTTTTGTTTAAGCCTATATAAGATTATCAACCCAAAATTGCTTCGCTATTTAAGAAAAAAAAATGAAAACTGGGAGCTGAGTTCTCTTCCCTCTTTCAGATACATGTTAGTAGAGAAGCCACAGAGCTGAAAGAAAAGTAAAATATATGGGGTAGATAGGAACTTGTGTTATCTAATGGAAACTGAAATCTATAATTCTTCCTGAGAATTAAGTTAGAAGAGAAAAATAGTGCACTTGAGACACCAAAATAGGAAATAGTGATGCACAATGTGATTCCCCTGATTGCATTCTACCATATCCAATTATTCAATAGACAATTTTATAAATTTCATTAAGTTCTTAATTGGAATATAATTGATTCTATTGGGAACACTGTTGATTAAATTAGTTTTTTATTTTTCTAAAATTAGAGATCAGTTTGTTCAATGAGAACAAAGATGCCATTGTGAATAATTACAAGTGGCTTTGCATGGACATTCCTCTTTGTGCATCTTTTCCCACTGTGAGTAGTAGACACTCTACATTACAGAGAACTGATACTAATGGACATGAATGTTCTAGAGGCAATGGGAAATGCATCTTCTCCTACTGGAGCTACTATCTATTCCTTTCTCCTCTCTCCAAGGACGTTATATTAGTATTCTGCTTCATGCAATCAAGTATGTATTAATATTCCTGATCATTACTGCTTATCTCTCAACTCTCCTTTGAGTATCATGTAATATCATTCACTTTGGCTTGTAGTTGAGGTGTGTGTGTGTGTGTGTGTGTGTGTGTGTGTGTGTGTGTGTGTGTGTTATTCATGCAGATGAATGCAGATGCTAAAAGACTGTGTCAAATCTCCGTGGAGCTGGAAAGCTAAGAGTCGCCCTGCATGGAAGCTTAAAATGGTCTCTCTGGGTCTCAGACTACAGTGATTGCTCATCCCTAAGTTAAGTTTGTGTAGGTGAAATATTACTGAAACCAATTTTCCAAACCTGTAAGTATTACAGAAAACTCAGAGTAAATGTCAGTTTGCTTAGTAGCTATTACATAAATTTGCCTTCAGGGAAAGCACCAACCCAAACTATGTGTAATAACTATATGCTATACTGCAATGGGTAATATGTGGGCTTTCTTCATGTGATTAATTATAGTAAAAAGATAACAATGGCAAGATTGGTATTATATTATCTAGCTTTTATTCTGTAATTTTGTTTATTTGATAAGGCAGCTTATGAACTTTTTTATTTTTTAATTAATTAATTAATTTTATGTGCACTGGTGTTTTGCCTGCATGTATGCCTGTGTGAGGGTGTCTGCTCCTCTGGAACGGGTGTTAAGGACACTTGTGAGCTATCATGTCTGTGCTGGGAATTGAACCCAGGTCCTCTGGAAGAGCAACTAATACTCTTAACTGCTGAGGCATCTCTCCAGCCACAAGTATATGTACTTCTAATAAAGAATGGCAGTCTATGGGCTTATGTAGAAACACACCTTGCCAGATACTTTAGCATGTTGACTTGTGCTTGTGAACTTACTATTGAAGTTGAGGCAGGATAACAGTTGTAAGTTCATAGGCAGTTCTATGCTAGGTTGGTCTATAGTGTCTATTTAGGGGAACCTGTTTCTCAAAGAGGAAAACCCAGGATACATTCTGAGAAGACATTTTACATCATTTTATGACCACATTAGCAGATGGAGTTAGACTTTCCCTGACTTGGTTTGGTCATTTTATAATTACTTTTTGCACTGGTGAATCAAATGCTTGATAAAAACAATTCAAACAGGAAGAGTTGACTTAGACTTACAGTTCAGTGGTGAAGTCCATCATGGTGAGGCTGTCCTGGCAGGAGAACCCAAGAAGGCTGGTTCCATTGGGTCTTCAGTCACAACAGAGATGAATGCTGTTCTCAGAGGCTTTCACTTTTGTTCAGTCCAGGTTCCTAATCCATTGAAAGTTGCCTGTGCTTCCTCAGTCAACACAACCTAGAAATTCCTCCACAGACATATCTCGATGTTTCTTTCCATGGTTATATTTTTTATGTAATCTGAATCTAAGCAACCAATAAATACTGGTACAGGTCCGTGGAGACAGCTCAGAGAGTTCTCTGCATGGTGTGCAATGAAGATCTGTGCTGAGATCCCAACACTCATGGATAAGCTAGGGCCTGGTGGTGTATGTCTGAAACCCCAGTGCTGGGATGTGGCAGAGACAAGCAGATCCTAGGATGTTGCTCTTCAGCCAAATTAACTAAGACAGTAAGTTCCAGGGCTAGTGCAGTAATTCAGCTCAAAAAATAAAGAGAGAGCAATGGTAGGAGATGTCCCTTAACAACTACTGGACTACACGCACATGCATGCACAGAGAGTATCCACAACCACACATATAGTTTTTAATAAAAGGAAAATAAAACAAAAGGAAAAATGTTCCAGGGATGTTGTCAGTGCAGCAATTGAAGCTGGATGGCAATGTGTGCTTTCTTTTGACAATGAAAGCATGATGAACTTGGAGACTTTTCTGGGAAAGCATTTATAATACCTACACAGACTCGTCTGGCTTCCTAACTGCCCAGCTTCCAGTAAACTCCCTACCTCAGCTGGTAATGTTCAGAACAGTTTTCTGAATCATCTGCGTTATCATCTGAGCCAGGACATTCTTGTTCATTTTTGTGTTGCTTTCCATTTCTTTTTTAAAATAAAAATAGAATGCTGATAGAGCGGTCTTTCTTACCTGCTTCAGCAATCTGACTTGCCAGTGCTGAGCTCTGAAGAAACAGTTTGAATGTCTGCTATGAAAATGTCTTGTTTTTCTTCTTTTCTTTTCTTTTCACCTAAATTGCAATGTCATTGCATTTTGGTTGTATCAAAGTTTTCTCGGAACTCTAGGTTTTGAAGAACTGCTTCTGTGAGAAAAATAAAGCATTATCTCTCCAAGTCCCTGAAATGTATTGTCAAGTGTCTACTTGCCTTCAGATGAGTGCCAATTTTTACATTCTACTATCTCAATAATCTCCAAAGGGAAAAAAACTTTATGTGAGGTCACCACAGTATGAAGTTTTTTAAATGTGACCACATTGTCTTGGGAGCAGCCCCTGAACTCCAGTTCATATGTGTGTGCTCAAGACAGCAGAGCATCCACCTGTGTGGGTAATTGTGTGGCTTGCGCTCTGCTCCCTGGCTGATGCTTACTCTGAGAAGCTACAAAAGTTCACCAAATATGCATATTGTCTCAGCCTTTTTGAGATTGGAGAGATTGTGCTTTTTTCTTTTCTCTTTTTAGCTCCCTGCTTATTTTGTTACTATTCCAAGTCTTGTTAAAGAAGACACCCTATAAGTATTCCTATGCGCAATTCTTTTCAGTTGAAAGTCCTCCAAGTCTTGATTAGAAATGTCTATTAAAATCCAACTATACTTGGTTTCATCTTGTTCATGTTCTCATGATTCTCGATTAATATTTTTCTCTGTTGTCAATATTTTTGTGTTTATGTGTTTGTATTATGGATGTCACTGTGTTTATTTCTGAAGTCTGTGTTGGTTTATCCTCCACTCTCCCCTTTTGTATCACTAAAGTGAAAAAACACTTTAAACAATTAAATTAGTCTCATCCTGTATTTTGTTGTTACCCTAAGGAATCAGTTATAGCATGTGTATATGTAAATTCTTCCTGAATACTGTAAAACTTATCTTGGTTTCATTAGCTTAGCTAAGAAATTATAAAATAAAATTAAAAAATGATGGAGTATCAATCTTTACTACCAATCCCCAGCTTCAAGGACTCAAACATCCTCAGGGATACCTTGACTCAGCTTCGCATTCCTCTACCTGTTTCTATCAACATAGGATTCAAGGATTGTTTTTGATATAAAGATTTTAATACTATTCACTTTCTTTTTTTCTAGTGACTTTATTTATTTATCCTCTCACTAGCAGTGCATAAGAGTTCTTTCTCCACCATACCCCTTCCAACTTTATTTTTCATTATTTTTATTACTTTCTTTTAGGAAAAAAAGCTTGCTTCACATGTCAATCTCAGCTCCTTCTCCCTCCCCTCCTCCCACATTTCCCTACCATCCCCCCCAGCCTCCCACCCTATCCCCATTTGCTTCCACATAGGGGATATCCAGAGTCTGTCATTTCATTCAGGGCAGGGTCCAGGCGCTCCCCTAAGAGTCCAGGCTAAGAGAGCATCCCTCTTTGTGTTATGGACACACAAAGTCCATTTGTATGTCAGGGATAAATACTGATCTACTGCCCAGGGCCCCATAGGTGGCCCAGGCCTCTTCACTGACTCCCACATTCAGGAGTCTCCCAGCTGTCCTTCTGGTGTCCAAAACCTCTCCTCCTTGTTCAGGTCAGCTGTTTCTGCTAGTTTTGCCAGCCCATTCTTTACCCATTTGCTCATCACTCCTCCCTCTTTGTCACTGGGTTCCAGGGGTCCAGTCAGTGTTTAGCTGTGGCTGTTCACCTCTGCTTCCATCAGTCACTGGATGAAGGTTCTAGGATAGCATATAAGGTAGTCGTAGAGCTCATTATCAGGAATGGGCATTTAAGGGTCATCCTGGGACCCCTTCTCTGCCCATCACTTATTCACTTTCTTTGCAAAAAGATATATTATTCATGAATACCTCCCAATACATATTGGTCAAATGGAACAAAATCTTTACCTTAATTGTAATGTAGCTAAATCATGGGGTTTCTTGCTATATGTTTCCATTACTTTATGTTATCTGAATTCTAATTTCTTATTCAACTTTGAAACTCTCATATTTTCAATGCTTTGTTATAGAGTTCTATAGAATACTGATTATTCTCCCTGATGTCACCTTTGTTTGACTTATTAATTTTATTCTACATGCCTTGCCAGAAATATGTTAGAGAAACACTGAGTCTTGTCTTTATGTCAGGCATTAAAGCAATGTGATTATTAAAATTAAATATTAGAGTTGATTGGAGAATATATTTCTTCACAGATACTCTACAAATCTACCAACCATAGAAATTAATCTGAGGCTTAAATTCCTCATGGTACAATGAAGTGGTTGAACTTGTTTTTAATTTTCACAACTGTAGTGTGTGTGTGTGTGTGTGTGTGTGTGTGTGTGTGTGTGAGTGTGTGTGTGTTTGAGAGAGACTGAAACATGTAGACACTGGATGACATCTTGGAAGAGTTGGTTCCCTCTTTCCATCATGTGGATTCTGGATATAGATCTCTGATTTAGCAACAAGCACCTTTGCCCCTGAATCACTTCTTTTGAGTGATCCCTTATTGAATGATTCCTGCATTGCCTCCTTCATGCTTTCATGTTCTCGTGCATTTAAAATTAGAAAAACTTTAAGTATATGGTAACACACATCTACATACATGAATGTATTTACAACATTTACATGTAATTAGCAAGGAAATAGATAAAAATTTAAAGTGATATGGATCTACATATATACAGAAGTATGCACAAATATACGTATGCATGCTCGTTATAATGAAAACATTCAGAAAATGAAATGACAGAAGGATCTTCTCAGGCTCGGAAAAGTTACACAGTGGGACAGAAAAGATTGTATAATATTTAGAGAGAGAGTTAGAGGCCCAAAGCTTTCTGAACAAAGACATCATGTTATGACATAGAGGTAGATTGGTATAGATGATCAGTCAGCCACAGGTAGAATATGTTGATTTTATATGAAATAATTTTACCTCTTTCCTGCTCTTGTTTTTCAAGTACTTAATATGAACTTTATTTTTTCACAATGATTGTTTGCAAGTATCTATTAAAATGTTTAGAATAAATATAAATCTGATGATCTGCTTTCATGAATTTGAACCAATCATTAAAGCTTAACCTAGGAACACCATGGCAACTATGTTAATTTAATATATTTTCAGTTATGCTGTATCTCTGTTTATGAGTACATGCACATGTGTGTTTGTATAAATATGTAAGTGTATGTTTGTTATATCTTATTATGTAAGTGTACATGCAGGCAGGCAAAAAAATCACACACTTTTGGAGACTGATCTCTCATTGACTTGAAGCTCACTGTTTAGGTTAAATAGATTAGCTGTTGAATCCAAGGAGTTTACCTGTCTCTAGCTTCCACTGTGCTGGAATCAGAAGTCTGTTTCATCCTTCCATTTTCTCCCCGATTTCTGGGCATTGGACTACGGCCCTCGCTTTCATGCAAGCACTTTATTGATCATGCTATCTCTGTAGCCATGAATATTTTCTTTTTACTTTTTTGGCTCAATATACATTTGTTTATCTTTCTTTTTAAAATCTTTTTCGTTTTAAAACCACCTTTTCTCATTTTACATAGCAGTCCCAGAGCAAGGAAAGCGATATCATGATTGAAGCAATCGTTATGGGGCTCATCAGAAACGTGGCTCTAAGGAAACTCCCAGAAATCCACAAGGATGACCACAGCAAAGACCCTAAGCATCAGTGGAGAAGGTGCCTGAACTGAGTTTTGCTACAAGCAGATTGGTAACTTCCTAAATTATCATCATAGAGTTTTCATCCAGCAACTGATGGAAGCAGATGCAGAGATCCACAGCTGAGCACTGGGTCGAGCTCCCAGAATCTAGTGGAAGAGAGGGAGGAACGATAATATGAGCTAAAGGGGCAAGATCATTTTGGGGACACCCATAGAAATAGCTGCCCTGAGCTAGTGGGAGCTCACTGACTGGACTGACAGTGAAGGAGCCTGCATAGGAACAAATTAGGCACTCTGAATGTGGGTGACAGTTGTGTGGCTTGGGCAATCTGTGGGGCCACTGGTAGTGGGACCATGGTTTATTCCTAGGGTATGAACTGGCTTTATGGAGCCTATTTCTTTGGAGGGATACCTTGCTCAGCCTACATATGGGGATAGTGCCTTGTTTCTGCCAGACATCTTTGACTCCCAATGGGAAGCCTTACCCTCTCTGAGGAGGGAACTAGGATTGAATATATTTTATTTATCTTACCGATATCATATTTGTGGCAGCATACTGTCGTAATACCTCCCCTTAATAAATGGTCTAGTCATGGAATGCTCACGATGCATGTTATCTTTATGTGTACTGTCACTTAGGCAGCACCAAATGGTTTAGTTCAGATTTGCTTCAGCTCATACATCCAGCAATACATTTATTCCACACCAAACATGGAAACAACTATGGAGTCAGTATACTACAAGTTAGGAGCTGGAGAATGAAATTTGAGTTATTCTTGACACAAGGCATGCTAAGTCTACCTTCTGATAAAACAATGACAACTATTTTTTTCAAGAAAATTGAAAGATGATATACAAGGCATCTTCATGTGTCCAAAGAAATGGAGTCCAATGAAAAGCATGCAATCCTTTCTGATAGATACAGATAATCGTGAAATAATTTTCTATCTGCCATCCAAATGAAGAAATGAACGTAAACATTTTCAGAACCCTAGGAGAGAAAATGTAGCCAATATATAAATGAATGACTGAATGGAAGTGTTAGTATGGCTCCACGACAAAGCTTTGTCTACACAATTTGTAAATACAAAGATAGGTTGCAGGTGGACTACTGTGTTTAAATGTGGCCTGTGAAATTGTAAATTCTTAAAGGAATCTTTATGAATGTGTACATTTCCAGTATGGTATAAATTAATTCAAAATGTTATTTTGAATATTGCAGTTTATTTAAAAATCCTCAGTAATTTCATATTGTTCTCACATGTATATGTGAGTGAAGAGTGTGATTTCCAAAACATTGTAATTGTGGATTACCTTGAATTGTTTATAAATATGCTTTTATTTAAGGAGAAATATGAATAAAAACACACTTGAGTTCTTGGAGCAGAAAGTTTAAGAGTGTTTCTCTTCTTGCAGAGAATCAGACTTCAGTACCCAGCACCTACATCAGGAATTCTACGAGCACCTTTAACTTCAGCTCCAGGGACTCAAGATCCTCTTCCGGTTTCTACAGGCACTACATACATATGGCACACACATAGAGACATACACATATACACAAAAGTAGTAATTAAATAAAATAATTCAGACTGCCTTATTCCTCATTTTTTTTCTCTGAATCACAGTGTGATTCATCCAGCTTAGGATCCACTGAAATCACATTTTATTGTCCAAATTTAATCACATAAAAATTTGATTTTTAAGCTTGTATATAAAAAATTAAAAATATGTAGCTTTCCTTATATCTTATCATGAAATAACCAATTATCTACTTTTTAAAGACAAAGTATCTTGCTACTATGTAGACATTCTTATGCTGAAAATATACAAAGGACAAATCCTCATATATATTCACTTGAAACAAAGTCCTGTGTCAACAGTTTTTCACTATCCTCTGCATTCCCCTCTGCAACTTGCGTGCGATTCCTTAACTAAGTATGATTCTTATTCACGTTTCTCTTCAAATAAATATATATTTGTCAGCAATTCAAGCTAACCCACACATTAGCAAACGTACAGGCTCTGAATCGGTCAGTCGCTGACATTGGCAGATCGCTGAGTTGTGTCTATTTAAAAAACAGTACTTTTGTGAGAACAGATATTTAAAGCTTTATTTTATCATTTGATTTGACAATTAAATTCTAGTTTTATATGTCATGATTTTCCTCAGACTGGAGACTAGCCCATATTAAATATAAAAATCAGTGATAAAATTCTAGTTTGATATGAATTTTTCAACTGAATGAGGAAAGTTTTCTGGCAAGCTGCTCTTCAAGGCACTGAAATTTAATGATATAATTTAAGTGTTATAACATTTTGAAAGGACATTAGAGGTCAGAATGAAACTCCTTCATTTTCAGATGAAGAGACAGTAGAACAATGCATTTTAATAATTTGTTCAAGGTCACTTTAGTTTTTATTAGGTATAGATTGCATATTTTATTCAGTTCCTCGAGTCTTATGTGAATAGTGGTATTTTCAACAGATTTCCTGTCCCATATAAGATTATTTGTCATGTAAGTGAGAGGCATGCAACCTTATCCCACAAAAATTGAATAAAATGTTAATTAAAAAACAAAGCCGAGAGATGAAACGGTCCTGACTTTCTCTGCTCATACTTCACACCTCAGGTGATGCAATTTTCTGAGGCACATTATGAATATGTGTGTATTACACTGCACTGGAGAGAATGCTGATCTAAACCTTCTGTAAGCACATTAATGGAAGAAAGAGAGAAAGAGAGAGGGAGACAGAGGGAGTTAAACATGCTTATAATAACAATGCTGGGCAAGGAATCAATCCATAAAAGCATTTGTCACCAAATCTGAAGACTTGATTTCAATGACCAGAGTTCAGTCCTGTATGATGAGGGGCAAGTTGTTTCTAACCTCTAAAGACAGGGCATGTGCACGTGCACACATACACACACACACTCACACACACACACACACACTCACACACCTACATGCAAACATGTGCACTAACATGCACATAAGCACACAAATACACAAACATTTTCATACAGATAACCTCATGCATATGTAGACACAAACACACATGCATATGCACAAACAAAATAAACAAGCAAATAACTAACTAACTAAATAAATGTAACCTAAAGCTTTTAAATACAGTCCTTTGCTGAGCTGCAATGGCCTCATGTCTAGGTGACTATGGAATCAAAAGTCAGCTCCTTCCCCTACTTGTCACCCACCATTGTTCAAATTAATCATAGTGCCCATGTAACACTGGACACTATGCGGAAAGATGTGGAGTCCATGTGATTCTCTAACTAATTCCTGATGAGTTTTGTGGGAACCTTTTGATTCTTTTAATAAAAGAAGTGAGGAATTAGAAAATAACCCAGAAAATTCAGAGATGGTAGGTGGGGGGAAAGTTGCTATACCAGAAGTGCCTTTTCATGGTTCCTGACAATCGAGTCTGACTTTTGTTTCACAGTCGTAACAAGTTTAATAACAGTGGCTGGCTAATAGAGGTCATTGGTCTTACATCAGTAAGATGGAAATTCTATCCAACACTGCATCCCAGAAAGAAGTGACATGATTACTTTTGAGCAGGCACAGGATAAATGGCACAAGGCAGAAAAAAGCAAACTGTTATGGTAAATGTAATTCAGTGCATATAGGCATAATTTTGTCATTGTGATAAAAGCAAGAACATTCCCATTATTTCTCCTGAACGCTGCCCATTCACACTCGGCCTATACCTTTTTAGAAAAATAGAAAAGTGAGTCTGACCTGAAGTGAAGTTCAGATCTTTTCATTACTTCTCAGAAGGCTCCCTGTACGAAGAATGTCTTTATGGGTCAGCCGCACTATGCAAGTTACACTGCTGTTTCTCAACAGAGTAAGTCTGGGCAGTAGATAGAGCAGTAGGTGTTCGCTGGCATCATCATATTCCTTTAACAAGGTTGTCTTTCAAACTTCAAGAGAAGAAATGTTTTGATATTGCATTTTGGAATCTCTACATGCATATAGCTTACTCCTTATTAGAGAGAGCTTACACCCAGGGAAGAATTAACACAAGCTTCATGTGTATTTAAAGCACAGGGTCTCTATGTACTAAGCGCTAATATTAGGCTTTAAAACTAAGGCAAGATGAAAAGGTTTTGCCTATTCCTGTTTCTTGTGTCTTACTTACAAAATATATAAGAAATACCTATATATACATTCATGCATGTATATGTAGGTATGTATATACAATCCTTGACTATCCTATGACATTCTCACTTCCTGGCTGTAGATAACACAGAGCTGGAGAAATGTCTATCAGTACTGATGGGGGAGGTCTTGATTTCCCTGTCTACTATGTTCTATACTTTACTGCTGTCTTTGTTCATTTAGTACAGGATCCTCAGACACACATGTTTACTATCAGATAAGATATAAGCACACAAGTGTATCACTCCTTGCATATGAAGGGCTTTGTTCTTCTTTTCATCTTTATTATTTTTTAGACTTTAGGATCCTCAAAGGGCCTCTGTAGAAATTGTGTATTGATTACAGTGAGACATTGGATTTGAAGATGAAGAAATTATGGTCTTTTCCAGTTGTTTGAGAAAATGAAGCCTAAACTTCTGTGAGCTTTGAAAGCACTGCTGTAGTGCTCCGTGAACAATGTGTTGTGCTCTCTGACACCTCAGGCTTCCTCCTTTATTTCACAACTTCCAACTTCCTCTTACAACTGAGAGGAAAGAGAGAGAGAGAGAGAGAGACAGAGAGACAGAGAGACAGAGAGAGACAGAGAGGAGTTATTGCCATATCTACTAATTAATGTGAGTCACTTGCTCAAAGGCAGAATATTAGTTTCACCAGTGGCTCAATAAAGAGGTGTTCTCTGGCATGAAATGACACACAATTGTGTCATCATTTTTGTAATTAAAAGCTGAATAATATATATTATGTTGGTTATTTTTAACCTCAATTTCTCTTTAGGAATGAAGAATAAAATCTTGAAAAAAATAAATGAATAATTGCTTTGAAAGTATGTCTGTATACAACAGAACTACAGAATTGAGTAATATAGAGGATAGCAACACTTTATTTTGTATCAATATACTTTTAAAATAATTTTATTTTGGAGTTATATAATTACACCATTTTCCTTTCTGTTTCCCCCCTACAAGCCGTCCCACGAACCTCTCCCAAGTTTATTGCCTTTTTCATGAATTGTTGTCACATGCTTATGTGTATATGTATACACATATTTATTTCTAAATTGTTATTATTTAGTTATCCTGTACAGTACTGTAGTTATGTATCTTTTCTGATTTAACTGCTTAGTACTGAAAAACCATTTGATGTGCCTTTTTCAAAGAAAAAACATTTCAATTGCTGCCAGTATTATGTAGCTTTTTTAATTACCTTGTGTAGACTTGAGTCTTCTTGACACATACTCCACTGTGTCTACTTTGCTACATCTATTGCTATTGTCCTTGTTTAGTTCATGCTAAGGCAGTTGGTGAGGCTTTGCTAGTGTTGTTTTTGTAATTCCAGCTATGTTTGTGAGACCTCTGTATCTTACAATTTTCTGCCCTTTTTTCTGCAATGATCCCTGAGCCTTTGGAGTAGGAATTATTTTGTAGATGTATTCACTGGGACTGGGCTCTATAACTTTGCATTTGGGTTTATACCTCAATTTCTCTATCTGAATGAAGAATCAAATATTGGAAAAAAATAAATGCATAATTGCTTTGAAAGTATGTCTATATATAACAGAACTATATGATTGAGTAATATAATTTCTATAACGTTGTCTCTCTGTGGCAGATAGAAGTTTCACTGATGAGGTGTGAAGACTACATACCTTATCTGTGGGATGCTTATTTGGAACGCAGTTAAGGGTCACATATTAGTCAAGTGGTAGTTATAGATTGTTTTCTACATTTCTCTTACCATGAAATGTTCTACTTGAAGTAATATTAGGAGTAAACTCACCTAACCAGTAACAGAAGGATAATGCTGTTTTTAAACATTCAGCATTATTGAATAAATGTAAGGAAATGATTGATTCGTTTCTCATTTTGACTAAAATGTGGAATAATATACAGTCATGTTACATCACTGTCTATGATCGATGTTTCCACCAAAGGACATATAGCTGCATGGGGTCTGGGCCACCACCTGTGGCTATGTTTGTGTTCAAGGGTGATACCACCAGCAGGACTATGCTGAGTTGAGTGGTCTGAGCTGCCAACCAGGGCAATGATGTCATTTGGACCCTTTGGTAGCCAGCGTTTATGTTGACGTACATGTCTTCAGTTTCCAAGGAAAGTCCTGTAGATGCCTAGAGTCTGAGCCACCACCTGAAGCTGACTTCAGGTTGGTGTGCCAGGGTCAGGCTGCAGCAGGAGTTATGCAGATCTGAATGTCCTACCCTGCCACCTGGGGCTATTGTGACACTCTGTGCCTGAGTTGCAGCCCAGGGACATGTCTGGAACTATGGCCCTGCTGCAGCCAGGGTCTGTGTTGCTGTCTATGGCTCTTGTTATCACTAAGGACCATGTGGTTGCCTGGAGTCTGAGCTGCCACATGGTGTCATATTGGTGTCTAAGAGGGACATGTTGCCAGCAGAGTCAGGGTGATATCCAGGCCCAAGCTGCTCCTTAGGGTCATGTCTTGGTCCATGTTTCTGATGTAGTTGGGGTTAATCTCTGCAGCCCATGTTACCACAAAGAGCCATTGGAACTACATGGGTTGAAATTGAGGGTCATGATTGTTTGGCACCACTCTTCACAGGCCCTGGGACACCTGGCCCTGCCTCTCACTGGTCACTGTAGCAGTGGAGCTGGCCCCATAGTTAGGAGAGATGGCCCCACACTCACCATGGGCACAGGAGAGCTGGACTGGTGGCATGGTCATAGAAGAGCTGGCTCTACCTCTTGACTGAAGGTGGGGGTCCCAGCATCCCAGACTGATCAAATTTGCTACCACCCAGACCTACATCTAGGGCTTTTATTTGGCACACCTCAACATCTATCCCATCTATGACCTGTGGGAGCTCATGGAGGAACTCACCCTGTGTAACCATAGCAGCAGGATCTCAATGACTCTGGGCAACAGCAGGATATACAAGAGGAATCTCACTGAGGGGCCAGCATTGATGCTACACCAGAACCCAAAGGACTCCAACATGACCAACAATACATTACATGATGAACATTTGCAAGTAAAGCTGAGTGAACAAAGGATATACTGAATGACATACTGCAGCTCCAAATGCCATTAAAACAAATGAAGAGGTATTGGAGAGGTAGAAAAGAGAGAGGAACAAAGTGTGTTTTTGTTTGCTTATTTGTTTTCTTTGTTTTTTAAATAACTTTCTTTTGTGGGGGACACGTTGAGGTTAAGGGGTGAATATAGAGACAACCATGTTAATGTAACTGTGCAATGCTAGACAAATAGAAAAAAATAATCTGTTTGAAGTAACTCATAAGTTTGGAGACTCATAAGTGAGGAATTTGGGGTCCAAACATTAGCTGAGATAATATTGAGCCTCTAGGGTTTTAGCTACACAGAGTGTGACAGGGGTAATTGATAGACCAAAACCTTAAGGATTGATCTCAGTAGTCTTGGGACTGGTGAAACAAGTGTGGAGACAAGAAACTTCCATAAGTCCTGAGTTGGAATCCTGTGGGAGCTGAAGGCTGGATAACATCTTACCTACACTGACATCACATTTTCAGAATTGAAGCCCAGCTCCCAAAAAATGAAATGATAAATAATTTACTTAGCTGCCTTAGTATTTCTGTTGCCCCCCAATTACAAGGAGAAATTGTTTATTTCTGAGGTTGGTAAGGGTTATTTTGCTTTTCAGTAAAGAAACAAGTCACTATGCAAGAGAGCCTTAGGTTGTGGAAAAGTTTGTGAGTTCACTTCTGTTTAGGTGATGGCTACACAGATAGGAATTTCATGGTGATCCTTGAGCTGCATGTTTTGTTTTCAGCACTTATTCATGCGGAACATTCAAGATGATAAATTAGGAAACTTTTTGTTACTTTTTATATTTTGAGACAATTCTCATGCATCCTGTGCTGGCCTGAAATTCCCTACGCAGCTAACAATGACCTTGACTGTGTGAAACCACTGCTTCCCTTGGAGAGCTGGGATTGAACTTCTGCAGTGGAGTTCTGCAGTGGGAGGTATCCACAGTAGGGATTCAAGCACATTGCGTAAGAACTCTACCTCAAAGGCCATATTCCTAGCCCCGAACATCTTTCAGTGTTTTAATTTTAATTTTTCTGATGGTGTGTAATGTTTCCAGACTGGCATCACGTTCACTGTGCTGCTGAGGATGAGCTTGGACTCCTCATCCTCCTGACTTTACATCTCAGGTTCTGCAATGAGAGGTGTGGACCATCATTCTCACAGTATAGGGACCATTATATCTTGATTGCCAATAAGTTGCAGTTAATATCTTGAAGCTGTAAGACCTTCATGAATATGAATATTGCTTTCAAGATCTAACCTCCATTTGTCCAGTACAGGATTCCATTGCATTCTTTTTTAATTCAGAGGTAAATGAGCAAGACATTACTTGAGGGAGAGATGTTGGCAGTTTAACTGTACCTTAGGAAGCTAATTTCACACTCCTGGGTAACTGCAATTGGTACAACACCTTTTCTGCTTTGAATTATCTAGAATATTTGCCAGGCAGTTCAAGTTCAACAACATCCATTTGCTTAGCTAGCCAGTTTGAACCTTACAACACGATGCCATTTTTTCCTGATATCAGACATCTTATTTTTCATATTCTGTATATATTTTTCTTTCCTAAGAGGTCAGCAAGGTGGAAATTGTCTATCTCACTGGTTTTGACAAGCACAGGATATTTGGATGTGGCATATTTTCCCTCTGAATGTTTGTAATATACAACACATTTCTACAATTTTGTTCCCATGTCACCTAGTATTTGAACTCTTTCTTGATGTTTTCAGGCATTATTATGCATCTCAAATTCTTGATTCCTGTATCCCCTGAGAATGTAACTATTGGAGATTACTCACCTTGCAGCTGCAAATATCAACACAAAGACACAAATGTTTATTAAAACATCTCCTGTCATTGGTGAAATCTCACTGTTTAGTTAGTCATGAACAAAGACAAATCTGAGAAATAACCCCCCAACTGTTCATGCGGCATAGTTCATGCACCATTGATAATCCAGTGTGAACAAAAGTGGTATGATAGAAGGCTTTCTTTGAAAGAAAAATGTCAACTATGAAAATACATATTTTAGTTACAGCATTTTTTTCTCACCTCATCTGAGTGGGATAATGATCCCAAACCTGTAATTTTTCAGAAATGAAAACATGATGATTTAACTCCACTGTTTTATAAATAGTTTCTTGGAAAGCTGGGATGTACTTACATAGAAAAGTCCTTTGCCATTATTCTTTCTAAACTGGTGATGGTGGAGAATGTTTTCATGTAATATCCTCTGGGTAGCAGATCTCTGAGCAATTTTCTTTTCCTTTTACACTGAAGTGCATTTGAAGTCAAATTGATACCAGAAGAATAAGGAATATATTTTGAATAAATTCCCTGTTATCATTAAAGGTGTTACACTACAGTGGTTCTCAACCTTCATAATACATCAGACCCTTCCTTATGTTGTGGCAACTCCAAACCATGAAATTATTTTCATTGCTTCTTTTTAACTGAAATTTTACTCCTGTACTCATAATGCAAATCATAATGTAAATATCTGTGTTTTCCAATGGTCTTAGGTGACCTTTGTGGAAGGATCTGTTGACCCCAATTGGAGTCACAACCCGTAGGCTGAGAACCCAGTACTACTTCGTGTCAGCAACTGGTAAATTCTAAGACTTCTTGATATGGTAAGCAGGATTCTCAGAAGGTGAGAAATGGGGGCTTCTTCTGTCACTTCTCTCGTTAGGGCAATGGCTTACAAATGGGTGTCTTAGTCACCAGAACTGTGACATGTCCGAATCCATTACTGCCAGCATTAGTAGGTGGGTTTGCACACCTCAAACCAGGAGATCGCTAAGCATCCTCTGAGGAGGATCCACTTATTTTCCCAAGCTTCTAAGGAAGAGAAGACTCTTTTTGGTAAAGTCAGAATCATAAGACCTGAAGCCTAATTCATTTTCCATGTCTGTGAATTTCAAGGCAATGGGGTGATGGGAAGGGCTGAAATCAATGGTCTGGTGAAGTAGGAAGGTGAACAGGAAGTAGTTTCATTTATACATCTCTTGAAAGGAAGCAAATGAAAACACAAACAAAATCATAACTCTGCTAGACCATAGAGTTTAGCTTCCTATCACCCATGCTTCAGTGTCTAGGTTGGAATTAACATGTTACTCAAGATCAATATAAAATTAAAAGCCCTACCTAATTTTAGAAGGGAAGACAGGATTTGCTATTTTCAAAATGATACATCATCATTTTGTTTTTTAAACTTATTTTGCTGTTCTAACAGAATCTTAGAACATCTCATTCATAGTACCTATCATTAAAGGGGGGGAAACTAGTGTAGTGTATGTAAGTGTGTGTGTGTGTGTGTGTGTGTGTGTGTGTGTGTGTGTTTGCATGTAAGAGAAAAGGAGATGGGAGAGACATAGAGTGCCTAGATCCATTATCCATTTACTACTTTTAGCTCCACTGTCAGTTTGCCTGATTATACATAATAATATATAAGTATAAATCTATTTTAAAACACTAACAAAACCCATATATATATACATATATATATATATATATGTGCATGTTTGCTTAACACAAGCCTGCATAAGGTAGCTTTATGCTCCCTATGAGTAATTGGGGAATCAGTTATCTAGAACACAGGATATGATATTTAAGAGACAGAATACAGGATTTGAGTTCAGATCTCTCTGTAAACAGGAGCTGATAAGTGATTTCATTTATTCATACCACACAACCGTGGTATGAATAACAATTTTAAGAAAATTGCTTTCATGCCTTTGCCCAGTTTTGAATTGTCAGTTGATAATATTGATCAGAGTTCCTTTACCATGGAACTGTTGTGTCTGGGAGCAACTGTTCTACTAGTTAAGAGGTGATAAATATGATGGATTCTCTTTCATTACAATGGATCAAAATAGTGGTAATCATAATCCTAATGACTTTAGAGATAATATATTGGAGGAGGAAACTTGGAACTCCTGAATTGCATAAACAATAGTTAAATTCAGTTAAGCTTAAACTAGTATACCATAAACATTGTATTAAATGGCTTTCATATTTTTTCTCTTCAGTTTTTCCACTCTGGTGAACAACATAGTTTTCTAAAAATTCCTTTGTTTCCACAAAGCATATCCAGTAATTACTGAGGATACCTTGTCCTCTGTTCATGTTTTCAGGACTAGAAATCTCTGACCCCGAATTATCATAATGTTCTGAGAACATTTGGCAAATGCAAGTAATATGATCACTATAGTGACTATTAAGACTTTCTGGAATATTGAGAGTGAAAATCAAACTCCCAGTTTCTAGAAACTCAGACAGCTTCCTGGAGCTAATGGATCTCTAAAGGAAAATTACAACTGTACATATGGAAAATGAGTCAGGGAGGTGAATAAAACAAGACAAAATTCACATAGGATTACCCAGGAGAAAGGTATTACATCTATATGTTCCACAGGGAAAGGGGTTTGTTTTTCTGTATTTTTTTAAATCACTACTGACATCTGTAGAATTCATCTCATGATTTCAGGATGTGATTCTGCAAAGTTCTATAATACACTATGAGTATTAGTCACTACATACTACCAGTTATGGAAAATGTAAGTGGCTCTATGGATATAACAATTATCTATACAATAATGATTAAGTTAATTACTACAAAAATAATTTTAAAATATTGTCTTAATTAACAGCATCACAGAATAATTTTTTAAAAATCTGATGAATTTGTAGTAAAGTGCATTGTGACATGAGCCTGTAATCTTAGCACTTAAGGACAGCCTTGGTCTTACCTCAACATGGTGATAGAACAGACTTAGCAGACTTCCTAGTGGATGCCTTACCATCTCTGAGGAGAAGATGGGTGGAGGAGGAAGTTGGGAGAGCAGGAGGAAGGAGATGAAGAGGTAGGGAGAACTGGGATTGGAATGTAAAAAATAAATTGGTAAAACAATAAAAGAACAGAAATGGAAAATTACTGAAAGTTCAGTCCAGTCTTAATACTGTGTAAAGAGGGCATGCTTATAATCCCAAAACTCAGGATATGGAGGCAGAAGGATCAAAAGTTAAACATCATCTTCAACTACATACATCATAAGTCTGAGGGCAGGCTTGGTTAGCTGAAAAACTGTCTCACTGTCTCACCAAAACAAAACAAAATAAACAAAAACAAAAAACCAATGTTAAGCATAACAGCAAATTGCATATGGAGTTTTATCCGAGAAAATATGCATGTATGCATGAATTCATTCATTTCTTAGGAAGAAAATAACATACAGAAAACTTACAAATAAGAATATTTAACAAGTCCAAGACTAATTTGTCTTCTGTAACAGAAACAGGAAGATTCACTGGGGGTTTTATAGAGTGGGCACTGCAGGTTAGCCTAGGTGACAATTCTTGTTTTATTTTTCATAAGAATGTTGCATGAATGTTTGTTTATTCTTTGTTCTATGGTTTTGTTTTGGTAACTTTCACATTAAAATGTATAGAGTGTGGGAAATCCCCTCATCGAATGCTGTGATACACTGGGAGCCATGCTGGACACGAAACACTTAAGGATTTAATTGAAGAGCATGCCATACAGGAAACTGGTAATTTAGAGGAAAAAGTAAACAAGCAGGGAAAGCAAGAATGTTGTTTTCAGCAAAATGTGTTTTCATCCTCACAAATCATTTCCTTTTGTCAAGTTGTTTAATTGTTCCAGACTTTCCTTTTACCATATTTATTCTCAACGAGCCATTGTTACATTATGTTTTAGATTCACTATTAATTTTATTTTCCTTTTATAGTTTTTTGTGGGGGTGGGCAATAGAATCTGAATATATGTGTGTCACCATCCCCGGCCATCACTAAAGCATTCTCCGTCTTAAATATCATCTTAGTAAACTCTCTCCTTCCTTCTTTCCTATCCATTCCTTTTGTAAGATAAATGCCACATTCTCTCTGATCTGAGGCTCCTAACTCCAAGTCTTCTCCTTTGGAGTACTGGGAATGTATCCTCCTGTCTCAAATGTGTTTACCATTGAGCCACATTTGCAGCCCACGATTTCCTTTTTCATTTTTAATTTCTATGCTAATGATTTTTGCTGTCTGCATTAATTCTGTCCAAAAAATCATTTGGTTATAAACAAATGACTAGAGAAACAGTAAAAACAACATCAGATGTCACACATATTGTCAGCAGATTGTGTGTGTTAGCTGTTTGTTAGAACATGTATAGGTATCTTTTTTGTCAATGCTGAAGATACTGGTCTGATGTCAACAGCTCAATGCAAGAGAAAACCCAAGGAGCAGAACCATCAGAGACCTGGGAACTGCCCAAAGGGATTCAGTTGGCCCAGAGATTGCCAGCTTCAAAGTCCCATTCTCCACCCACAGGATAGGCAAGGTAAGCTTGGGACTGTTCACAGTCTGCCATCAGTTGCCCTGGGCAGAACCACAGGCGATCTGGGTTCTGCCCTCCCAGAAACTGCCAGTACCATAGTTCATTTTTCCACCCATGGTACAGGGTAGGGTTCAGTCGACCTAGTTCTAGCTACAGCAATACAACAAAAGGATATCAAGGGGATACAAATTGGAAATAAAGAGGTCAAACTTTCAGTATTTGCAAATGATATGATAGTTTACAAAAGTGACCCCAAAAAATTCTACCAGGGAACTCTTACAAATGATAAATGTGTTCAGCAATGTGGCATCATAAAAGATCAAATAAAAAAATCAGTATCCCTACTATATACTGATAATAAAAGGGCTGAGAAAGAAATCAGAGAAACATCATCCTTTACAAATAGCCACAAACAACATAAAATACCTTGGGGTAACGCTGACCAAACAAGTGAAGACGTGTATTTCAAGAACTTAGAGTTTTTAAAGAAAGAAATTAAAGAAGACACCAGAAAATGGAAATATCTCCAATCCTCTTGGATAGGTAGGATCAATGTAATAAAAATGGCAATCTTACTGAAAGCAATATACAGATTTAATGCAATCCACATCAAAATCTCAACACAATTCTTCACAGACCTTGAAAGAACATTTCTCAACTTTATACGGAAAAACAAGAGACCCAGGATAGCCAAAACAACGCTGTTTAACAAGGCAGTATCTGGAGGCATCACCATCCCTGACTTCAATCTATATTACAGAGCTATAGTCCTGAAAACAGCTTGGTATTGGCACAAAAACAGACAGATAGACCAATGGAGTTGAATTGAACACCCCGACATTAACCCACACACATATGAACACCTGATCTTTGACAAAGATGCTAAAACTATACAATGTAAAAAAAAGAAAGCATCTTCAACAAACGGTGCTCACATAACTGGAGGCTGACAGGTAGATCCATGTCTATCGCCATGCACAAAACTTAAATTCAAATGGATCAAAGACTTCAACATAAATCCAGTCACACTGAACCTCTTAAAAGAGAAAGTAGGAGGTACCCTTGAACAGATTGGTACAGGAGACTGCTTCTTGAATATAACTCCAGTAGCACAGACACTTAGATTGACAATTAATAAATGGGACCTCCTGAAACTGAGAAGCTTCTGTAAGGTAAAAGACACAGCCAGCAAGACAAAAAGGCAACCGACAGATTGGGAAAAGATTCACTAACCCCACATCTGACAGAGGGCTGATCTCCAAAATCTACAAACAACTCAACAAGCAAGTGTCCAAAACACCAAAGGATCCAAACAAAAAGTTGAGTACAGAACTAAATAGAGAATTCTCAGTAGAGGAGTCTAAATGGCTGAGAGACACTTGAGAAGGTACTCAACATCCCTAGCCATCCAGGAAATACAAACCAAAACAACTCTGAGATACCATCTTACTCCTGTCAGAATGGCTAAAATCAAAAACACCAATGACAGTTTATGCTGGAGAGGATGTGGGAATCAGTATGGAGATTCTCAAGAAAATGAGAATCAGTCTACCACAAGACCCAGCAATTCCAGTCTTGGGGATATACCCAAAAGTTGCACATTCATACAAAAAAAGACGCTATGTTCCATTATGTTCATAGCAGCATTATTTGTAATAGCCAGAACCTGGAAGCAACCTAGATGCCCTGCAACTAAAGAGTGGATAGAGAAAATGTGGTATATTTACACAATGGAGTACTACTCATAGGAAAAAAAATGGAATCTTGAAATTTGCAGGTAAATGGATGGCACTAGAAGAAACCATCCTGAGTGAGGTAACCCAGTAACAAAAAGACAAACATTACCATGTACTCACTCATATATGGATTTTAGACATGAATCAGTTGAGTGCCAGCATACAATCTCACTGCCAGAGTCTGGGAAACAGAACCTTCATCCATAGACTGACAGAAGCAGAGGCAAATCCCACAGCTAAACACTGAACTGAACTCCTGGAATCCAGTGACCAAAAGGGAGAAATGATAAGCAAAGGAGTTAATACTGGGTTGGTTTAACCCAGAGAAACAGTTGATCTGAACAAAGGGGAGCTCTTGATCCCCAGATTGATGGCTGTGGGAAAAGCATGGGACTGACTCAGACCCCCTGAATGTGGGTGTCATTTAGGAGCCCTAGGTAATCTGTGGGGCCTAGGGTAGGATTTATCCCTGGTGTACAAATAGATTTTGAGTACACATCCCAAAATGAGGGATGCTCCCTCAGCCTGGACTCTTGGTGGACGGCCTAGGCACTGCCCTGGATGAAATGACAGACTCTGGAGATCCTCCTTGGAGGGCCTCGCCCTCCCTGGGGATCAGAGGGGGTCCTGGTGGGGAGTGCAGGGGAAGAGGGGAAGGAGAGGGAGCTGTCATTGACATGTGAAACAAGTTTGTTTCTAACTTAAATTTAAAAAATGGGTTTGTATAAAAATACTAAAACAAAACAAAACTACATTTAAGGGTATGGTTTGGGCTACAGATGAATAGTTGTTAGTGATCTCTGATGTAGCACTTTTGAAAGCTAATTTAGTAACAAGGTTTTTGTCCCCAAAGAAAATACTAATCACCAAGGATGACTTTGTTCTGTTGCACTGATGCTTGGAGAAAGGTCACAAACTCTCACGGTATCAATCCTATGCTGTAATTTGAAATAATGATTCTCAGGTAAAAAACATTTCAAAATATGGTTGTTACATAGTACCTTTGGGAGATACAGGTCAGCGTACAATTTCTTTATGAAAAGAATGACATTCCTAAATAAGGAAATCATTCCTATGATGAGCAAAGGAGTGAAGACTGGGTTGATTTAAGTGAAAGAGGCTATTATGGTCTACATACAGTAAAACCACAGCTTAAGACTTTTAAAAGAGAATGTTCTAAATTTGAGGAAATTAAGTCTAACCCTATCATTATAAAATACGTTGTTCCTTCCCATATTTTCTCATTTACCTTGCCTTCCTATTCCCCTCTACCATTTAATCCTTATATTCTAGTTTCCCCTTTATCTCTTTATAACGCTATATTCTATTTTCCTTTCCATGAAGATCCCAGTGTCGTGCAACAACAGCACACATGTTATGGGACTAACAATCATGTTTAAAAAGCTGGATTTAAGCCCACTTCATGAGATGAAACGCAACCTTACATGATTAAAGTGGCCAAGAACCTGGGACTACATAGGAAAACCGACTACTATTACTCTGCTAAAAGAACAACAATAAAATGAGTTCCAATAACATTCTGCTATACCCATGGATCACTGCACTTCTAAACAAGAAGTTATTTGCAGTTAATTTCTGCTGGGAGAAGGAAAATCAGTTTCATCCAACGCAGATGTGCAGGCTAGTTTCATGTCAATTTGATACAAGCTAGAGTTATCCCTAAGGAGGGAATCTCAGTTGAGAAAATACCTCTATAAGATCTGGCTATAGGCAAGCCTGCAGGGCATTGCTTAGTGATTGATGTGAGGAGACCCCATCCCCATTGTAGGTGGTTCCATCTCTGAGTTGGTGGTCCTGTGTTATCTAAGCTATCAGGCAAAGCAAACCATAGGGAGCAAAAAAAAAAAAAAAGAAGAAAAGAAAAAAGAAAAGAAAACTCAAGAATTTGATTTGTGCAGATAATGAAAAAAAAACAGAAAAAAGTGCCCATATGTGATATAATATTTAATATTTTCATGATTTTAATTATCGAATGTATGGGAATTGAAACAATAACCAAATCCATAGCATCATTGAGTATGTATATATTATTAAAAATATACAGCTGTAATGAAATAAAGAATGGGGACAAAATCAGCTCTGGCTTTGTCAGTGGTTGCATGAAGTGGCCAATCACATTGGGTCCTAGATGAGGGACTATTCAGAGGAGTACTAGTACTTAGTGGATTCACTTCCTCCTTCCTTTCTTTTTCACTTAGTCAGAAAACCCATCCCAGTGACACACCCAGACATATGTCTCCTGGGTGACTCAAAATCCTGTTAGGCTGTGAAGACTATATATCACATTATAACATGATAAGCAAAACACATCAGTGTTACTTTAATATGTTAAGTTATATATAGATAAGGCACTATGAGGATGTCTTTGTAAATGGGGGGCATTGGATCGCCCTGTGTAGTAAACTTTTTTTTTCCCTTCTGTGCTATATGAGCATATGTATGCTTGCAGAAAGCCATCACAATGGTTGGACTCTAATGAGTATTTACTTTGTGTTGTACACTGAGCTGAAGAGTTGGTTCATCAGGATATTTTTACTCAAACTTCATCATGACCCTATGGTACAGGTGCCTGCACTGTGACATATCAGCAGGATCAGTGAGACAAAGTTCATAACCTAGTCACTGCAGAATGCAGGATATGAATCACAGGTGTCAGATTCTAGTCCTCCATGTTTGGCCTGTGTGCTGATTGGAGGTCAACTGACAGTCCTAATTATGATAAAAATGTAATTGGTTGGGCACTAAAGTCACAATGCTGCTCCAAATGGGAGGGCTGACACTGTCACTAACATTATGCAAAGTCCCTGTGGCTCATATAATTCCCTACCTTTGACCCATAAATGTGATATTAATTGAAGCAACAGAAACAAAGTCTACAAGAAATTCTGTTCTCAAGTGTCCTGGGTTGCTGATATTGGAAAAGCAGTGCTTGCTGACTTTTCTATCTTGTTTGTACTTTCTCACCTGATTTTGCTAGCTCCCTGCTCACTCTTGTCTCTTCTTTGTTATACTGTGTTAAGAGAAGCTGCATCCTTGTTTATGAATGTTGAGAATTATTTAACTATGGTTTCCACTTTTCTTATAAGCAGGTGGCCTGGAATCAGCTTTTCTGACATATGATGAAATGAAAACAGAATTCAAAAACGAGTTGATGCCTTTCTTAGTGATATGTCCATTGCATTAAATGGAGATGCAAATTTAATAGACATATAGAACATGTATAAACAATACACAGAGCAGAATATATATGTATGTATAAGCATATATAAATTGGAACATACAAAAGGATATATTTGCATAATAATTTCACATATTCATATCTCAAAAGGATAATTGAAAAATAAAAGAAATGATTATCATATAATTGTGACATCTTTCAGTCACAGTAGGAATTTGTAAAAGCACAAATATAAATACTCATTTTGCCATGTTTAAAGGGATGACTTTTAAAAGTATAGTGCATTTTCTCTGCTCAGTATGTTTTATCATAGTTCTCAACTCTTGTGTGACTTCTAGCATACATATAGCATTGTATTAAAATGAATTATCATTGACCCAATAATCTTGTAGGTGTCTTCTAAATGCAAACCAGAAAGCTATGAATAGTATAGACAGGTATAAACTGTATCCAGTATCAATATGAGATATTCAATGTGTCATGGGACAATTACACATTGTCAGTAACATTTCACAATAAAATATTCTGGGACTAAGAATTAGGATCACTAAGTGTTAGTGGTGAACAGATTTTAATTCACCTTTATTTTCTGTAGGTAATAAATAAAGATATATGCTTCAGATCTCCACAGCACATATATTCCTAAAAACACAAATACATGCTGCTCAATCTGTGTAATGCTACCTATATATTTTTTTCAGCACTGACCACTTTTACTAGATAACGAATTGGTGTGCTCTTCCCCAGGGAAGACTAATTCTCTTGCTCTTAATACCTGTAGTTCTCTCTAGGGTTAAGGCTCCTGTGCTTCACACTGTCCATATTAGTGTGTTTATTGTTGTCTTTGCCCCATCCACCTGACTCCATAAACAAAATAAAGTCAAAATGAACATCCTAACATTGATGTGAACACTTTGTTTTTAAATCACCAAGCAACTTAAAGAAGAAAGCGAGAGAAAAGTTTCACAGTCATTCCTGTGTCATAATTATTCTGGAACCTGTGATGAACTGTGCATGTGTAGAAAGCTATGAAGTATTAGCTACTAATGGATGAGTTTTCCATCACTGATTATTGATCTACTGGTGCAATAAGTGCAAGAAGAATCCTTGGAGGTAGCTTATGGCTTATTTTTAAGATTCCAGGTGTTCTGTTCATCTACATCTGAATATGTCACCCACACAAGCACGCTGTTTGATTCACCAGAGTAAATGAGGCCCTGTACCTCTATACCCTGTACTTTCTTCAAAAAATCAGTCCAACACATGCCACATTATTTATGTGGGATGACATTAAGATGCTCACTCTTCGCAGGAATAAGCACAGTGATGATGTTAATTCCAGCACTTCATTTGCTGCGGAACACTTACACTTAAATGCAGCAGAGGACTACGTGACATTTCCTGTGCATTTTACCATTTCAGTGTTTGATTATAGCTTTCTATTTGTGGTAAGTTACTTCTGCAAGATTTTTTTCAGACTTAATTTAAATTTTTAAGTATTTTGCTCCCAAATTAAGTAACCCGGCAGGCTTTGAGCATCACTTACCTTTTCTCAGAGCAGATATCAATCATTTGTAACACACACAAGGCTCCAACTTTTGTGACTCTAAAGGTAAGCTGAAATAGAAAATAAAGAGAGAAAGCACGGAGCAATATCAGTATTCATATAAATCCCTGAGTAAAACACAGCTTCTGAAGAAGCAGATGGGAATTTTCTCAGTGAACTAAGTATTTTTATGGTCTATTGGAGCATGCAAAGTGTCAATGAAGAAGGTTAGTCCCAAAACTCAGAGTCTATCTTTATTATAGAGAACAAACAATTCAAGGATGAACCCAAGAGTTTTGTCATTCCTGCTACACAACCGACAGGTATAAGAGTTAATGTGGGGCTTAGGTAAGTCCATTCTTCCATTGGTTCTTGGTTTCTGAGGTAAGTACTTGCTGCTGCCAACTTGAGGTTAATATCACTAAAAGAATGAACTTCAAAGATCTGAGCTTTGAAATGCTTACTGATCATTCAAATGTAAATATCTCTCATTCTACAGAAAATAAGGTACTTTCAGTAGTAATTCCTATAATACACATGGTGATGCTTAATAACTGATAATAATTAGCAAGTGGAAAAGTATAAATGAATTTTATACTATAAAAAAATATTCTTCAAATATTTATGAAAATGTTAATGAAAGCCAAGAGGGTATAAAATTATATTAGATCATGTAATGAAAGCATAATATAAAATTTACCAGTGCTCAATGGCAAATGTTAATCACTCTCCAAATACAATCACAAAAGTAGTAACTTAAGGGCTAAAGAAACAGCTCAGTGGTTAACAGCACTTGGAATACAAACACATGCAGTGAGTACACATCCCAGGGAACAAGTAAAAATCTGGGAGTGATCACTTGCACCTAAAAGGCCAGCATTGAGGATAAAGGGTAGAAGCAGGTGGATAGTTGGGTCTTATTGGCTGCCAAACTAGCTGCAAAGTGGTGATCTTCAAGATGGGTTAGAACACTTGCCTCCAGGAAATAAAGTAGAGTAATAGAGAAGGGTACCCAACATTCTAGACTTCACAGGAATGCACATTGGTGGATACACCACCACCCTCCGACACTCAGTTGTATGCACATGATTCTTCAGACCCACAATCAAAGATTCTGTGTTTCAAAATAGAAATCTTATTGAGTGGTGAAATCACACTCTTTCAAAACAAATAAATTTAATAACAAAATAAACTGAATTCCATATAATTATAGAACAAATGCTACATAGAGGGTAGTGATAGAATCTATCTTTTTTTTTTTTTTTTGCTTTGTTGTTTTCTGAGACAGGGTTTCTCTGTGCAGTGATTACTGTCATGGAACTCACTCTGTTACCAGACTGGCCTTGAACTCACAGACATCAACCTTCCTCTGACTCCCAAGTGCTGGGATTAAAGATATGTGCCAGCACCACCAGGATCTTTTATTCGTTTTAGGTATTTTTTTTTAAATTTTGCTTTGTTTTTTAAGGTTTGTTTCTCTACATAGGCCTGGCTGTCTTTGAAATCAATATTTCAAACCTCAAACACCAAGAGATTTACCTGCCTCTGCCTTGCAAGTCTTGAGATTAAAAGCATTCCCCTGATGCCCAGTGTGACAGTAACAACTATATTCTCAACCTTTAAGAAGGACAGGCATGAGTGACTGGGGATGGCTACAGAGCTTCCCATCCCGGCAGGGGTCAAGCACTCCAGACCCCAGGACTTCTATTCCACCAACCAGACCAGGGGAACAGCTGGTCGGGCTGGACCAGGTAAAACAGGCCCTGCATCTAGGCCTGCATTCCAGTGCCTGGGGATTTACTGGAAACTGCTACAGAGCTTCCCATCCTGGCAGGGAGCCACATACCCCAGATACCAAGTTTTCTCTTCCACTAAAGGGACCAGGGGACCAGGTGGGAGGCTAAGCACCCCAGGTTCCTGGTCTTCTTCTCTACCCATGGGACCAGAACTAGGACAAGGAATAGAAGAACTACCAGAGTATTGGACTTGCTAGCACCCACCAAAAGGGAACTCTGGTACCCTAACCACAAAGCCAATAAGGGGCTCTTTCTGTACCCACTAGAAGAAGAGATGGGAAAGAGACAATACAAAAACACACTCAGGACCAGAAAAACAAATATCACACCACCAGATTCTAGAGACTCCACACCAGCAAGACTGCAAAATTCCAATGCAAATGAAGCAGAAGAGAATGACCTTAAAAACAACTTCATGAAAATTATAGAGGGCCTAAAAGAGGATATAGGGAAATCATTCAAAGAAATGGACCAAAAAACAAGCCAAAAAAGCAAGAAATGGAAGAAAATATAAACTAAATAAGGCAGGAAATGAAAGAAAAAACAACCCAAAAACTGGAAGAAAAAAACAAACCAAAAATACAAGAAATGGAAGAAAAAACAAAGCAAAAAATGCAAGAAATGGTAGAAAAAGTAAACCAAACAATTAACAAAATGGAAGAAAAGACAAACCAAAAACCACAAGAAATGGAAGTAAAAGCAAACCAAAAAATGCAAGAAATGGAAAAAAGAACAAACCAAAAAATTCATAAAATGCAACATATGTATGAAAAGATAAACCGAAAATTGCAAGAAACAATTTAAACAGTGCAAGGGTTGAAAACTGAAATAGAGACCACAGAAAAACCCCACAATCTGAAGAAAGGCTGGAAATAGAAAAGCTGGGCAAATGGTCAGGTACTACCGATACAAGCATTACCAACAGAATACAAGAGATGGAAGAGAGAATCTCAGGTGATAAAGATACACTAGAAGAAATGGATTCATCAAATAAGAAAATCTTAAGTCCAACAAATCCTTAACAAAAACATCCAGGAAATATGGGACACCATGAAAAGACCTAACCTAAGAATCATAGGTATAGAAGAAGGTGAAGAAAACCACCTCAAAAGGCAGAAAACATATTCAACAAAATCTTAGAAGAAAAGTTTCCCAACCTAAAGAAAGACATTCCAAAAAAGGTACAAGAAGCTTACAGATAGAGGGGATCACAAAAGAGTTCCCTGTCCACATAATAATCAAGACCCCAAATGTACAGAATAAAAAACGAATATTATGAACAGCTAAGAAAATGGCCAAGTAACATATAAAGGCAAACCTATCAGAATTATACCTGATTTCTCCATGGAAACTCTGAAAGCCAGAAGCTCCTGGAGAGATATTCTACCAACACTAAGAGACCATGGATGCCAGCCCAGACTACTATACCCAGCAAAGCTCTCAATCACTATAGATGGAGAAAACAATATATTCCATGAAAAAACTAGATTCAAGCAATATGCATCCATCCCAAGGAAGTTAACTACAACCAGAAAAACATAGGCATTAGAGAATCCCTCTCTACCAACAGCCAAAAGAACAAAGGAGTGAAATTCAGAGGATCATCAGGTCATACTTTGAAAACCTGTACTCCACAAAATTCAAAAATTTAAAGGAAATGGACAATTTCCTGGGTAGCTATCACTTGCAAAAATTAAATCAAGAAGATATAAACAATTTAAATAGACCTATAACCCCTATGGAAATAGAATCAGTCATCAAAAGTCTCCCAACCAAAAAAAGCCCAGGTCCAGATGGCCTCAGTGCAGAATTCTACCAGAAATTCAAAGAACAGCTTATACCAATTATTCTCAAAGTATTCCACGCAATAGAATCAGAAGGGTCTTTACCAAACACTTTCTACAAGGCTTCAACAACCTTGATCCCCCAGCCATTCAAAGACACAACTAAGAAAGAGAACTTCAGACCAATATCCCTCATGAATATTCATGCAAAAATACTCAATAAGATACTGGCAAATCAGATCCAAGAACACATCAAAACAATCAATAACCACGATCAAGTAGGTTTCATCCCAGGGATGCATGGATGGTTCAACATACGAAAATCCATCAAGGTAATCCACCATATAAACAACCTGAAAAACAAAAAACACATGATTGTCTCACTAGATGCTGAAAAAGCCTTTGACAAAATCCAACACCCCATCATGATAAAGGTCTTGGAGAGATCTGAGATAACAGGAGCCTACTTAAACATAATAAAAGCTATATACAGCAAACCAACAGCCAACATCAAATTAAATGGACAGAAACTCAATGCAATTCCTCTAAAATCAGGAACAAGACAAGGCTGTCCACTCTCTCCATACCTTTTCAACACTGTACTTGAAATTCTAGCCAGAGCCATACGACAACAAAAGGAGATCAAGGGTATACAAATTGGAAAGGAAGAAGTCAAACTTTCACTATTTGCAGATGGTATGATAATTCACATAAATGACCCAAAGAACTCTACCAGGTAACTCTTACTGCTGATTAACACCTTCAGCAAAATGGCAAGCTTCAAGATCAACTCAAGAAAATCAGTAGCCCTACTATATACAGATGATAAAATCAGTAGCCCTACTATATACAGATGATTTCTGAGAAAGAAATCAGAGAAACATCACCCTTTACAATTGCCACAAACAACATAAAATACCTTGGGGTAACACTAACCAAACAAGTCAAAGACCTGTATCACAAGAACTTTGAGTCTTTAAAGAAAGAAATTAAAGAAGCCCTCAGAAAATGGAAAGATCTCCCATGCTCTTGGATAGGTAGGATCAGTGTAGTAAAAATGGCAATTCTGCCAAAAGCAATCTACAGATTCAATGCAATCCCAATTAAAATACCAGCACAATTCTTCATAGACCTTTACAGAACAATAATCAATTTTGTTTGGAAAAACAAAAGACCCAGGATAGCCAAAACAACCCTGTTCAACAAGGCAACATCAGGAGGCATCACCAACCCTGACTTCAAGCACTATTATAGAGCTACACTCCTGAAAACAGTTTGATTTTTGGCATAAAAATAGACAGGTAGACCAATGGAATCGAATTGAAAATCCTGATATTAACCCACACATTTATGAACATCTGATCTTTGACAAAGATGCTAAAAATAAACATTGGAAAAAAGAAAGCATCTTCAACAAATGGTGTTGGCATAACTGGATGCTGGCATGTAGAAGAATGAGGATCGATCCATGTCTATCGCCATGCATAAAACTTAAGTCCAAATGGATCAAAGACCTCAACATCAATCCAGCCACACTGAAACTCTTAGAAGAGAATGTTGGTGGCACCCTTGAATGAATTGGTACAGGAGATGGCTTCCTGAACATAACACCAGTAGCACAGACAATGAGATCAATAATAATAAATGGGATCTCATGAAACTGAGAAGCTTCTGTAAAGCAATGGACACAGTCAGCAAGACAAAAAGGCAGCGCACAGAATGGGAAAAAATATTCACTAACCCCACATCTACCAGAGGGCTGATCTCCAAAATTTACAAAGAACTCAAGAAGCAAGTCTCCAAAACACCAAAGGATCCAATTAAAAAGTGGGCTGCAAAACTAAATAGAGAATTTTCAATAGAAGAGTCTAAAATGGCCGAGAGACACGTAAGAAAGTGCTCAACATCCTTAGCCATCCAGGAATGGCAAATCAAAACAACTCTGAGATACTATCTCACTCCTGTCAGAATGGCTAAAATTAAAAACACCAATGACAATTTATGCTGGAGAGTATGTGCTGAAAGGGGAACACTCCTCCACTGCTGGTGAGAGTGCCAACTTGTATAGCCACTTTGC
This sequence comes from Mesocricetus auratus, assembly GCF_017639785.1. Lineage (NCBI taxonomy): Eukaryota > Metazoa > Chordata > Mammalia > Rodentia > Cricetidae > Mesocricetus > Mesocricetus auratus. The sequence continues at coordinate 15,773,401 of NW_024429195.1, forward strand.
AAATCAGTATGGAGATTCCTCAGAAAAATGGGAATAAACCTACCACAAGACCCAGCAACTCCACTCTTAGGCATATATCCAAAAGATGCCCATTAATACAACAAGGATGCCTGTTCCACTATGTTCATAGCAGAATTATTTGTAATAGCCAGAACTTGGAAGCCAACTAGATGCCCCTCAACTGAAGAGTGGATAGAAAAATTGTGATACATTTACACAATGGAGTACTATTCAGCAGAAAAAAAAACAATGGAGTCCTGAAATTTGCAGGCAAATGGTTGACACTTGAAGACACCATCCTGAGTGAGGTAACCCAGTCACAAAAAGAGAAACATGGCATGCAGTCTCTCATATATGGATTTTAGACATAGATCTGGGGTGTGCCAGCCTGTGATCCCATGGCCAGAGATTCTGGGAAACAGAACCTTCATTCAGTGGCTGATGGAATCAGAGGCAGACTCCCACAGCTAAGCACGGAGCTGAACTCAAGAAATCCAGTCACAGAGAGGGAGGACTGATGACCAAAGGAATTAAGACTTGGATTGTTTAACCTCCAGAAACAGCTGACCTGACAAGGGTTAGCTCTTGATTCCCAGACTGATGCCTGGGAATCCAGCATGTGTCTGATCAAGACTCCCTGAATTTGGGTGTCAGTGAGGAGGCCTACGTAATCTATTGAGCCTTGGGTAGTTGATCAGTATTTACCCCGGGTACACAAATGGACTTTGTGCTCCCATCCCACAATGAGAGATGCACTCTCCCCCTGAACTCTTGTGGGAGTGTCTAGGTTCTGCCCTGGATGAAATGACAGACTATGGACACCCCCATGGAGGGCCTCACCCTCCCTGGGGATTTAGAGGATATTGGGGGCATTGGTGGGAGGGCACGGGAGGAGAGGAGGGACTTGGAATTGACATGTGAAGCAACCTTGTTTCTAATTTAAACTTAAATATATATATATATAAATATATATATATATATATGGACTCACACATACACTGAAGATTTAGAGTAGTAGATGTTTAATGGTACACAGGACGTCAAATACACAATGCAAACAGCCCTTCATTAGAGAAACTTCTTTTTTTCTGTATATAATGGCTTTACCCTGATTGACAATGTGTCAAAATGAAGACAGCATGATGCCAGGGTTGCTAATTCAAGTTAATACATTTACAACAGAATGCCTAAAACTAAGGCTGCTCAGGCTTAATTCTCCCTTTCAACAATGCCCATGAATTCCTCACCAGGGGCAGACTAGCACCTTGAGGGGCTGCTTCCTGTGTCCATCTGTGCAGAGCAAGTTTTCCCTTACAGAGTGTCACCATGAGTGCAGCAATCTAGTTTCACCTCACTTCCTTTTCTGAGTTCCATTCCTTTGCTTTGCCTGTATCTGCATTTAAGTCCTCCAAAGCAATTTGTCATAATTTAATCTGACCTACCATTAATATTGATTTTCTTGGCTTTTTTAAATGTTTCACCCATCTAAACCTGTCAATTATTCCCAGAGTGTTTTTCTTCTCTTCAGTGGACCAGAGGAATCATTGTCTATGGAAGCTGGACCTATATGAAATATGTTGTTTCTCCTGTGACAAGACTTGAAAGTCAACATTACTAGTTGATTCATAGTCTTCAGAATTAATGTGTTAGGAAGCATGAAAACAGTGTTATTCATATACAACTTAGCAGAAATCTTCAGTGATCAAGTCCCCATTTTAAATAAGAAGTGAGAATTTGAAAGTAATTTTTCTTTACTGAACAGGAAGCCTCAATACTAGACTTTAAATCTTCAGGTAACCAGGCTTTCTACTTTTATTTTTGAGAACAGGCAGAGTATATTTAACACAATTCTTCTTCAATTTAGGATTTGGGGATATAAAATAATAATTAACTTCAAGTGACCATGTGCTTTAGCCCTACACAAAGAATTATCCTTTTTCTATAAACTTTGGGGATAGGACTAGACTTCTTGATAGATAAAAATATATGTGATATTACTCTAACAGACCTTGAAATCTGTTGTTTATTGTAGTCACCTTCAGCATTATCTTAATTAGATCTTTTAGGTAACTTGATGGAGACTTTATAATAGCATTTGCTATAATACCTTGAGTTTTGTGTTACAGAGATGGTTTTGCTAATCAAAAAAAAATTGGTGTCATCAAACTCATAGTACAACTACAGATAGTTTCCATACTTTACTCTGTATGTGATTGAATGTAGAATAGCTGGTTTAATTTTTGTATCTAGGCTATTAAAACTTTCCAAGTATAAATAAAATATCTGATATGCATTCAATTTCCTTCAAGAACTTTGTCTTTGCATTCACAACTTGCTTAGTTCTCAGTCTATGTTGGACTTTAGCATTCCTTGCTAAAAACTTAGACTCGTGGAAGTTAGTATGGGGTTAATCATTGGCCTGATTCTTACTATTGTTGTATATTAGGAAACAGAGGGGGCATAGCAGAGTGTGAGATATTGATTGGGTTGCTTGGTGTAATGTTGTGAAAACCCACAACATTAAGTTTCCCATTCTACATAGGCAGTATGAAGCACTGAAATAATTACAACAGTAACATTCAAGGTCACTGAACACATGTGACCATAACAGATGCAGTAATAGTAACAGAATTTAAAATGTTGGGATAATTCCCTATATGTGATATAGAGACATGAAGATAACACATTCTGTTAAACAAGAAAGTAAACAATCAAACAAATGTCAATAATTTAAGTAGCACAAGATTGTCATAAATCTATACTAAAAAATATTTACAGATACAGTACTGTAATTTGAAGTACAGTATCATGCAGCATGACTACCATATTTATATATGATGAGATAAAAAATCATATTTCATGCAATCCCATACAAATAATACTTTTCTATACAGATTTCCAACATCCAGCATTTACATTTAATTCTTTGTGTAACAGTCACTCTAACATTAATGACTGTCTATATAATTGTGAGTTTTGTAATACAAATGAATATAGATATGACATTTTTCATATATGTGTTCACTGAAGCCTTCTTTGATGTGAGACTACATAGGTCATTGTCTGTTTTCCTCTTGGCTACATGATTTCTTACTGTTGAGTTGTTTGAGTTTCTTGTATATTTTGGCCCTCAGCTCCTTTTCAGAAATATGGCTTGAGAAATTTCTCCTAACCTGTTGATTGTCTCTTTATTCAACTTACTGTTACCAGTATCAGAGAATTATATGAAAAGGAAGGTTTAAGCAACACTAAATTGTTAATTTTGCTAATATGTAAATGTGCTTTTCAAGATACTGGTATAGACTTCACAGGGGCAGTTGGAGATGTAACCAATAAAGATTTAAGAAAAGTTCAGGCTTAGAGACAAGCATTTGAAAGAAGTTACCATTGGTTAATCTCACATAGTCCTTTAACTAATTGAATATTGTGCTATTCAATTTTTTTTCTGTTGCCAGTACTTTGCACTGGGTAAGTATATTGTCTATAGCATATTCTTACAAATTACAAGTTTTAGAAAATATTTTGGAAAGTCATACAGTGATTCACCTGTTACATATTTATATATGTACTCTTAAACAAAATTCCAAGCTAGCAATTGAACAAATTCTTAATTTAAAAACAAACTAAAGATTAGATTGTGCTTTTTAAAATCCACACAAAGGATTGCACATAACATACCAGACCATTCTAAATATTGAAATGCATCTGAATAGTGGAATGCAGTAGTGTGATTCTTGGTTGTCATAGCAACTGTATCTCAAATTATGACATCAAATCTTCATTTTCTAAGGGTTTGCAAAAACAAGAATGTATAAATGACAACCTATACAATTCCTTTTTTCTGTATGTGATTCAGCAAATGAAAATAAACTTCATATAATGCAATACATATTAATTTAAAGGATAAATGGTATGTTTAGACCTAGAGTGAAAGTGAAATGCATTCATTCATTTTTAAAAACAGAGTATTGAGAAAGGTCTGTATTAGCTTTTTAAGACTCATTCTTCTCCTCTACTTATAACTTGTTCTCTGATCAATAACTATACAGTTTCTGAAGACGTGGCAATCATGATCATGCATGTTTATATCTCACCCTCAGTCATGCCACAAGTCACTGGTTTCCACTAATTTCTTAGATTTACTTTTGACACTCAAATGCTTCATGTGTTAAAAATCTATCACTCATATATTATCTCCTATGAACCAATAACCATTTCTGTAGTGTAACAATGGGAATGACATTCCAGTGTGTTGCTTCTTACAAAATCCCCCCAAAAATGTAATGAATTTTTCAATTTTAGCAAGTTTAGTTTTTACTTAACAGAATAAAGTTTATGATACAAAATTAGGGCATTTTTCAGCATTGCATATTGAACAAATTTTGAGCAATTACTCAGCCACTCTGCAACATTACCAGACTTTTCTAATGTATTTTGAGGCAGGAGGGCACATGATTAATCTGTGATCCTACTGACTCAACCACATCCTCCGTGGAATTCTAATAATGGTAACTAAAGACCAAACAGATGCACTATAAAAATATAGAAAGACAGATTTCCTTTGAATCAAATTATCTATTTTCTTTGTAGGTAGAGACTCATGTTTTTATGTGGAAAGGGCAGAGGTGAATGTGTATAATTTTCAAGAGAATTCCTTACTTTAGTTCTCTGTGATAATTTTTTCTCCGATGAACAATAATGCTCTGTCTTACTTGAATGTGTACACAATTCCATAAACCTAGGTACTATGTTATAGATTTGTAAAAAGAAAACCATAGCATGGGACTTAATATAGATTAAGATCCAATAGCAACTAGCATCATTTTGTTAGTTATGATTATTTGCTTCAGAAAAGGACACCATAATATAACAATGTATATACAGGTAATTAGAATATAAATTTTGCACATCAAATCTGGCCTCCTCTAAAAAACGTTCTATGAATATTTCAGGCATTGCTGGGCAGAATATGGCAGCATCGATTTTCTCTTCAGTAAGGAGCTGGAAATACAACATGCCACAACATGCAGCTGTATGCTGACAGTGACTGCCTCCTCTTCTATTTGTGACTGTGCACAGCTCAGGAATCAGCCATTTGAGCTTAAGTTATTGGTTCTCTTGCTTTTCTTATTTGCTGAACTCACTATTTAAAAAAATCCAAATCGATAAGCTATTCAGGCAAACTCTGCAGATAGGACTTTTTATTTTTAAGTCAATTTGACATGTGGTGGATTTTAGTGTGAATCTAATCAGAGGAGAGGCCCATTTCCAAGCAGTGAGCTTCAGGCTAAGATTTCTTTTGCGAGTCAACCTAGAAAATGTTCTCCTAAATATGACTCTGCTATAACAAATGGAAAAATGAAATTAGGATCAACATATCAATTAACTGTGACTCTGCTGGTATGTGATTGTGTGACTTCAAATGTTAAAGCACAAAGTCAAGCTGATCTCAACAATACATATTAAAACTCAGAGATTTCTAATAAGTGCTAGACACAGTGGCAAAACTCATGCCCTAGTGCCTAGACTGGAGCAAGCATTTGATGATTACCATGCTTTCATTTCTTCCTTCTCACCCATCTGTTCTCAGAGCACTAATTTTGGACATTGTCATTTGTACAGTTCTGAGGATCTTAGAGAACGATCAGAACAAAAGATGAGTTGCATGAAGAAGTAAAATTGCTCTGAGCAAACATGTCAGGAAGGTTGTAAATATGGCAGCAGAACAAGTGTTCTGATAGTTTAGGAACATCTGCACAAACAAATAACGATCTAAGCAAACAGAAGAGTGGGGAGGGTGATTGTTTCTTCTGCAGATATTTGGCTAAAGCAGCTACCCTTTGATTTATGTAATTTTATCATTATCCTGTGACCATTTTCATTCTGAATTATTCATTGAACATAAGCTAGTAATAGAGATGAAGCCTTTCTTCAGCTAACATCTCTCAGACATTAAGGTGGTTTAAAGGAGCCATCGAGTTTTTCTTTTCCTATTTTTTTAAACTTCCTTTCTTTATCCTTTTTATGGTCTGAATAAATGTTGCTCTTAAGCCAACCACGCTTTGGGAGCATTGAATCACAATTTTCAGGAAGGCTGTATACACACTAATAGAATAGAATTGTCTCAGAGCCGTGTCCTTGAATGGCCACTAATTTCTTTTCTCAGCCCCCTGCTCATCTGGAGAGAGTTTCAGTGAAGGACCTGTAATGAAAATAACAGCTGCATTATTGGCTTATACTGTGAAAGCTATTCCAGATGGCTAATTTTTTTTCTGAAAAGTGCATATGCACATAGGATTAACTTCTCAAGCTATGGATTCACATGTGACGTTCAGGAACAATGGATTACTAATTTAATATTTTGAGATTTATCAACAAAATTTATATTGTTATATAGAAATGCAGTTTTTCATGTTAAATATTTTGTATGTGTGTATATAAATGTGTGTATGTTAATCCTCCCCCACATGTGTGTGACTGTGAAGATGGGGATGTAAGGATTCAGGCATCATGCTGGCCTGCCCTGTCACCTGGCAGAATGCACTCAGGCAGTACCCTGGTCAACCCAGGTGCAAGGGACCTCCACCCACTTAGGCTTTTTTCTTTTTTTTTGCTCTCTCTTTCCTGCTGTTTCCCTGGTGCAGACAGGATTTCTCCTGTCTCCCTCTTCTCTTCTATCTTCTCTGTGTCTCTGAGTCTCCTCACCTCTTTTCTCTTCCCTCCCCTTCCCTTTCTAATAAAACTTTTCAGTTAAGTTCTGCCTTCCTGGTGTGTTTGCCTCCTACACACACCTCTCCTCGGACACCCTTGCCTGCCATAGAATCATCCAAGGTTCCTCATGCTTTATTTCTAACAGAGGAGGCTGGATGATAAGCCTGGGAGTCATTCCTCAAAATCTAGTGACCAATGTGATTTTGTGGAATGATTTTTTCTAGGCCAAGGCAGGAATGGCAGGAAGACTAGAAAAGCTGCCAGTCTCTGCCTCCCCATCTTTGGGATCACATGTGACTGTCACCATGCCAGGCTTTTATTTCTATGTAAGTGCTGGAGTTTGAACACAGTATCTCATTTCTGAGCAGAAAACACGTTATGAACTGGGCTATATATCCTTCTCCTTTGTTAAATATTCAAGGTTTTATGATACATGTGTGAGCACACACACACATACACACCCACATGCTATGCATATGCTACCAAAGACTATATTATATTAAAGTCTCCCAATGTCTGTACTTGCAAATTTTCATGTGTAATGTGTTGCTTAGGTTCAAGGCCTCTAGTTTCTGCTACATCATCAATACGGGACCTTCACTATATCTAATCTTGGATATATAGCTGTTGCCCCCAAGTCATGGAGATCCTGCACTATTGTTCCACAAAACCAGCCCCTTCAAACATTCCAGTGCATCATACTTGGGGTAGATGTTGGGGAATGTCAACTCAAAGCCCTAGATGTGTGTGTGGTTGTAGCTGAGTTGGTCACTTCAGGGCACTGGGACAACCTACCTCAAGTGAAGTTTGAAGCAAGCTCCCCCATACTCTTGGTAATGTGGGGGGCCAGCTTTCCCAAACCTAGATCATCAGGGTCTACTATCCCAGAGTATGAGTGGGGCCAGCTGGACATGGCTCTTGTGCTTCAACATATGGTTTATCACATTGTTCAACATATGCTTCGCATGGGCCTCTGTGGAACACAGGCAGCATTCAGCTGCAACAGGACCACAAACCCAGACACAGCCATCAGCATCGGCTTAAGCCCAAGTGTTACCACAGCCCCTGGTAGCCGTGCAGACCTCTCTGAGGAGCATGTGCCCAGTAACATCAAGGTCCCCAGACTCCAACATGGCCTCAGGTGGCAGCTCAGAGCTTGGACAGTCACATGGTCTTCGATGGGAACAGGAACCACCTGCATCAGCACAGACCATGAACATGGTAGGCCACATATTTCTGTAATCTTTAAAGCATTAGTATGGCATTTAATTTTCTTTGGTAACCACAGTTAACAAGGTGTTTGCATCAAACACATCTTTCTCGGCTGAATGAAGGAAATATACCGTAAAAGCTCCAAAGCATGGTTGAGACACATTAAGAAATAGAAAACACTGGAAAAATACTTTTTAATCCTGGATTAAGAAATTAAAAAAATTCAGTGTTTCCAGTATGCAGAATTCTCTGAAGATTCCTCATCAAAATGCCAATGATAATTTTTAATCAAGATAAGAAAAGGTATCAGATTTACCATGCAACTTACGGATATCCCATGAAGTCAAAGAAAAATTGAGGAAGACCAAAGTGGAAATATCTCTTTTCAAGATCTCAAAATATGATGCAAAGCGATGAAAACTATAATGCTCCGCTACTGGCAAAAAATACAACAAAATGAAACAAACAACAATAAATGGCATATATACTGAGGAAGCAAACAGGAAAGCTCAAAATAAATGGACTGCTGGTAAAGATTTCATGAATACACGATAAGAAGAAATTCTCTTCCACAAATGATGTTGGGAAAACTGGTATGTTCACTTCTTTAATACATATATTACGTACCAACCACAGTTTCCCATCCCTCCTCTCTGCCTGTCACCTCCCCCCACCTCCCTTGGACCCCTTCCCCATGCAATATTTCTCCATCTCCATTCAAAATGGGTAAGGCATGTCATATCAAGTTGAACTCTTCCCCCTTGCAGCAAGGCTGGGTAAGGCATCCCACCATAGGGAATAGGTTTCAAAGAGACAGCTCATGTGGTATGGGACAGGTCCTAGTTCCACTGTTATGGGCCCCACAGAGACCAAGCAACACAACTGTCATCCACATTCAGAAAGGATCTAAGTCTATCTTAGGCCAGTTCCCAAGCTGTCGGGCCAGAGCCCATGAGCTCCCACAAGTTCAGGACAGCTGTCTCTGTGGGTTTCTCCATAATGACCTTGATACCCTCTTGCTCATGTAATTCTTCCTCCCTCTCTTCAACTGAACTCATGGAGCTTGGCCAGTGATTACTTGTGAATCTCTGCATCTGCTTCTATCAGGTACTGGATGAAGGTTCTCTGATGACAATTAGGGTGGTCATCAGTATGATTACAGGGAAGGCCAGTTCAGGCACCCTCTCCACTACTGCCAGAAATGTTAGCTGGGGTCATCCTTGTGGATTGTGGGAGTTTCCCTATTACCAGGTTTCTCCATAACCCCATATTGGTTCCCTATATCATGACATATCTTTCACTGTTCTCCCTCTGTGCTGCACCCTACTTCACTATCCTAATGCCTCATGTTCTCATGCCCCCATCCCTTCCTTCTACCACACACACACAGTTTACCCAGGATGGTCTACTTTTAAAAGAATGAATTATTATATCAAAGATAAAACCAAGCCAACATGAAACAAATGGTGAAACAGAAGATCTGTAATAGGAAATTCCTGAGGAAAAACAGGGAAAGTTTCTCAGTATTGATTTGGCCAATGAATTCTTAGACATGACACCTACACGAGAACAGGAAGTCTCAATACAGTCCAGGAACCAGTAGCTTGAAAAAGATATCATTACAAAAGAAATTGGTAAGTAGTCTCATCACATTTTGATCTCTAAAAGATAAGAATAACACCTACAACTTAGTAGTATGAAAAATCAATACCTTGATTGAAAATGAGTGAAGATATTTGTGAAAAAACATTTAAATGGAAACTAAAGATGATTAGCAACATTAGTAAATACTACTATTCTTGAAAAGATACTGTCTCTCCAAATGCTACAGCAATCCATCAGCATTTGCTTCTCATCTACTATTGGATTTTGTAGTATTCACGCATTATCTCATCAACTTAAAATAGGGACATTCACCTCTGTTTCTTAAAGGAAGGCAACTGAGTCTCAGTGGTGTGAAGGAATATGATCAAGAATGGGAAAATCAGAACACAAGTTTTATTTTATGTGAAATAATGGCCAATTTCCCTCCATTGATTAGTCAACACCCCAACAGAATGTTTTTTTAAAGAATTAAGGCAGTACAGTTAATTAATTTATAGCATCCCAAAATTTATGGACATAAACTACCCATTTGTTATGTTCATGGACTCATAGGCTAAGAATTAAGAATATTCCTAGGGGATAGATCACTGAAGACTTTAGATTTTATGTTAGAGAATATAGAAGCTGAGGTCCTGAGTTCCTAGATATCTCATTTGTTCTATGGTTTATACTGGACTTTGACTAACAAAGATGCTCAGCTTTTTCTTGGACTCTGAACATCTTTACATTAAGTGGTTACTTTGCAGTGAAAGCACATTAAGCAAACAGTGATGTTTAACAGAAGCCCTGGCCTTCTAATGATTTGGCCCCTCAAGTTGCATTTATTTTATTCTATTGATTGAAGTTATCATAAGTATACTACTCTAAAGAAAAGGAAATGGACAGCACACTTTTTAAATTGTTTTTAAATTGACATTTATTTACTTTGTATGTCGAGAGAGTACTGGTGTGGGAATGGGTGCCATGTTGTACCTGTTGGAGGTCAGAGGATAATTTGTGAGAGTATGTTCTCTCCTTAATACAACATGGTCCCATGCTTAAGCCGAGGTCTGGACTGAGCCTTTTCAAAGGAATGGCCATGATCATGAAATCACAAAACTAATCCTACAAGAAGGTTTGAAATATACAGACAGTAATTATATTAGGCAAATAAGTAAGATGAACATATATAATACAAAGGAAAACCTTAGGTTTCTAAAATGTATGAAGGTTTCCCAAATCTAAAAATAAAATCAATTCTGCCCAGTAAACTTCTTAGACGATGGAAATATTATATTTTTTCTCATCTACAGGTGACTTTGAGTCATCCTTAGTTATTGAGGCCTTAAATTTGTATAGAATAAATTAATAGCTAATTTTTAAATTTATATAATCATATTTATTTGTTTGTAAAAACCCAGTCATTCTTTGTACAGTGCTTATTTTTCATGTAAGAAGATGACAGTATTAAATAATGATTACAAACACAAAAGATTCAAATAATGTAGACATAGAAATAATATATGAGGTGCATGGAAAGATTTCATTGTGCATATGCTTATGCAGGCAAGGATGTTTGCTCATACATGTGTATTTGGAGGTTTCTTCCTTTATCTCCACTTGATTTCTTGAGATGGAATCTCTTATTACACCTGGTATTCGCCATTGTAGATAGTCAGTCTGACTAGCAAGCATCCCAAATCTACCTGTCTACTCCCCTGTGCTGGTGTAGGCACTAAAAAGGCATGCACTCTTACATGTATGTCCTGGAGATCCAAATTTGGGTGTTCATGGCTTCGTAGCAAACACTTTACCCACTGATATACCTCTCCATCTCTGTAAATATATTTATTACATTTAATCTTCTCCAGTAATGTGTTAAACATATATATATATATATATGTATAATTTGCTTGTATTTTGTACTGCACGTTATTTATTTATTTATTTTTCAGTTTAAATTTAGATTAGAAACAAGATTACTACACAAGTCAGTTCTAGGTCCCTCTCCCTTTCCCTTCCCTCCTCCCGTGCCCTCCCCCCAACCCCCCATTATCCTGTCATTTCCCCAGGGAGGGCAAGACCCTCCATGGGGATGTCCATAGTCTGTCATTTCATCCAGGGTAGGGCCTAGACCCTCCCCCAAGAGTTCAGGGTGAGAGTGCATCTCACATTGTTGGATGGGAGTCCAAAGTCCGTGTGTATACTCAGGATGAGTACTGATCCTCTGCCCAAGGCTCAATAGATTACCTAGGCCTCCTCACTGACACCCACATTCAGGGGGTCTTGATCCGACACATGCTGGATTCCCAGGCATCAGTCTGGGATTCAAGAGCTAACCCTCATGAGGTCAGCTGTTTCTGGGGGTTAAACAAGCCCAGTCTTAATCTCTTTGGTCATCAGTCCTCCCTCTCTGTCACTGGATTTCTTGAGTTCAGCTCAGTACTTAGCCGTGGGAGTCTGCCTCTTCTTCCATCAGCCACTGAATGAAGGTTCTGTTTCCCGGACTCTCTGGCCATGGGATTGTAGGCTGGTACTCCCCAGATCTATGTCTAAAATCCATATATGAGAGAGTACATGCCATGTTTCTGTTTTTGTGACTGTGTTACCATACTCAGGATGGTTTCTTCTAGTGTCATCCATTTGCCTGCAAATCTCAGGATTCCATTGTTTTTTTCTGCTGAATAGTATTCCATTCTGTAAATATACCACATTTTCTCTATCCACTCTTTGGTTGAGGGGCATCTAGGTTGCTTCCAAGTTCTGGCTATTACAAATAATGCTGTTGTGAACATAGTGGAACAGGCATACTTGTTGTATGAATGGGCATCTTTTGGATATATGCCTAAGAGTGGAGTTGCTGGGTTTTGTGGTAGGTTTATTCCCATTTTTCTGAGGAATCTCCATACTGATTTCCAAAGTGGCTGAACAAGCTGGCACTCTCACCAGCAGTGGAGGAGTGTTCCCCTTTCACCACATCCTCTCCAGCATAAATTGTCATTGGTATTTTTGATTTTAGCCATTCTGACAGGAGTGAGATAGTATCTCAGAGTTGTTTTGATTTAGATTTCCCGGATGGCTAAGGATGTTGAGCATTTTCTAAAGTGCCTCTCAGCCATTTTTGACTCCTCTATTGAAAATTCTCTATTTAGTTCTGCAGCCCACTTTTAATTGGATCCTTTGGTGTTTTGGAGACTTGCTTCTTGAGTTCTATGTAAATTTTGGAAATCAACCCTCTGTCAGATATGGCATTAGTGAATATTTTTCCCATTCTGTGGGCTGCCTTTTTGTCTTGCTGACTGTGTCCTTTGCGTTACAGAAGCTTCTCAGTTTCAGGAGGTCCCATTTATTAATTGTTGATCTCACTGTCTGTGCTAGTGGTGTTATGTTCAGGAAGCTGTCTCCTGTACCAATTCGTTCAAGGGTACCACCCACTTTCTCTTCTGAGAGGTTCAGTGTGGCTGGATTTATGTTGAGGTCTTTGATCCATTTGGACTTAAGTTTTGTGCATGGTGGTAAACATGGATCGATCCTAATTCTTCTTCATGCCAGTCTCCAGTTATGCCAGCACCATTTGTTGCAGATGCTTTCTTTATTCCATTGTATATTTTTAGCTTCTTTGTCAAAGATCAGATGTTCATACGTGTGTGGGTTAATATCCGTGTTTTCAATTCGACTCCATTCGTCTACCTGTCTATTTTTGTGCTAATACCAAGCTCTTTTCAGGACTATAGCTCTATAATAGAGCTTGAAGTCAGGGATGGTGATGCCTCTGGACGTTGCCTTGTTGAACAGGTTTGTTTTGGCTATCCAGGGTCTTTTGTTTTTCATACAAAATTGATTATTCTTCTTTCAAGGTCTGTGAAGAATTCTGCTGGGATTTTAATGGGGATTGCATTGAATCTGTAGATTGCTTTTGGCAGGATTGCCATTTTTACTACATTGATCCTACCTATCCAAGAGCATGGGAGATCTTTCCATTTTCTGAGGGCTTCTTTAATTTCTTTCTTTAAAGACTCAAAGTTCTTGCGATACAGGTCTTTGACTTGTTTGGTTAGTGTTACCCCAAGGTATTTTATATTGTTTGTGGCAATTGTAAAGGGTGATGTTTCTCTGATTTCTTTCTCAGCCCTTTTATCATCTGTATATAGTAGGGCTACTGATTTTTTTTGAGTTGATCTTATAGCCTGTCACTTTGGTGAAGGTGTTAATCAGCTGTAAGTGTTCCCTGGTAGAGTTCTTTGGGTCATTGATATAAACTATCATATCATCTGCAAACAGTGAAAGTTTGACCTCTTTTTACCCTATTTTTATCCCCTAGATCCCCCTTTGTTGTCATATGGAAATGGTCAGAACTTCAAATACCATATTGAAAATGTATGGAAACAGTGGTCAGCCTTGTTTTGTTCCTGATTTTAGAGGAATTGCGTTGAGTTTCTGTCCATTTAGTTTGATGTTGGCTGTTGGTTTACTGTATATAGGTTTTATTATGTTTAAGTATGTCCCTGTTATCCCAGATCTCTCCAAGACCTTTATCATGAAGGGATGTTGGATTTTGTCAAAGGCTTTCTCAGCATCTAGTGAGATGATCATGTGATTTTTGTTTTTCAGCTTGTTTATATGGTAGATTACGTTGTTGGATTTTCATATGTTTTACCATCTCTGCATTGCTTGTATAAAACCTACTTGATCGTGGTGAATGATTGTTTTGATGTGTTCTTGGTTCCGATTTGCCAGTCTCCCTGGATCAGCTAGTTTCCTGGTCTTGTTGGTAGGAGAGAAAACCTGGAGTCTGGGGTGCTTGGCTCCCACCAGGATTAGAAGCCCTGTGCAGTTCCCAAGTGATCCCCAGGCACTGGAACAGAGGCCCAGAAGCATGGCCTGTTGTACCGGATACCACTGCCAGAACAGCTGGTCCCCTGGTCTCCCTGGCTCCTCTTTTACTGAACTTTTAAGATAGCCAGTTTCAGTTCACTTTCTAAAGACTTCTTTTTTGTGTGTTTGTTTGTTTGTTTGCTTGCTTTTTGACACAGGGTTTCTCTTTGGAAACTATCCTGGCACTTGCTCTGTAGTCGAGGCTGGCCTTGAACTCACGGAGATTTGCCTGCCTCTGCCTCCCGAGTGCTGGGATTAAAGGTGTGCACCACCAACACCAGACTCTAAAGACTTCTTTTAATTAAATTATTTCCAATTTAACATTTAAAGGTTTATAATCACATCATTTTACGTCTTTCCTTCCTTTCTCATATCACTGACATGAATTCCCCTTGCTTCCTCTTGAAATCACACAATTTTTTGAATTGATATATATATATGTATATGTACATATATGTCTGTATAATATATATACATAACAATGTATGCATCTATAACATATGTTTATGTTTAATATTACCTTTACCTCAACCATAATTCATTAAGAATATCTGTTAAGAGGCTGAAATGCTTAGAGAGAACTTTGCATCATCCATCCCTAATTTACTAACAAATCCACAATTACAACTTCTGTAGATGCTAAAAATGGTGATTTAAATTGCACTAATGTGGTTCATGTTACAAATGCTGAGAACAATTGCTGTAAATGGATATACCTGTTAGGATAATTAGCAGAAATACTGACAGACGGCCTCATTGCTGAGAATCTTGGCTGCAGATTGGTCATGGACCAGAGAAAAGAATCTGCCACTATACACTGCAGTGTGGCATCTCTGCTATTCCTCAGCTTCCCTTCCTATCATCAAGAGGTGTGCTGCTGCCATTCCAAACATTGCTCTTGCATAGAGAATATCAACAACACAAGAGCTAAATCTTTTTTCTTTGTACGTTTTAAACAACATCTTCCTGTAATCCCAAAAATGGTTCCTCGGGCTCAAGTAGGGTTGACTCACATGCTTGTGTTAAAGTAGGTGGAGGTAGGGGAAATTAAATTATCATGCTTGGCTTAGTCTAATCAGCCTTTGTCCCTAGTGGCTGGAAAAGGATCATAATTAACATGGCCACCCAAAATGTGAACAGAATGTGAATTTTGTTAGCAAACAAGTGGGAAGATACCATCCCCCAGGACATTTGAGTCTCTCAAATTTTAACACTGCCCAGAACCTGAGGATCTAAAACTCAGGTTCTGCTTTCAATTATGCATGGCACATGAATATGATAAGGGAGAAACCACCAACTAGATTATTTCAGATATTGATCTAATGATGCCATTTACTTACTTGTTTTATTGGTGGTATTTTCAGGATAGAAAAATACTTATGTTAATATAGGATAGGGAAATGATAGGGATTGATGATATGGTGGGTTAGTAAAGCATTTGCTTTGCAAGCATGAAGACATGAATCTAATTCTAAAACCACATATAAATGCCAGTACTGTGATTTGATCCCAGAATGCTGTCACCAGAAAAGAAGAAATAGGCATATCCTAAGTTTTACTAGCCAGCCATGCTAACTATATCTACAAGGTCCAAGAAATGTCAAAGGCATTGTTTCAGTATGATACTTTTTTGGATTATAGCAGAGGAGGACTGTTAGCTATTTTCCTCTTTTGGAAGCTGTATGGCACCTTCTGGCAAAATGAAAGCCGGGTCATCAGAGATAAGCCATTACTATCAGGTCAAGCTCAGGGAGCCTCTGGGCCCTGCATCTGAAGTATATCAACAATACGTTTCCTTCAAACCTCTAACGGACAGTCAAGTGCAATAGCAATAGCTTTTATTGTTTAGGGGAATCTTGTAGACAACTTTGACCAACAACTCAAAAAAGGGCTTTTCATGCCTGGAGTCGTTGTTGCATGTTGTTCAGTTCTTGGGGGAGATTTGTTAGCTCAGAAGAGGACATTTCATTTAAACTATATAAACATTTATACACAGACTTACTATTTGTGTGTGTGTGTATGTAACAACAATTAATATAAAAAGAGAACATAAATTTAAAGAGAGCAAAGAGGGACATATGATGGGGTTTACAAGAAGGGAAGGGAAAAATGTAATTACATTGTAATCTCAAAAATATAAAATAAATAATTTAAACATAAAAGGGTGAATTACATCTTTGAAATAATTCTTTCTTTCTTTCTTTTTTTTTGGTTTTTCGAGATGGGGTTTCTCTGTATTGTTTTGGAGGCTGTCCTGGAACTCACTCTGTAGACCAGACTGGCTTGAAATAATTATTAATGCTTACATTTGCCCTGTATGTGCACATAGGTTCATGTTCACCCCAAGACACAAAGCCTAACATAAATAGAAAACCACAAAGAGAGAGAGAAAAATAAGATTTCACCGTGTTAATTAAAATAGACATTAAATAAAACAAAAACAAACTTCCAGCATACAGTATCACTTCATAACTCTATTAATCATATTCTTAAAATGCATACTGTTACTTCCCAATAAACAATGCAACAAAAGTTATGGACAGTACCTTGATATATGAATAAAACTGATTGATGAACTTTGATTCAAAGTATTTTATTACACATCAATTATAAATAAAGCTTATTTTTCTGTTTTTGCTCATCCTGAGCAAGGTAAAATTTACATGTTTTAATTAATTTGTTTTCAAACACTCAATTAGATGCTGAATTTTCCATCTTACTTAACTTTAAAAACTGACTTGCACCCTGATTGCTTTTGTTAAGGAACTGCTTATTTTATGGTTGTCAAGTGATTGCAAATTATGACCCAAATATTTGCAGTGCCTCATTGAAACACTGTTTCATATAGATATAAACACATATTTTAGTATTTTTAAAAACTTGGCAGACGATCCATTTAATTTTAAACATATCAGCCACTAGATAACAAAAGGTATTTATTTTTAATTTCCACATCCCCTCGTCTTAGAACCCTGTGGTGTCTTCTGAAAGTCCACAGTTAATATTTCTCAATGACCAGTACTTAGATGAAGAGTCCTTTCAAGGTGAAGTTCATTTTTTGGAGCCTGTCTCATTAGCCTGATTCATCTCCCTCTGCTGTCCCTCCTCAGTACTGACAGACGTGGGTAGCCTTTAAACCTGTAACTTTACTCCATATGTTGTCAAACTCATGAAATTCAAAGTAGGAAATCTATGGCAAACAGGTCTTCAGAGAGAAAGTGTTTACCATGTGTGTTTGGGGCTTCTTGCTTTGTTTCTAATTCAAGACATCCAGATTTTTAATGTGGACAGATGAGGAGCTTAGGGGTGATCCTAGGATGTTCAAGTGCTGGTATAATGAATACAGGTGTCTGTTTATACAATGCACCAGGTCTTTCTCATTTGCTTGACCAAACATTAAAATCTAGTTAAGATCCTAAAGTAGTAATGAGACACCAATAAGAGAAACTTCCATGTAAAAAAGTTGTGTGTTAGTGTCTTTACACCTTAAATATTTTTCTATTCTTTCTTTGAAATGCTGAAAAATATTGTTTGCTACTTAGTATAATTTTGCAACTGCCTCAGTGATGGAATACTTATGGAAAGACCTCCAAACACATACTTGGACAGGTATTTGTGATGATGAATGGGACTTTTGTAATGTATTTTGCAAATGCAACTGTTGAAGATTTTGGCAGCCTTTATTCGGGCAGCATTCTGCATAGTAACACTGTGGCTTTTGCAGTACCCACAGTTCTCCTTTTCCAGTATTTATTAAGCAAGAAGAATAAAGCAAAATAATGCTTTTTCATTATCATGTTCTATGCTGCTGGGATGCTAAATTTCTAAATGAAGACTCAACACTGAACCGGTAGATCTTCTTATTTATGCCACATTTTATGATACTCCTTTAATAATTATTTGAAGGAAGAAAATGAAACTGTCTTATAATTAAGTGTAAATATATTGGTGACAGTATTATTTGGCTGCTCCAACAATCTAACATGTTTTCCTTTTCATACTGTTCACAGTTTAATTCAAATTTTATCCATTGTATTACAAAACAGCATTAAATTAAAGTAACAATGGGAAACAATGAATACGTCTGTTGAACTGATGACTCAAGGACTTAAGCTTCTTCATTCATAAAAGAAGAATATTGGGTTCCTACATCTGAAACAGCTAGCATTTGTACATTTTCTTCTACCACCCAGAGTGAGACTTCTGTAGACAGTTGGATTACTTACCAGAGTTTTCTCTATACCTTATCAGTCTTTGTAGGTATGCTGAGTATGAGACTGAGCACACAACTTCGTGTTCCATCATGAAAGGAACTCATAACTCATTCTGTTTCCTTTTCTCATTTTGCTCTCCAGAAATAGAGAACATCAAAATACTTGAGATCCATAAGACTTCAGAACATTGATATTTATATGGAGAAATCTTAGACACTTGTACCAATAACCACTCCCTTTTGGATGTTGTCACAAGCACGTAGTAGGGACAAAGAGCTAGGGTAAAGGAGACTTG
The DNA here is from genome assembly GCF_017639785.1 of Mesocricetus auratus. Taxonomy (NCBI): domain Eukaryota; kingdom Metazoa; phylum Chordata; class Mammalia; order Rodentia; family Cricetidae; genus Mesocricetus; species Mesocricetus auratus. The sequence continues at coordinate 15,792,292 of NW_024429195.1, forward strand.
CTCTCTCCTTGGCTTCTGGTCGGGTCTTGGAGAGCAGCAAGTGGACCTTGGGTTTTCGTCTTCTCATCTAAGTGACTACTCCCTAAATAAATATCTTATGACTACCTACCCTGTGTAGCTTAATATTCCATGATATTTGGTATCTGAAGTTCTTTGGATAAGGTTCATGAATCAGGGGAGAAAACAGAACCTTATACCAAAGTGATACAGGGACCGAGAGAAAGGTTCACTGAATTCTTACAACGATAGTTCAGAGCAGTAGAATTAGAGGTAACTGATTCAGATTCTAGGCAAATAATTATAGGATCTCCAGCTTATAGGAATGCAAATGCATAATACAAAGAGGTATTTTGGCCATTAAAAATCAGATCAGCACCATTGGAGGAATAGGACCTATATACAGTGAACCTTGGATATGAAGATTAAGATACAAAAAATTGGGCAGGAGAGGTGTTTTCTAAAGGGTCACCAAGATGGCAAATGCTTTAACTGTGAGGATATAGAAATTTGGGTATGAGGGGCAATCTCCAGCGGTTTAAAAAGACATCAGAGTACCAGATGTTTTAACTGTGGAAGAATAGGACATCTAAGAAGAAATTGTAGACAAAGCATTCCCAGAAATAATGCTTCTCCTAGGAATGACTCAAACAGAGGGCCTCACTCTTCTGGATTATGTAGGAGATATAGAAAAGGCAGACACTAGATCAATGGTGGAACACAGAAAGACAAAGTAACCCTTTAAGATCCAGAAACTACTTGGGCCCCCATGAAAAAAGTGGCCTGGTCATTCCCAGTCATTGTGGAGAACAATGTCTCCCAGGACAATTAGAAGATCCACTGTCTATTGTAAAGAATAAAGAATACCACTCAAGATGACATATTAGCCGTTGAAGATTAAACAAACATAACTGGAGGAAACAAAAAGCATACATTTTGGCTAATTTCTATACAGGATCACAGACCCAAATTAGCAGTTAGGATAAAGAATAAGGTAATTACCAGCCTCTTAGACATTGGTAATGATGTCTCCATTATAACTTAAAAATCCTGGCCTTCAAGATGGTCCCTACAAGAGGTAAACTTTCAATTCTTAGGGATTAGAACTCTATCTCAAGTAAAACAAAGCACTAGATGGATTGACTATATAGGACCTGAAGGACAAAGAGGGAGACTGAGGCCCTATGTTGCAGACATCACTATAAATCCCTAGGGTCATGATTTATTATAGCAATGGAATACCCAGATTTACATTCTTCCTGGATCAGATATGAATCAGAAACAAGTTCTTTATGGTATAAAAATAATGTAAGGCACTACAGAAAACAAATGCCAAACATACAGGCTTATGAAACCAGGATATGAGTGCCAAACCTACAGAGAACCCAAAAGCTCTACTCTTAAAATGGCTAACAGATGAACCTGTCTGGGTAGGGCAATGGCCTATGAACGTTGAGGAGTTAGAGGCTTTAGAAAAGCTGGTTTAGGAAACAGTTAAATGCTAGACATATTGAAGAATCTACCAGTCCTTGAAATTCCCCTGTGTTTGTTATCAAAAAGAAATCTGGTAAATGGAGGATTCTCACATATCTGAGAGCCACCAATAAAGTATTTCAGGCGATGGGCTCTCTACAGCCTGGAATGCCATTGCCTTCTCTGATACCTAAAGGATGACCTATTTTAGTTATTGATCTAAAAGATTGGTTCTTTACTCCATCTTTACAAGAAAAATATAGAGAAAAATTTGCCTTCACAGTGCCTAAGTATAACAATTCTAAACCACATAGAAGATATCAGTGGAAGGTTTTGCCATAGGGATTGCTAAATAGTCCTACTCTCTGCCAGTATTTTGTGCAAAAAACTTTGGAAATACTTCACAAACAATTTCTACAATCCATAACTTATCATTATATGGATGATATACTGTTGGCTGATTCGAAAGAAGGAAAGTTGGAGATGTTTGAGGCAGTAAAGGAAATTTTACCTTGTTGGGGAATAAGAATTGCCCCTGAAAAATTACAAAGAGGGGATTCTATTAATAATTTAGGTCATAAAATTAGACCTAAAGCCTAATTAGACAAAAAGTACAGATCAGAGGAGAACATTACCTGACTCCTAATGATATTCAAAAACTACTAGGACAGATTTCTCAACTAAAGACAATTAATATTCCCCAATAGTTATTTTAGTAACCATATAGAGAAAGTCACACATTCGACAGGAACACTTGTATCAAAACATTTCATAAGTTAAGATAACCTAGAGGCATTCAGGTCATAATGTCGTGTCCATCAATGATAGGCGAATTAGTCTGTATGACTGAGAAATTCTTATGTCCCAGTGACATCATAGCTGTCATAAGGTGGCCATGCATCACTTCTGTGGTTTTGGTGGTTCCAGGGAAAAACACAGGCTACACCACCTATCTTAGGAAGAACACAATGTCATTATTTCTAAATTTACATGTCAGTTTACAGTTTTAATACTAGAAAAAAGAGGATCATGACAACATATAAATATCTTATGTGCTTACATATTTAGTAGATGTTTATTATGTATACCTCACCGATTATTATATGTTATGCACACATTAACAATGCTTTATATATTATTGCTGTTATTTTATGTATAATGTCTGTATTTTATAGTATTGGCTGTAGCTGTTTTTTTTAATTTCAGAAAAAAATCCACCTATTAAAAACTTGCTGTAAATCAGCCTACCATGATATTCTGGCAGAAACATCACAAATCTATGCTTTTCCTGTCTCTTGCTGCAGTCCAATGTGACTTACCTACACTCTCTAGGCTTATGTAAACACATTCTGTGATGTTCACAATACCAAAATCCCCTTACACTTATCTCCGAGTATATGACAAGTGTTTAAGTGATACCTGGTACATGATATGCTACTCCTGATGTCTGTAGGTGTCATTATTTCAATAATGAATCTACTAAGTACTATGATCCAGCATCAGAACCCAAAGTTTTATGTGAATGTTAAAAAAACAATAACAAGAGCAACAACAAATAAGGAACACACACACACACACACACACACTCACATATATGAGAACTAGAGAAAGTAGACTATAAATGCTTATGTTAAATGATAATCAAGTGTTGATTAACAGCAAATTGTCACAAGTATATATTGCAGGCCAATTAATTCATTTGAATTTGAATATTACAAAGACACATAGAATTAGTTACTATTATTTTCAACTGTATCAATGCCGTGAAGTGAAGGTAAAAAAAGCAATATCCTCAAAGTTATAGTGGAAGAGTATTGGAATGGGATAGAAGCAATTCCCTCATCAAACCTTGTTTTGTCTCTTCATAATTTGTGGTTTGCTCTAATGAATCTTTGGCAAACTTGTAGTTTTGCCTTCCTCCTGCCACCATTGAAGTCTTTACAAGGTGCTCCCAATTTAGGACAATAATTCATTCTAAAATATTTCACATAAACTGTAATTATTATTAATTTGTTGGAATTTAATAACACAGATTTTATTTTTATATAGGTTTAACATGAAGGGAACAGAGATAATAACCATAAAGAATTGTTTACATTTCAAAGAAAGTTGAGTGTTGTGACTAATACATATAATCCTAGTGGTTGGAGGGGCTGATACAGGAGGCTTGTCATGAATTTATTATATATGATAAACCTATGCATATTAAACTAAATAAAACTTGGAGCTTATTTTCATTAAAATCTGGAAAGAGGCAAGTGAATCCAATCTTATTACTCTTAATGAAATCAGAAACTGAAGTCTTAGTTTGAACAATAAGACAAGGAAAAGGAGAAACAAAGGAGACAATTATCTCTGATTGTAGAAGATATGACACTATATTTACGTGGTTATTATGATTTCACCAGAAAACTCTTATATCTGATAAACATTGAAGTAGAAAGTAGAAAATGTAAAATAAACAGTAATAGTCATATAACACACTTGTTTAAAAAATAGTAGGTATATCCTACTCAAATAAGAAAATACCTGGGAATAATTCTGACCAAGGAGATGAAAGACCTAGACTATAATGAAAACATTAACATAAAGGGCATTAGATGATGGCAAGGTCTTCAGTACTCATGAAAGAATCAATATTGTGAAAAATGACTGTTACTAAATGTGGTGTTCAGATTCAACATAATCAACATCAAAGCTCTAAAAACATTCTTCACAGAGCTAGAGAAAGCATTTTAAACTTAATACTGTTACAGAAAATATCGGAAAAGCTAAAGGAATTCTAAGCAATAAAAAAAATTTCTTTTCTTGCGTGACAGTTGAGAGGCCTGTGCAGTCTATGGGACCTCTGGCCGTAGAAATAATGAATGACACATAGGTAATTGTACATCCAGGTAATATTGCTACACCAGTCACAAGTCTAAAGGTCGTTGAACACTTGAGTAGGTAAAGAAAATATTTTATATATGCATAACGGAATTTTTTAGTTAAAGAAATGAAATGAGGACATTTACAGGAAAATACATGCAAATAGAAATTACTACTGTGTGAGATAAACCAGACTCAAAAAATACTCCATTTTCTCTCATACATAGCACCTGAATTTTTAACTTGCATATATGTGGTTATTAGTCATAAAATTAGAAAGAGAATATTTTAAGGGAGCAAACAAACTTCTAAAGTTTCCTTTTAGTTTTTAGCCTCAATTCCAGTACTCAGGAGGTAGAGACAGTCAGATATCTGAAGTCAAGGCCAGCCAGGGACATATAATGAGACTCTGTTTCAATACTTTTAAAATTATCTTTTTCAAATTTCATATTTGCGCATTATTCCATGATCATAACTGTACCCTTTAACCACTCTATATTACAGCCTACACATGTCTCTCAACTTCATCTATTTTTATTTCTTTGTTTTCCTGCTCTTTCTTTCTTCTCTACCCAATCCTTCCATCTTTCTTTCTGCTCTTAAAAAATGTAACTCCCTCAGGTCATTTAATATTTCCCATATGTGAATGGATATGGGTTAATCCACTGGGGCATTGGCAAGCTGCCAGGGCCACACCCTTAAAGGAAAGTGACTTTCCATCTCCTAGCAGCCATCAACTACTAATATCTCCTTAGCTACTGGTGTAGACTCTGGAGCCTGTCACTGCTCCATGACAGTTTGGAAGAGTAAAAGAGCCATTGGGGCATCTGATATAAAAGTGGGATGGGAGAGACTAAGGTGAGAAAGTCTATCTGCAGGATAGGGCAGGAGGGTGGGGAGAGCAATGGGAAAGAAGGAGAAAAACTACACTGCATTTTAAAAGCACCACAGCTAGCCCCAGAATGGTGCTTGACAACTTAAAAATAGTGAATAAAAAATAATAATGGGGGGGCATCTAAATGTAGTAGCATATGCTTCCAATCCAAGATCTGAGGATTCAGAGGCAGGTGTATATCTTGTGTCTTCAGCCCAGGTAGTCTAGTAGGCTAGACAAGTTCCAGGGCCATGGAGATCCTCCTTCATAAAAAGCCTCCGTGGAAAGGAAGTGTAACATTACCTTCTGACCTCCACAGGCATGTGCAAACACATTTGCACTGACATACATATGACTGTGCATACACGCAAATATGCACATTCACACAAGTAATAAAATGTGGCAAACAAATAAAACCCACAAAATGAATAAAATAACACATATCATATGGAAAGTATTGATATGTATGGTTACTTGTGAAATTAAACTAACAGTGATTAGCTTGCATATGTGGAACATACTTGGAAAGCTATGGCAGGAACTTTTGTCTATTCATCTAACATTGATATAAGGGATAGTTGAATTTCATATTAGCCATCTTATAGCACAATTCCTTGAAATTTGCACTCCAAAAGCCAGATAAGGCACACAGTTTTTCTCCTATTCATTTTTCAGCTGCTGCTGTGTTAGACACAGGTGTCCAAGCTTCTTCTTAGACAAGAGCTTTTGCTTACTTTAAAGTTTGTCTGAACTTCTTCCCAATAGGGCTGATTACCTCCACATCAAAGAACAAAACCATATGTCAGAGTACACTTCTCTATATGCATATTTCTGTGAGAGCACAGTATTATTGTTACAATCTGGGAACAGAATTAACACCACATGCATTCTTAGAAAAATGAAATAATCTTGTATTCTTCTTCATCTTGTTCCATGAATTCCATCCCTAACTGGAATAGAAAAGCACAATTAATTATTAAACTTGCTTAGCTCAGTCCTCAATGCAATATGATACAATGGTTTCCCACTTACCCAATGGCATGCAGATTTAATACATCTATTTATTTGCTTTCCCTCCAAAATCATGGATGACATTCATTTTCTGTGACATAGGAAGTACAAACAGTTTTACAAACTATAGACAATTGTTGAGAGAAGCCTTTTCCTTGCCAACCACTTTGGTTTTTCCCCACCAATCGCCTGGGCTCTGCCACGTTGTAGTCCCCAAATAACACACAAGATGCTGTGTTAATTATGAATCTGTTGGCCTTGCTTGTTTTCTTACTGGTTAGCTCTGACTTAAGTATTTTCTCCATAATTGCTAAACTAAGTATTTCTCTTACCACAGAATAGGGTCCTGACTTCTTACCCCTAAGGCAGCTACATGATGACTCCCTATGTTTCTCCTTCCCAGAGTCTTCCTGGACTTCTAGTCCCACCTATCTTGCTTCCCTATTGGCCAACAGTGCTTTATTGACATATACACAGGACTTCCCCAACAGACAATCACCAAACTTGTGGAAGACAACTAGTTAGTTTTCAGTTTCTAGTGCTGTTAACAACAACAACAAAAATAAAATAAAATAAAACATGAAATTCTTGGGATGATAATCCATTCATCACAAAAGTTTAAACTGGTTTCTGTAAAAATTGTTTTAATACATTTTTAAAAAAATACTATACCTATTTAAAAGTATTTAAATATTTTCAATATCCTGCATATTTATTAAAATATTTCAGAATGACAAGTTTTCACAATAAAATGTTGGCAAAGAAAGAAGACTGAAGTATGTATGAATCAGAGTTAAATCCAAAATAAGTTTCTTTTGATTTAAATCAGCAGCCAGCTTCCTGCAGTGTATAATAGTTGTGAAAACTTCCTTAAGATGGCCTCTGTCAGCACTTGATTCTGTCATTGCTGGTGAGTAAGTCATAATCATTAAAAAAGGTTGTCTTATTCTTTGAAATTTGGAATGATATATATATATATATAGTTTATAGTAATAACAAATCATTTCCTAGTAGCAATTATAATGTTGCTCTTTATTTGTAGGATGCAAAATCATAAATCAAGGGTAATATTTTATTTAAAACATTCATTAATTACAAGTATAATGAGTGTAGACTTATTGGCCATTCTTGTCAGAAAACTATCAATAACAATGATAATAATAATAATAATGGTGTCATGTAAATTTTTATTATGAAAAATTTCAAAAATCATATGAAATCTCTAAATCTCAAATGATTGAATAATAAGTGGCTAATACATATAAATCAGGGCAATGCTCATAAATCTGTTCATGATAATGGATTAGAACTGCTGGTTAAAAGAACATTACAGACAGAACAACTAAGATGTGGCAGAGATTGAGGGCAACATAGAAAAGTAACAATGAAGCAATAAATCTCCCACACTTTACCAGATGTTTGTGTTGCCCAGTTAGGAGTATGTACAGCAAACTTATATACCTCCCTTCTATACAGTATTTATTTAGCTTGTTTAGCTGGGGACCTAGACCACATAACTCACCTTCAGAGAGTTCTTTTCTGTTGATTATACTTCACAGTACTTATGGAAGAAAGTCAGTATTATTACTCAACATACTTTTGTTATTAAATTAGAAACAAGCTTGCTTCACATGTCAATCCAAGTTCCCTCTTCCTCCCCTCCTCTCCTGTCCCCATCAACTGCCCCACAAGCTCCCCATCTAATTCACACTCTGCTCCCCAGGAAGGGTGAGGTCCTTCATGGGGGATCTCCAGAGTCTGTCATGTCATCTTTGGCAGGGCCTAGCCATCCCCCATGTGTCCAGGCTAAGAGGGCATCCCTTGATGCAGAATGGACTCCCAAAGTCCATTTGTATGCTAGGGATAAATACTGATCTAGTACCAAAGGCCTCATGGATTGCCAAGCCCTCCTCACTGATATTCAAATTTAGGGGGTTTGGATCAGACCCATGCTGGCCTCTCAGCCATTAATCTGGGGTCCATGAGCTCTCCCATGTTCAGGCTATCAATTTCTGTGGGTTTCATCAGCCGGGTCTTGACCCCTTGGCTTATCGCTCCTCCCTCTTTGCAACTGGATTCCAGGAGTTCAGCTCAGTGTTTAGTTGTGGGTGTCTGCCTCTGCTTCCATCAGTCACTGTATGAAGACTCTAGGATGGTATGCAAGCTAGTCATCAATCTCATTATCAGGGAAGGGCATTTAAGGTAGCCTCTCCACTATTACTTAGTTTGCTAGTTGGTGTCATCCTTGTAGATCTCTGGAAATTTCACTAGTGCTAGATCTTTCTTGAAACCGATGAATACTCGATTATGGCATCTCTCATTCTGCTCTCTTCTATTCTTCCCCGACTCAAACTTCCTGCTCCGCCATGTCCTCCTCTCCCCTCCTCTTCTCCTCCTCTCTTTTTCCCAGCTCCCTTTCCCTTCCATGCTCCCAATCCACTGAGGAGACACTGTCCCATTCCCCTTCTGTAGAGTACCATGCATGTCTCTCTTAGGATCCTCCCTGTTTCTCAGAGTCTCTGGCAGTGGAATTGTAGGCTGGCACTCCCCTGATCCATGTCTAAAATCCATATATGAGTGAGTACATACCATGTTTGTCTTTTTGTGACTGGGTTACCTCACTCAGGATGGTTTCATCTAGTGCCATACATTTGCCTGTGAATTTCAAGATTCCATTGTTTTATTATTCTGCTGAGTAGTACTCCATTGTGTAAATATACCACATTTTCTCTATCTATTCTTCAGTTGAGGGGCATCTAAGTTGCTTCCAGGTTCTATTACAAATAATGCTGTTATGAACATTGTAGAACAGATATCCTTGTTGTATGAATGTGCAAATTTTGGGCATATGCCTAAGAGTGGAAATGCTGGGTCTTGTGGTAGACTGGTTCGCATTTTCCTGATGAATCTCCATATTGATTTCCAAAGTTGCTGTGTTAGTTGGTACTCCCACCAGCAGTGAAGGATGGCTTCCCTTTCTTCACATCATCTCTCGAATAAACTGTCACTGGTGTTTTTGATTTTAGCCATTCTAACAGGAATAAGTTGGTATCTCATAGTTGTTTTAATTTGCATTTCCCTAATGGCTAAGGATGATGATCACATTCTTAAGTGTCTATCAGCCATTTTAGACTCCTCTATTGAGAATTCTTTATTTAGTTCTGTACCCCACTTTTTAATTGAATTGTCTGGTGTTTTGGAAGCTAGCTTCTTTAGTTTTTTGCATATTTTCAAAATCAGTCCACTCTCAGATGTGTGGTTGATGAAGATCTTTTCCCATTCTGTGGATTGCCTTTTTATCTTGTTGACTGTATCCTTTGCAGGAACAGTGTGGACATAAATAAATGCACAATAATTAGAAGAAAGTACTAGTATGTCTTTTATTATCTTTAAATCTATGCAAAGAAATATAGACCAATAAAACATTTCTAGACTATGTGATGAAAGTTTGATATTTCATTCTCTCAAATAATTGTTCACATGAAGAAAAAACACACAACTGACATATGAATTGTGTTTGCACTGTGAGTGAAACAGAGTCTCATAAAAAATTTCCTGAGAGAGCCAGAAGGCAGGCAGAGGTTTTGGGTAGCAAATACACGACTTGAAGTTCAAATTCAAGACAAATGTGGTGATTCACCATGTGCTGAAATCCTAGCATAAAGAAAGACTATGGTTAGAGGCCAGACTGAGAATGAGTATAAGACTGGAAAATGAAGCAAATATTTTCCTGAACTTAAAATAGATTGAAGAATACATTCATTCTTTACTGAATGTTTTTCATATCTTTATTTTACATAACAGTTTGTTGTGTATCCCTTTGTTTTCTTGTTTAACTGTACACTGTAATATGCTATCTTTCTTTTAAATAAATAGAGTTGTGGCAGACAATATTAATTTAATGACTAGAAAATTCTATCTGTTTCATCTCAGATTAATATCTAAACAACAAATGGCATGGCTAGTGTTTTAAGATTAAATGTATTGAGTACAAGCTATTCACTTTCATATTAAATTGGTGTAATGACAGAATAGTAGATACTTCCCTAGAAACAGCTCCCAAACACTTGTCCCTGAGGATGTTTAAAGATTTTATAGCTACGTGGTAGAGTAAGCAACCTGAAGAAAAAGACACAAAACCAACCTATCAACCAACAGAAATCAAAAAAATAGTACACAGAAAAGTGAGTGTGTTACATATATGTATTTCTCTTTTAACAATGTTTAAGCTTGTTGCAAAAATGCCTTATGAAAACATGAGATTTTCAACATCTGAATTACTCGAATCCTCCTTTCAAGTCCCTTCTTACATGCAAAGCACATATAAAGATTAATATTACTGGATTTTTCGTGAGGGAAGATGCTGTTCACATGATGCATCTCATTGTATTTGTCCCAATCAATCTACTAGAGAAGTCCACACACAATGAATAGTCAAGTGGCAATTATGCCAAAGTCTGAACTAAGAATATAGTAACTTTCAGTACAACACCAAAATATTGGCATTCTGTTTTTGTTTTTTGTTTTATTTTCTAGTCAGACAAAACAAAAATTTATAGATGACTAACTTAATTTAAATATCAACATAAAGACATTCTTATAATATATGACAAGAAATGAAAAGTGCTTGTTTTAACAGTATTTGATAATAATGAAATGACACTCAAGACAGTACAAAAATGGGTGGCAACCACCTGTCCTCACTTTCCCACTTTGATCTAAGGAACATGAGAAACATTGTCACAGATATATTATTTTTTCACAAAAGCATGCCTAAAGATGAAGGGAGCTGAAACATAACTATTTATCAGACAGCTATTCATTCTTAAGGGCCTGGACTACTCACTCAGGTGTAACTAAAGACTTAATTCACCATCTGAACAGATGAGTAAGTACATCATGCTCACCAGGGCTTATATCTGATTTACTCAATTACCATCTCTGCTGGTATGTATTGGGATAAACCATGTTTTTCTTGAGAGCCACAGAAATATTGCATGCAGGTCAGATACCTTTCTTAGCTTCACACAGGACTGATGAATAAAAACTATGATAGAATTATTCTAGTTTCATTGATTGCCATTTCCTTAAAGGATGAAATGATCCATTGTCTAACTCTCAAGAGAAGCAAAAGCTTATCTTTGATGCACAAACTGAAGTGTTCAGTTTCAAGTCCTTTTAATGTTCAAGGTGAATAGCTTTGTTTTATTTTAGACTTGAGCCCAATTACATGATTTCTCCTAGTTGTACTCTTTGGGAATTGCAGAAGGAAGTTTTTCAAAATAAATGGAAATTTAACGCTGGATTTCCCATTTATAAGATTTCCATTTTTAATAGCAAAGATATGAGCTGTTGTTACTTAAACCAACTTAAATCCATTGTGGTCTGATAGGATACAGGAGGTTATTTCAATGTCCTTGTATCTGATAAGACTTGCTTTGTGACCGAGTATGTAGTTGATTTTGGAGTTTCCAGGTGCTAAGAGGAAGGCATATCCTTTTGAGTTTGGGTGAAATATTCTGTAGATATGTGTTAGGTCAATTTGAGTCATAATGTCTTTTAGTACCCTTATTTCTCTGTTTAGTTTCTGTATAGATGACCTGTACATTGGTGAGAGTAGGGTATTGAAGTCTCCCACTGGTAATGTGTGGGTTTGTGTTGTACCCTTTCCTCATAGGGGTATGTTGACCACCTTGTGACTAGGAGCTTCTAGCAAAATACCTCTTGTCCCCTCCTCCCAGTATAGTCTGAATTTAAGTTCCTGTTTTTTGCCCATACTTATTATTTAAATTCAAGTTCCTGCTGTCCACCTGTTCTTTGCCAGAGGGCCCTAGGAATGTGAGCGCCTGACCCTGGTAGACCTTGGTAGTTTTCCACCATGCTGCTATTGGAATATAATGCTCAGCTCTTGTTAAAATAAATGCCATTCTCCTTGCAAGAATGAGTCACTGTCCTTGTTTTCATTTACATCCTTAGCTCTTTGCCCAGATATGAGAAGTGTTGTAGCCCTGTAACTAAACCGGTCGCTACAGATGGAGGTCCCACTGAGATTGGGTAAGGAAAGAAACTGCTGAAGAATTACACTTAAATGCTGGCCAGCAAGTAAGGTAGGAGGGTGTGACTGGATAGGAGTGCCAAGTTAGGGGTACTGTGTTATCCTCCAACCTTTGCCCGATCTGCTGGGACCAGGAAAGCAAGGAGTCACTGAGGGGAGTCTTTCACTGAAGGGCAGTTTTGAGTTAGCCCCTACAGAAAACCAGTCAACATTCTCATTATGATTAGGAGTGAGTGTATTAAATATGGGTGCCACTAGTTTCTACCCTCTTTTAGAGAACCATTTGATACAATTGTTGACAAGTCAGGACACAAACATCAGGCATAAGACAGGTAAAGACTTCTTAAAAACTATAAAGTCAGTCCTTGTTTTTTGGTCTCTGGTGATCTTGATTTACTGGATAATCACCAGGTTAATATTGACCTACAAAGAACTTTACATAAGGAAGGGTCAAATACCATACGGATTGTTGTCTTTTCTCAGTGGCATCTAGTTAAGGATACACATATTAGTGGATTATACAGTAGTGAAAATCAGGTCAAAAAAGCTAAAGATGCCTTCACAGTGGCTCAAGACCAAGAATCTTTTATATCAATTCAAGCTTCCAATGTTTCCTATTCTAAGTACTCTCTCTCTTCTTCGGGTGATGAGACTGAGGAACTTAAAACAATTCAAACTTCTAATGTTCCTTCTTCTGAGTCTTCCCACTCTTCAGGGGATGAGACCAAGGAACACAAAAAACCTCAAGTTGAAAAAGCATCCTCAAGTTAAAACTTAAGCTTAAAAAATGCTCTCTCAGACCTAGTCCCCCTGCCTGTAATCCTCAACATTCCAGTTCTCTCTGTCTTCCTTCAGCCCCTCCTGAAATGCAGAAGGGCAGAGTGATGTTTCCAGTTATAGAGACAGTTAATTCTCTAGGCCCGAGTCAGAGAGAACATTCCCCTCTCAACTTTAAGGATATAAAACAGTTGAAAAAGGGGGTTATGGCATATGGGACTCATGCACTTTTCATTCTGGTCATTTTTGAATCCTTTACAGCCTTAAATTGTACCCCCAATGATTGTGAGCAATTATGTCGCACTATGCTGTTGGGGGGATATTATTTGATCTGGAGGGGTGAATACCAAGAACTATGTAATCAGACAGCACAGAGCAACATGGCTGATGGTTTCCCTGATAGAAATTTTGAAATTCTTACTGGTGCAGGAGACTGCCAGTTTCCCTGATAGAAATTTTGAAATGCTTACTGGCGCAGGAGCCTATGCCATTCTAGGCTGGCAAATTCTTTACAACCCAGCTGTTTATTCACAGATCTCAGCAGCTGCTGGCCACACAAGGAAAGCCTTGCCTAATAAGGCCACAGGAGATCAACTTTCTAAGATCCTACAGGGACCATCTGAACCCTATTCTGAGTTTGTGAACTGGCTCCTACAACTTTCAGGCCGCATATTTGGGGATACTGATAATGTTATGCCTATAGTAAGACAATTAGCTTTCGCAAACACTAACAAGTACTACAAGGAGTCTTTATGGCCTCACAAAACCAAAAGCCTCAATGATTATATTCACATTTGTAGAGATATAGATGGACATCACATTATGGGACAAGTTATTGCTGCTGCTATGCAGGGAAATAGAAAGGTCAGTGAGGGTCCAGACTTAAGACAGGTTTCAGAAGCAAGCAAACAGGTCACTTTCAGAAAAGTTGTCCTGCTAAGGACTCCATTGCACACCCTCTTCCAGAGCCAGGTCTTTGTTCTCTCTGTAAAAAAGGATATCATTGGGCCAAAAATTGTGGATCTAAGACTGATGTACAGGGCTACCCTGTGCAACCTTTGGGAAACAGAAGTCAGGGTCCACTCATGGCCCCTTACTCCCAGGTATATGGAAACCTAGATACATCTTTTCCCTGCCCAATTCAGGTCCTACCTCAGAGGAACCCCTTTGTATCCAGGTTCTTGTCAGAGATACCCCAGGTAGTGCAGAATTGGGCCTCTGTTCCTCCACCAGAGCAATTTTGACTCCTCAGATAGGACCCTAAGCTCTGTGTACCGGAGTCAAGGGCCCTTTACCACTGTTATCAATTGGGTTGATTTTAGGAAGGAGTTAGAGTCATTCCCAGAGTTATTGATGAAGATACAGAAGGAGAGATCAAAATAATGGTGAAAGCTGACAAGGGAGTCACTGTTATACCCCCAAGGGGTTAGAATTGCTGAATTAGTTCTGTCCCCTAAGTTTACAACTAATAACCCCTTCCTTAAGCCTGTAAGAGAAGAAGGGGGTTTGGATCTACAGGACCAATGGCTTGTTGGATATCCACTATGGAGTCCAGAACAATAATGACCCTAACTATTAAGGGACGTACCTTTCAGGGACTCCTAGATTTGGGTAAGACACGTCCATCATTTCTCTTAACCATTGGCCCTAGGCTTGACCCCTGCAAGAATCAGATAGTAGCTTACAGGACATAAACATAGCAAAGTCACCTAGTAAAAGTTCCTATCTATTAACTTGGAAAGATGATTAGGAACAATTTGGCGTATTTCAGCCCTTTATCTTGCCTCACATCCTGATCAATTTCTGGGGCAGAGATATCCTAAAGGCCATGGGGGCCATACAGACCACATCCTCTGCACAACATATGCTTAGAGAGCAAGGGTATTTCCCACGCAAAGGGATTGGAAAGAGTCTACAGGGTGATCCCCTGCCCATGTCTGATAAACCCCCAGTGCAGAGATCTCCTGGAGACTGGAGATGATTGGGACATTTTTAGTGGGGGCCATTGCTCCGCATCCTCAAATACCTCCATTTCCTATCACTTGGAGAAATGATGAACCTGTATGGGTGGAACAGTGGCCCCTATCCAAAGTAAAGTTGGAGGCTGCTCTGGCTTTGGTTCAGAAACAACTTGATGCTGGTCATTTTCTCCCCTCTACCTCTCCCTAAAATACTCCCATATTTGTTATTAAGAAAAAATGGTAAATGGAAGCTATTACAAGATTTAATATGGCTTAATAAGACCATGATGCTCATGGGTGCCACCCAGCCAGGGTTGCCAACCCCTGTGACCATCTCTAAAAACTGACACCTGCTAGAGATAGATTTAAATGATTGTTTTTTTAAACTTCCTTTACACCCTTCTTATTGTCAGCATTTTGCTTTCAGTGTTCCGTGTTCCATCTTTGAACTTAAGAGAGGTGTATAAGAGATATCAGTAGATAGTTTTGCCCCAAGGCATGGCTAACAGCCCTACAATGTGTCAAATTTATGTCTCTCAGGCTATAGAGCCAGTCAGACAGAAATATCCTCAATTATATATAACTCATTATATGGATGATCTACTGTTGGCTGCACCAAAAACAAACAAAAACAAAAACAAACAAACAAACAAAAGCTTTTACTATCTGCCTTTGGGGATATTCAGACCACCTTAGGGCTGGCTGGCTTACAATTAGCAGCAAAGAAGGTAAAAAAGGAGTTTCCATATCATTATCTAGGACACTATTTGCTTCATAATGGGCTACACCCTCAAAAAGTCAGTCTTTGCCTGGACACCCTTCAAACGTTAAATGATTTTCAGAAGCTTTTGGGAGATATCAATTGGATCAGACATAGCTTAAAAATTACTACTTGGCAACTTAAACTTCTTTTTGATATATTGCAAAGGGATTCAGATCCCAGCTATCCTAGAGTCCTTACTAGAACAGGATGGGAGTGTATTCATTTGATTGAAAAAGCCTTAGAAGGGGCTCATTTGGATTATATAAACTATTCCCAGTTAGTCTGTATTGTTAGTGTATTGTTCTGCTCATGCTCCACAAGAGTTTTTTTGGCAAGAGAGTCCCATTCTTTGGGTTCATTCTTGAGCCTCCCCTTCTAATCTGTGGCATGCTACCCCAAGCTATAGTTGTACTCCTGTTTAAAGCACAAAAGATTGCCTTACAAACCTTTAACAAGGAGCCAGATCAGGTTATTACACCTTTGTCCTGTCAACAAATAGAATGGCTATGAAATAATAATTATGATTGGCCATTTTTCTCTCTGCTACCCAGAGTTATTTTGATAATCATTACCCATCCAATAATCTGGTTTCCTTTTGTAAAATACATTCTTTGATTTTCCAAAAATTGTAGTCTCTCAGGCTATTTCTAAGGGGTGAGTAGTTTTCACAGATGGTTCCTGTAAAGATATAGCTGTAGTCATGTCTTATCCTATCATTAAGACAGCCAGAATTCCTACAACCTCTGCCCAATGGTCAAACTTTCAGCCCTGGCCTTGACTCTACAACTCTTCCCCATAGAAGCATTAAACATTTATACTGGTAGTCAATATGTTGCTAATATTATCCAACCCTTAGAGACTGCTGTTTATGTTGTTCCCATCTCTAGTATACAAGAGAGTTTATTACAGGTATAAGGTCTGCTATGGCAATGGAGCAAACCTATATTTGTGGAACATCTTGGGGCCCACACCCCTTTGCCAGGGCCCCTCAGTGAAGGAAATCACATGGCTGACAGGTATGCTCAAGTCAGTGTGGTATTACAAGGGCTCACTAAAGCAAAATCCCTATATAAGCACTTCCATCTCAATTCAGGGTCCTTACACTTTCATACTGGGATTACCAAAGAACAGGCTGTTCAAATAGTTAAGGATCACCCTCTTTGTGTAGAATTTCTTCCTCTGCTTCACTTGGGAGTTAATCCTCAAAACTTTTGCCCAACCACATTTGTCAAATGGATATAACACATGTGCCATCCTTTGGTAAATTACAATTTGTCCATGTTTCTGTAGATACTTTTTCCCACCAGATATTTACCTCTGCCCACCCTGTTTACAGGTTTTTGCTTACATGGGGGTCAAAAACAAATTAAGACTGATAATGGCCCCGCCTATGTCGACAGAGGTTTCAATCACTTTTGTCTAGATTTTGATATTTCCCCCAAAACTAAAATTCCTTAAAACTCCCAAGTGCAAGCTGTTGTGGAACATGCTCATCACACCCTAAAGGCCCATTTAGCTAAAGTTAAGAAGGTGGAATTCAGGGGTCACCTTGGCTTCCCTCACTGTACTCTATCACTTATCCTCTATATCTTAAATTGTTAAATTGTGGATGCTTCTGGCACATCCACAGCAGACTGTCACTGGTGGTCCACTGTACAGCAAAAACCTTTAGTTAAATAAAAAGACCTAACCAAGGGCCTTTAAAAAGAACCAGATCCGGTTTTGCTTTGGGCCCGGGGGTCTGTCTGTGTATTCCTACAGGGAGACCCCCCTCTTAACAGGACTGCAGCAGATAGGTCTATTACTTAAGAAACCGCATGGGTCACTAGCTCTTGTGATTATGACCCTGAACAACACAGCCTTTTGCTCTACTTTGCATTTGCCACATGGAAAGGCCATAAGCGCAGTGCCATTTTCATACAAACCAGATCAGATATTCCTTGGCCGCAGAGTACCCCTCAGTGTAGGCTTGGTCAAGCCAGCTGGACAAATGAGCATTCAATGACAGGTAAGACTCAGGGACATCTATTAACCTAAGACAGAAGGTCTGCGAGGCCTGGGCAGTCTTCTCTATGACGGGTAAATGTTAATGTCCCGGACAACCTACACCAGATGCTCAGTTTTTACTTATATAAAACAGAGGGATTTGTTGCACCCTTCCTCCATGGGGTTCTGCTGGCCAGCTTGTGACTAGGAGCTTCTAGCAAAATACCTCTTATCCCCCCCTCCTAGTATAGTCTGAATGCAAGTTCCTGTTTTTTGCCCATTCTTATTGTCTAAATTCAAGTTCCTGTTGTCCACCCTTTCTTTGCCAGAGGCCCCTGGGAACATGAGCACCTGACCTTGGTAGACCTTGGTAGTTTTCCACCATGCCTGCTATTAGTATATAATGCTCCACTCTTGTTAAAATAAATGCCATTCTCCTTGCAAGAATGAGTCACTGCCCTCGTCTTCATTTATATCCTTAGCCCTTCGCCTAGATTTTAGAAGTGTTGTAGCCCCATAACCGAACTGGTTGATACAGGTTTGGATGCTTGTGTTAGCGATGGGGGAAGTCCTTCTGTGTATATGTTGTCTTATTGGTTGATGAATAAAGCACTGTTGGCCAATAGGGAAGCAAGATAGGTGAGACTAGGATTTGAGAAGGATTCTGGGAAGCAGAGGCACATTCAGTCACCATGAAGAACACCAGGAGAAGACCATTTGGAAATACTCATATTAGCAGTTATTGATTAATAATTAAGTCACAGATAGCTGATAAGAAACCATAGAAAATGGCCAACAGCTTCATAATTAATATAATGTCTTGTGTATTATTTGGGGGCTGAGACAGCAACAGGACCCAGGCACTTGATGGGAAACAATGCACGGTACATGTTAGCTTTGATAAAGTTTCTTTGGCAAATGTGGGTTGTCTTACACTTTGGGCATAAATGTTCAAAATTAAGATATTATCCTGGTGGACTTTTCCTTTCATGAGTATGAAATGTCCTTCTCAATCACTTTTGATCAATTTTGACTTGAACTACATTTTGTTAGATATTAGGATAGCAATACCTGTTTCTTGATAGGTTGATTTGAATGTAAAATCTTTTTCCTACCCTTTTCTCTGGGTAATGTCTGTTTTTTATAGTAATGTATGTTTCTTGTATGGTGCAGAATGAATTGGAACCAGCCATGTGTTCACCAGCAGATGGATAATGAGTTGTCACACATGTCTGATTTCTAATTAATGAGACATATGGACATTTCTACATACAGACATATAGGGACACACATACAGAGAAGACACACATGTGCATACACACATACACACATCTGCATGTGAGAAAAAGAAAGATAGCCTTGCATGTTCATACACTGTGAAAGATAATTACATCTTATAAAGTAATATCTTTTCTAAATGCATATGCTAACTAACATCAAAAGAATAATAAAGTCAAATAGTAGGTCATTCTAAGCAGAAGCAGCAATAAGATTTCTCCCATAAGTATGGTAGAATGCTGCTGTCATCTGATTGCTGGCAGAGAAGATTCACAAAAACCAAATGATGGGCTGAAGTCTAGATGTAGGAATATTGTGTTGGGTTAGTGAGAGGCAAGATTGAGAATCTCTTCCATGAACAATAGAATCGGGAGAAGTAATAATGCAATAACTTGAAAGATGATAATATATTTATAGGAACAAGAAGAAAATTAATTATATAATACTATACTTTATAAGCATATTATAACTTATAGAATCATTCTGTGTGCATACAAAAATGAGTTTCAGATTTGTACACCAATTAATCTCTCTTTTATTATTATGACACACACACACACACAACAGATTTTTCCCTGCAATTTCAAACTCTTTATTACAGGAGGCTGATCAGAAAGAAATAATAAAAATAGCTATTATCATCCCAAAAGCACCATATAAACTTCCTAGAGGTATTAAAAATCTATTTCCACAGGTTTATCAGAACATAATAACTATGAAAATTATAGTGAACAAAAGTACCTGAATAACAAAATACTATATGTAGCTTTAAAAATCAGCCTTAAAATCTGTTGTCAATGCAATTACAGTGGAAGAGGTAGACTTTGGTCATAGAAGGCCAAAATAGATGAGTAGAGAGGGAAGAAATTTAGAAAAAGTAATAACCATGTGAGTCTAAGAAGCTTAATTTGATTATTAATGTATATCTATAGACACTTAAGAGGTTCTCATATGGGATTTATGAGGATCTAAAAATAAATAAGAATGGATATGGAAAAGTATTTAGACATTTAACAATATAATTGGAGTCATCTGCATTTTACATTGCAAATAAAAATTAGTCCGACCACATGAATTGAAACAATAAGAGATGACATTAAATTATTCAATGTCAAATATCTCCAGCCAGTTAAATGTCACACACATTTTAAGAGAATTTGCTTGTCATAAAGATGGCTCATAGCTGAAATGATAAATCATATGTTAAATGTAGAAAAAGGTCAGTTAGTAATCTGCTATTTTGAAAGTCACATCTTTTGACACTCATTATATTATAGTTATATTATTCTCTATTGTTTACAAAATTAGTGTGACGTTGATGACATAAATATCTTATTTAGACTAAATAGAACTTATATATTTTAGATTTACACTTAAAGAAATGGTAAACATGATGCTAATCAAATCCTTTTCAAAGGTGGCATAAACAAAAAGTGATGGAGCATACTTGGAAAACAAGGACAAGGAAAATAATATTGGTAATACTTGTCACGCAGAATTTGTTAGCAAATTAAAAATTTCATTGAAATAATATATAGTTAAGTCTAATTTGATCATGTGTAGCAAATATCATGCTATTTTTGAAGTTAGTTAAAGGAGTTTATGTTGCAACTATGACAACTAGTCCAGAAAAGTAGGTAAAAGCTGCAAAAACTGCCATTGCATTATAAAGAGTAAAGAGGGTTAAATCCCAGGGCATAGTAAATAACTTTTAGTAGGAGTTTATTTCAAGGCTTATATGTTGTCCATGGAATTGTTAATAGCAGACCATTCCTATATGGGTCCCTGGGCAGTGGATCAGTGTTTATCCCTGGCATACAAACAGACATTATGTGTCCATAACACAAAGAGGGATGCTCTCTCAGGCTGGACTCTTAGGGGAGTTCCTGGACCCTGCCCTGAGTGAAATCACAGACTCCAGATATCCCCTATGTGGAAGGAAGTGGCCATAGGGTGCAAGGCTTGGGGGGGATGGTGGGGGGTGCGGGAAGAGGGGAGGGAGAGGGAACTGGGGTTGACATGTGAAGCATGCTATTTACAATTAAAATAATAAAAAAATCAAAAAAATAATAGACCATTCCTCTCTTTCTCCAAAGAAGCCTCCACATGAGTATCTGGTAGCCGTAAAATATGAAGAGAAAACAAAAGGAAGCTTGCAAATGGGTTAAAGTTGTGGGATCTGAGAAGGGATAGTCATCCTCAGTTATCTTGATGTGCTTAATATGACTGCAGGTGCTTTTAAAAGTGGAGAATGTCTCACTAGTGCAATAACAGAGAAACACTGTAGATGGTTGAGGTAGATGGGGAAGTATGAGGAATATTTGAAGTTCTGTTTCTGGTTTCAATCCAGAGAATGCAAAATGGTGAAACTGCCCCTATCCCATGTTCTTAGTTTCTCTGATTGCCATCGGTACAGTCAAGTATCTTACTTATTTATAAGAAAAAGAGTAACATAAATTTGCTACTCTCTGAAAGCTCAGACATTTAGTGGAAATCTTTGAAAAACATCTTCATTAGACAGGGAGGGATTCCACATAAGTAACATAAGTAACAGAATAGAGTCTTCTGGGGGAAAATGATGGGGTCTCCTGACAGCTAAAAGGAATACAGCTTGTTATAATAATGATCTAGAAATCATGAATGTACCTGTGCTAAAATCTTAACTTCTTTTGCATGACACGGGGGACAGAACGCAGAATAGAATCTGACCCTCAGAACTGTGAGATACAATTTCATATTGCCAGGGGCTATACAATGAGAAGTTTTTTTTTGTCAGTATCAACAGAAAATGAAGAGTGTGCCTCCCATAAGTTTACATTTCTTCACTGGTAAAAACTTACAAGGGTGATCTTATACATTGTGGTATTGAATTACTTGGCATAAAATGACCTGTATTTTACCGTCTGTATTACATGACTCTAAAGGACTGACAGCTAGCATAATAGAGTAGAGCAAGATGCTTAAAGTTACACAGTGCTGAATGTGATATCCAGCTCTACAACTTGTTAGTTTTATTAATTTAATTCTCATGCATAATTCACAATCTTTAATTTACTCACTTAGTACATGGCAATATATGCACACAAGAGGGACTATTGTATAGAGACATGCCTGAAACAACTCCTTATCCTCTCACCTTCCTAGACAAAACTTCATTGTCCTTCCCCATTTCTAGAGATTTGATTAATTAAAAATAATTTCATTATTTATTATTTATTTCGTGATTGAGACTTATATTTTTGACACAAACATGACCTCTATTTTAAAATTTAGCACATCAGTAACAATGATATTGCTATTGTGTTAATTCCCTTGTGTTTATTGGAGAAGCTGAAATTATAAACAAAAATTAAGTTAGTTATTCATTATTTTTGTGCATCATGTGTATGTCTATTTTTCTGCGACTGTCTCTGTTGCTCTCCCTCTCCCCTGCTCTTTGTGTGCGTATTTGCGCATGTCTGTGTGTGGTGTGAATGCAGGGATGTACTTATCACAACACACATGGATATCAGGAGAGGTTGTAAAAATGAGTTCTCTCCTCCCACCCTGAGTTCTAGGGATTGAGCCTAGGTCACCAGGCTTGTGTGCCAAGTACTTTCACCCACTTACATTGAATCATCTCTCCCATTCTGGGAATTTTTATATTATATTTTTCTATATGCACAAAGAATAGCTGAATGAAGCCAGTGCCTAACAGAGCTCCACAATATCATCTTAGATGAAACAGCAATGATTTGGAGACTTTATATGTTAGGCAGGGAAGGGTGTGGGTGTGTAGATGAAGAACGTTTATGCAAGGGTAACTTTTATTTACAGTGTTTTCCAGGGCTTCAGTTCAGGTGTCAGTCTTAACCTCAAATTCTTTACTTACCAAATATCTTCTTGTTACAAATTTTTCTTATATAAAACCATTACATTTTCTTTATGCCTGTTTTCTTATGAAGGGAAGGATGTCCACCATGTCTATAATAGTATGGACTGCATTAGGAACTTTGCATGTGTTCAGTGTGTGGTTTTATTATTTATAAATAAGTACATTGTGCAGTCTGAACTAACCAGGGAAATGGGAAGAGAAAAGTTTGACTTTAGCTTCAGGAAAAGGCAGAAAGTATTTTTTCTATGACAAAATTGGGTGCTGTTAATTATGTAATTTTTTTCAGAGGGTCAAGTTTTCATGACTTTTATCAATTTACTTGGAATAGGAGTGTAGGTGGGAATACCCATGACATGTTACATGTATGAAGACAAAGGGCCATTTGTAGGAATTTGTTTTCTGCTTCTACTTTGTGGGTTTCAAAGATCAAATTCAGATGGTGAGCCTCGGTGGCAGCACTTCCCTGGGTGAGTCATCCCACCTTCCTATGGGCTCCGGTAATTTCCATCATAAAGTTCTGATTTTATTTACTTATGTTTGAATCATTCAGTGATTATTCTATTCTGCCTGGCAGGCAGCAGAAAGGAAATATAGAATGATTTTGTTTTGCAGTAAGATAAAGCAGTTTCATAACTACAGTGAAATTGCTTGATATTTATTCTCTTTGCTGTGACTAGTAAGGTGGTGGAGACAACATGAGTTTTCATTTCTATACTATTTGGGTAGTCACTCTTTCCCCACACCTTTTTGTCATATGTGTGATCTGTGCTAGATATTGGAAAGTTGGGATAAGGTAGCTGGGTAAGAACCATATATACGTATTCCAAAGAATCATCCTGCCCTGATGGATGCTAGAGACATGTGCCATCGTGTTAATGACTGAGGAACAGTGGCTGGGAAAAAAGGAGTATCCTATAACTAACAAGATATTTCATAAATCTGTCTAACAATAACCTGAGCTAACAAGTCATGTGTCCAAAGGGCATTGCAAGAGCATGATGCTGTTAGATGCTTTATCAAAAATTTACATGAAAAAATGAGTGTAAAGCAATGCTACAAATGAAGAGAGTACAGTAAGAGAAAGAGAGGCTTCTCACACCTGAAAATGGCAATGGCTTCAGGACTTCAAATAAAAGGATATAAATTTGAGAAGGAAGCTGAGAGATGAAAGCCAACTAATCCTATCCTGGCAGTGAGGATCAAATCAAGTTATGGCTGTCATACATTGTTAATATCTCCTCGGGAATTAATGTGCTGTGCAGTAAATCCTTTCACTTTATAAATGGTCACTTAGTCTCCCAATATGGTCTGCACTAAGTTGGGGCTGTTTCACCTTTCATAGTTTGAGCTGTGACCCCGATATTTATATGTTGGAACCCCAACTATTGAAAGAGTTTGGAGGTGAAACATTTGGGAGGTAATGCTGTTTAGATAGGGTCATGAGGTGACAGTCATCATGATAAAACTAATGCCACAAAGAGATGTACTATTTTATTTTCCTCTCTCTCTGTTTTCCTCTCCCAAATCCTCCCTCCATTCCTGTTTGCTATTTCATAGACACTCAACAAAGAGGCTGCCAGTTTTAAACAGAATGCAAGCTCTTACCAGAATCTTATCATGATGTTATTTTGCTAGGTTTTCACCAGTAGAATTTTATGACAACGAATAGCCATGCTTACAAAAGGCCACTCAGTGCATGCAGTCTATGACACGTTATTACAACACCCTGAAATGGCTATGATAAGTTTATGTGCATCACACAAATGTCCTGTGTTAACAATTCTAGTCTTTTGCTGATGATACAATTCATACTCTGATAATCTCTCAAAAACAATCCACATAATGTGCCTACCAGCCTTCCTTAAAGCACCACAGATTGGAGGGTCACCTGGAGGCAAGTATGGAGTATCGTGGATCTGAAGGTCGAGGATTTGAAGGTTGTAGGCCTATCTGAAGACATCCTGGCCATTCCTGTTTCTTGTTTCTGATGGTTTTCTGAAAACTTCTGATTTGTTTTCACTGTGGTGAGTGTGGATGTATATGTGTGCACAATGAAGTCTGTTATATGTTGATTTTTCTCCATGTGTACAATAGTAGTTTTATGGCACTTTATGACATTTTTACATGTGTGGGCACCATTCTATTTTCGAAAGGTCCCTCATAGTCCACCAGGGTCTGCTCTTCTCCGCAAAAATAACTCCAATAGTCTGAGACACAATCTATACCATTGTTATTTAGTTTCTGCCATTTCAGAATGTTGAATCACAGTATCTTACAGACAGACATGTACTGAGATTATTTGTCATTCAGTCAAGGCCCTCAAGGTTAATTCAGATGATTCTATTTATTGTTATTTTATTCTTTTGATGCTAAAGAAAATGTCATTACATTTTGAACCACTATTTATCCTTTTACTAATTCCACATTGGGACCGATGATTCATTTGAGGTGAATAAATATTGTCATTGATTTTATGCTTTCAAATATTTTCTCTTATGTGCTTGTACAACCTCAGATTCTTACTTTTTATTTTTATTTTGTAATGTAAGTCAGTACTCCATTTTTCCTCACTGTATTGATTCAATGAAAACAAGGGATACAAAACAACTGTGATAAATATTAGAATGTCTAATATATGATTATAGAAAAAAAGTCAGAAAAAATGGTTCCTGTAGAAAAGGTAAAATCTCCATAATACAAAGATGTGGGTCACAACTTACAACATTCAAACTTCAGTTTCCATGGACTTATCAGCACTCTAGACATTGATTAAAAAATAGTTTCAGAGCCTGATGATTTTGCCATGGAAACTTTACAACTGAAATAAAAAGAGAAAGAAGAAAAATAAAAAAAACATGTGTATGTTTGATGAGTTAACCAATTTTATCATAGATGCAATTTAAACACTGTAAGAAGAACATAGACATTGACTTGGAAGAAAAGTTTTTATGAGTTATTTCAGACTGAGACTTTCTCTGGTTTAGGACACAGAGGGAGTCCACAGCACAATAAAATAAGAATCCAACCATCATCTTCAGGACACTGAAGACCTAAAGGCAAGAGAAGAAATCTTCAAAGGATACTCTGGCATAGGGCAAAACGACTTGAGTGTCTGGAAGGTATGGAAAATTTTTCAAAAGTCTTCTGTTGAGAAACAGATGATAGGGAAGAGTGTGACAAAATGTTTCAAAGCTTGATAGTAACTGCAATATCTCATAATGGAGAAGACACAGGAAGAATCAATGAAGATAAAGCACACTGGCATCTATGTCACACAGAGTTTGTTTACAATATGGCTAGTTTACTGTAAATAATAATAGCTCATTATAGTAATGTAGCAGCACACGGAGTGGTTGTTGTTGATAATCACATAGTGAGAAATTGTCATTAAGGAGGGAAGAGAGGAAAAAGGAAGTCTGCCTTTATAAAGAAACTGGACTAACTATGAAGTAGTATGCTGTTTTTTGAAGACAGATTAATTATAAATATGTGCAACAAACATGACAATTATAACTAGATATTTTTTTAAAAATTCACAGGTACATTATAGAAGATGGGGCAGTCACATAAAATGTCTACTCACATTTCCTGACCAGAGAATTGTAAGTCATCATAAAGCAAGGACACATTTCACAATTATATAGCAGTTGTGAATTCACAGATAGGAATCTTATTCTATTATTAATCACCTTGAAATCAATCACTGGTTTAAAGAAACTAATTAAATACAACTATAAATAAGACAGCTAATTCTGTGTTGTCTACAAGAAAAAGACTATGTAGAAAGTGTGTCAAATTAATGGCCTTGTGCTCTGTAATAATGAATGGAAAATTTAAAATGAAATAAGTAGAGGAAATCGAGGATTGGTGAGCAGGGGAGAAACCAGTGGAGCAGAAAACAGAAACATAATGAAGAAAATCAATGGAACAGAATGCAGTCTCCTCTTAGAAAATCAATAAATCTGATAAGCCTTTAGGTTAAGTGTTAGAAAAGTCACACATTACTGATGTCAAATGAGAAAGTACCCAAAGATGATAGATGACAAGCAATATTATAAACAATTCTATGATAAAAATTCTTCAAATCACGCAAATTTATTAAATTTTGAAGTCACCAGAATTAATGTATGAAGAAGTATTTGAATTACCTTATATCTATTAACTCTGAATTCACAAGCAATACCATTTCTTAAAGATATCAGAGATCCTTGTTAACCACCACTTACTGTGGAGGTTACAGAAATCAATTTGTGTATTTAAATTGTGCATATCCCCTGGTCTATCCAGACAAGGATATTAAGTTGGGGAATTTTCTTATGAACACAACAGAAGACCAGGGTTCTGTTCAAGGGTTGTGTGTGTTTTTGGCCACTGCTCTATAAAAGAAGCTTCATACATTTGCCTTTAGGGATATTTGTATAAATTGGACATTCCCAAAAATCTGTGTGCCTTACTTTGGATTTAAGCCTCAAGCTGAGCCCCTCAGGCTCTAAGAGGGCTTGCGCTGGGCGAATCTTCCAATGTACATTATAATCTCTGTCATGGATAGTGGAAAACAATCTGTTGCTTTAGTACTAACATTAATTCCAGTTTGTTCAAACCAAACCTCTTCTGACAGTCATCTTTCCTCACTTGTCAATATTCTACTTATCAGATAATTTGCAACATTTTTTCTTCCTTAATTTTATACTGTTAAGTTATCCTTACCAAGCTTCTGAACTGCTTTGTGCTTACTTTAAAAATTGTCTTCACGCTTGCTAATGCATTTATACATATGAGTGTTTATGTGTTGGTTCACTTGCAAACACACATTCCATTGTGAATATGAAGAAGTCAGCTTATTCTTACCACTGCATGGGTCTTAGGAATTGAACACAAGTTGTCGGCCTCTGGAGCAAGTTTAGCAAACTGAGCCATCTCACCTGCTCCTTAATTACTTGTGTTTCCTTTGAAAGTGCTTGGGGCCTAAACCCAGAGTTGCACATGTTAAGCAACTTCTCTGTCACCAAGTTATATCACTAGCAAATGCATTTCTCAAAAATGAATAAACAAAAATCATTTTCATGTTTTCCTTAGAGGTTTCCACCATCACACCTTAATTTCTCATGTAATTCTTTACATACAAATTTATACCTGTAGTGCAGTACTTAAAGTCTTAACTAAAGAAATAAGACAACCACAGGTGTAGGAGGAAGTCTGATGCCGCCATTAAACATGTGACTTACTAAGTCTATGCCGCCATTAAACATGTGACTTACTAGAGGCGCATACAGATGAGGTAATAAAAGGGCGGTTTACCACACCGCTAACCACACCCACTTTAGGCAGGACTAAAGACGTATACGGCTGGACGTAAAGACGTAGGCGGAACTACGTCACTAGCCAAGCCCACTTTTGGGCATGGCTAGTGGCGTTACGGGGGAAGGCATAAAAGACAGCGCACAGGACACAGGAAATCAAAAGGATACAAATTAGAAGTTAAAGTATCATTATTTGCAGATAATATGATAGTATAGATAAGTGATCCAAATATTTCACCAGGAAACTCCTACACCTGATAAACATATTCTTCAAAGTAGCTAGATGCAAAATTAACTCATAAAATTTAGGAGTCTCCTTATGTAGAAATGACAATGGCATTCATATCTAAAGAGAGAGTTCTCAATTGAGGAAACTCAATTGACTGAGTGTCTTGGTACTTCCACACAGGTGGAGATTCAGGCAAAGATGATGCATCGCTGATCCTTACTGCACTCCCAGAAGATGATTTCTCTTTCTGCACATCCGCAGAAGGGTGTTTATTCTTCTGTGAGTTTTCATTTTGCTTATTAGATTCCCCAAGTGTCAGATATCATGTACCAGTGACAGGCTCAATGCTACCCACAATGCTTTACTACTTGTATTCAAATATACAAAGGAAGAAATTTTAGTTCATTTGCTTCCCTAGGAAAACAAGTCTCAGATGAAGTTAAATATGGAGATGAGTGTGAGATCCGGGATGAGTACTCAGCTCTAGAAATTCATGGGACGTCTGTGTTAACTAGTGTGTAAAAAGTTTCCCATAATTCTTGAATAACACATGATGTTCTCCAATTTGGAATATATATCTATATATCTACTTAATGTGATATAGTAATAATTGAAATTAGTTATCTCTGGTAAAAGGAATCTTTTGATCAACTTTCTTTTGAAGTGCTCTAAAACCAAAGTCAATTTTAAAGAAATACTTTAACTCAGACTGTGTGTGTGTGTGTGTGTGTGTGTGTGTGTGTGTGAAGAGAAAGATAAATCCATATTCTCTCTGATGGTACCCAGGTTTGTATTTGACAAGTAACATTTTCCTATTCCAACTCTCATCAATATGCCTAAAATGCATCAACTCTGTTATATACACACACATTAATCTCCTTTATTTTTACATTATTAGTTACAGAATCCTGAATTATTAATAAAAACTGAAACAGTAAATAAATATAATCATCAGTTCATTTGTTTGTCACAGAAAAACCCATACGGGTTGCTGTAATTGAAAGTAGTGGAAGCCCAGTGTGTTTTAATTTGAATATTGTATTTAGGCCTTGAACATTGGATTGAGCTGAATAAAATTCCAAATTTGGAATAAAACAGGCAAATGAATACTAAAATTTTTGAAGTTGTCTTGATTTTTATTTTACCTTCAATTTTTAATTAACTAACTTGCTAACTTCTTCATCTGTAGCGACCTTTAATAGTTTCCTTGTGGGACATATAGACATCAAGCCTATACATCTGTAGTGAATCCCATGTTACATTAGAAGCTGCTGTATTAGCTTTGTTATCACTTTGATATATCTGATAGAGAAAGAAAGGGGGATTTTTTGCCTCCGAGTTTTTGACATTTCTACCCAGCATTTGGACCCATTGTTTTGATATCATAATGACACATGGCATCATCACAGCAATGGGAACATATGGCAGAGGCAACTGTAGTCTCTGGACATAAAGCACAGAACCAAACTCCTAGGGTGAAGGGCAATATAAAATACACCTCTAGAGAGGACCCACCTACACAGGAAAGACAACAGTCCTTCCAGACCCTACCCACAGCGTGCCCAACTTCAGGTTAGCTTGGGTCCTCTTAGGGACCCCTTCTCTGCCCATCACCCACTTCCACAATCTTCGAGAGGCTGCTCTGGGCATTGAGAGGACCTGCCCACACAGGAAAGATGTCAGTCCTCACAGACCCAACCCGCAGCCCTCCTCACACCTGGGTGCCCAGCTCCAGGTGACATTGGGTCCTCCTGGAACCCCTCCCCTGCCCACCACCCATTCCCTCAATATTTTGGGGACTGATTCTGGATCAAGAGGAATGGCCCACACAGGAAAGACATGAGCCCTTCCCGATCATGCCCACCAACCTGCCCTGCACTCCCAGCTTCAGGAAAGGAGACCAGTGGAGACAGAAAGACACCCAGCACCCACTGGAAGAAAAGATGAGAAGAATACAGAATAAGAACTCACTCAGCAATAGAAAGACCAACATGACTCCACAAGAATCTAAAGACCCCACACCAGCAAGACCTGAAAAGCACGGCATAGATGAAGCAGAAGAGATAGACCTTAAAAATTATTTTATGAAGATGATAGAGACCGTCAAAGAGGAAACGAGAAAATCCCTTAAAGATATAGAAGAAAAAACAAACAAAACATACATGAAATGGAGGAAAAGATGAACCAATAATTCGAGAAATAAACAAATCTCTTAAAGAATCTAAAGAGTGGGGCTGGAGAGATGGCTCAGAGGTTAAGAGCACTGACTGCTCTTGCAGGGGTTCTGAGTTCAATTCCCAGCAACCACATGGTGGCTCATAACCATCTACAATTCAATCTGGTGTCCTCTTCTGGCATGTAGGCAGAACACTGTACGTCTGATAAATAAAAAATCTTAAAAAAAAGAATCTAAAGAGTACCAGGAAAAAACAACCAAAAAACGAAGGAAAAACTCAAACAGTTGAAGGATTGAAGCTGAAATAGAAACAATAAAGAAAACACAGAATGAAGTGATGCTGGAAATAGAAAAACTGGGGAAATGATCAAGAACTACAGATGCAAATATCACCAATAGAATACAATATATAGAAGAAAGAATCTCAGGTGTTGAAGACTCATTAGAGGATATACAGTCATCAACCAAAGAAAATCTCAACTCCAAAAATCCCTAACACAAAATATCCAGGAAATATGGGACACCATGAAAAAGCCAAACCTAAGAATAATAGATATAGAAGAAGGTGAAGAAAAAGAGCTCAAAGGTACAGAAAATGTAGTCAACAAAATCACAGAAGAAAACTTCCCTAACCTAAAGAAGGATAGGCCTATGAAAATACAAGAATATTGCAGAACACCAAATAGGCTGGGCCAGAAAAAGAAGTCCCCTTGCCACATAATAATCAAAACACCAAGCCTACAGAATAAAGAGAAAATATTAAGAGCAGCTAAAGAAAAAGGCCAAGTAGTATATAAAGGCAGACCTATCCGGATTATACCTGACTTCTCAATGGAAACTATGAAAGCTAGAAGATCCTGGACAGACGTCTTACAAACGCTAAGGGAACAAGGATGCCAGCCCAGACTACTATATCCAGCAAAGATTTCAATTACCATAGACAGAGAAAACAAAATATTCCACGAAAAAGCCAAATTTAAACAATACATATCCATGAATCCAGCCATACAGGAAGTGCTGGAAGGAAAATTTAGACTCAACAAAGATAACCACACTCACAAAGACATAGGCAATTGATAATCCCACTTTACCAAACACAAAAAGAAAAATAGGGAGAACATAGACACAATAACACCACTACCAATAAATCAAGCACAAACAAGAATCATCAATCAGTGGTCATTAATATCCCTCAATGTCAATGGCCTCAACTTGCCTATAAAAAGACACAGACTAGCAGAATAGATATGAAGACAGAAACCATCCTTCTGCTGCATACGAGAAACACACCTCAATGTCAAAGACAGACATTACCTCAGAGTAAAGGATTGGAAAAGGTTTTCCAATCAAAGAGACCCAAGAAACAAGCTGGTGTAGCAATCCTAATATCTAACAAATTAGACTTCAAATTAAAATCAATCAAAATAGATGAAGAAGGACATTTCTTATTTATCAAAGAAAACGTCCATCAGGATGAAGCCTCACTTCTGAACATCTATGCCCCAAATACAAAGGTACCCACATTCGTGAAAGAAATATTACTAAAGCTCAAATCGCACATAAAATCTCACACACTAGTAGTAGGAGACTTCAACACTCTGCTCTCACCACTAGACAGGACCTCCAGACAGAAACATAAAAAAGAAACAAAAGAACTAAAAGAAGTTATGACCCAACTGGGTTCAACAGACAACTATAGAACATTCCATCCAAACACAAAGGGATATAACTTCATCTTGGTCCCACATGGCACCTTCTCTAAAATCGACCACATAATCGGAAACATAGCAAACCTCCATAGATACAAAAAAAAATCGAATAACCCCCTGTATCTTATCAGACCACCATGCATTAAAATTACAATTCAAAAATAACACAGAAACCCTACAAACTCATGGAAATTGAACAATGCACAATTGCACCATCCCTGGGTAAAGGATGAAATACAAAAAGAAATTAAAGACTTCCTGGAATTCAATGAGAATTAGGACACATCATACGCAAACTTATGGGACACTCTGAAAGCAGCACTGAGAGGAAAGTTCATAGCATAGTACTAATTGCCCACATGATGAAATTGGAGAGCAGTCACACCAGAGAATTAATAGCACAAATGAATGCTCTAGAACAAAAAGAAGAAAACTCACCCAGGAGTAGATGCCAAGAAACAATCAAATTGAGGGCTGAAATCAATCAAATAGAAAGCAGGAAAACATAGCAAAGAATCACTGAAACAAAGAGTTGGTTCTTTAGAAAATCAACAAGCTAGACAGACCTTTGCCCAAACTAACCAAAAGGCAGAGAAAGAGAGCACGCTAATTAACAAAATCAGAAATGAAAAGGGGGATATAACAACGGAAACTGAGGAAATCCAGAGAATCATTAGGGCATACTTTGAAAACCTGTACTCCACAAAATTCACAAATTTAAAGGAAATGGACAATTTCATGGACAGATATCACTTGCCAAAACTAAATCAAGAACAGATAAACAATCTAATCCCTTAATGAAATAGAAGCAGTCATCAAAAGTCTCCCAAACACAAAAAGCCCTGGCCCAGATGGCTTCAGTGCAGAATTCTACCAGAACTTAAAAGAGAGATAATTCCAATACTTCTCAAAGTGTTCCACATAATAGAATTGGGAGGCCTCACTGCCAAACTCTTTTTCCGAGGGTACAATTACCTTGGTATCCAAGCCACGCAAAGACACAACTAAAAAAGAGAATTACAGACCAATTTCCCTCATGAACATCAGTGCAAAAATACTCAATAAAATAGTAGCAAATTGAATCCAAGAACCCATTAGAAAAATCATCAACCATGATCAAGTAGGCTTCATCCCAGGGATGCAGCAATGGTTCAACATATGAAAATCTATCAATGTAATCCACCATATAAACAAACTGCAAGGGAAAAAAACACATGATCATCTCAGTAGATGCTGAAAAAACCTTTGACAAAATCCAACACCCTTTCATGATAAAGGTCCTAGAGAGATCAGGGATAACAGGAATATACCTGAACATAATAAAAGCATTATACAATAAACCAACAGCTAACATCAAACTAAATGGGGAAAAACTCAATGCAATTCCTCTAAAATCAGCAACAAAACAATGCTGTCCACTATACCCATATTTCTTCAATATTGTACTTGAAGTTCTAGCTAGAAAAATAAGATAACAAAAGATCAACTGAAAACAAATAGGAAAAGAAGAAGTAAAACTTTCACTACTTGCAGATATGATAGTTTACATAAGTGACCCGAAAAACTCCACAAGGGAACTCCTAGAGTTGATAAACACCTTCAGCAAAGTGGAAGGATACAAGGTTAACTTAAAATAATCAGTAGCCCTATTATGTACAGATGATAATGTGGCTGAGAAAAAAATCAGAGAAATAATCACCCTTTACAACAGACATAAACAACATCAAATATCTGGGGATAACATTAACCAAAGAAGTGAAAGAATTTTGAGGCTCTCAAGAAAGAAATCAAAGAGGATACCAGAAAATGGAGAGATCTCCCATGCTCTTGGATTGGCAATCTTGCCAAAAGCAATCAACACATTCAATGCAATCCCTAACAAAATACCGGCACAATTCTTCACAGACCTTGAAAGAACAATAATCAGCTTTATACAGAAAAAGAAAAGATGCAGGATAGCTAAAACCAACCTATACAATAAAGGAACTTCAGGAGGAATCACCATCCCTGACTTCAGTCTCTGAAAACAGCTTGGTATTGGCACAAAAATAGATAGGTAGACCAATGGAATCGAATGGAAAAGCCTGATTTTAAACTACAAACCTATGAACACTTGATTTTGACAAAGAATCTAAAATTATATGATGGAAAAAGAAAGCATCTTCAACAAATGGTGCAGGCATAACTGGTATTAACATGCAGAAGACTGCAGAGAGATCATGTCTATCCCCTTGCACAAAACATTAGTCCAAATGGATCAAAGACCTCAGTATAAATCTATTCACACTGAACCTCTTTAAGAGAAAGTGGGAGATATGCTTCGACGAATTGGTATAGGAGACCGCTTCCTGAACATAACTCCAGTAGCACAAACACTGAGATTGACAATTAACAAATGGGAACTCCTGAAACTAAAAAGCTTTTGTGGCAAAGGACACAGTAAACAAGATAAAAAGGCAGTCCACAGAATGGGAAAAGATATTCACTAACCCCGTATCTGACACAGGGCTGATCTCCAAAATTTACAAAGAACTTAAGAAGTAAGTCTCCAAAACACCAAAGGATCCAATTAAAAATTAAGGTACAGAGCTAAATAAAGAATTCTGAATAGTGGAGTCTAAAATGGCTGAGAGACACTAGAGAATGTTCTCAACATCCTTAGCCATCAGGGAAATGCAAATCAAAACAACTCTGAGATACCATCTCACCACTGTCAGAATGGCTAAAAGCAAAAACACCAATGACAGTTTATACTGGAGAGGATGTGGAGAGAGGGGAACACTCCTCTATTGCTGGTGGGAGTGCCAACTTGTACACCCACTTTGGAAATCAGATGGAGCTTCCTTAGGAAAATGGGAATCAGTCTACCACAAGACCCAGCAATTCTACTCTTAGGCATATATCCAAAAGATGCAAAGTCATACAGCAAGCATGTCTGTTCCAATATGTTCATAGCAGCATTATTTGTAATAGCCAGAACCCAGAGGCAACCTAGATGGCCCTCAATGGAAGAGTGGATAGAGAAAATGTGGTACTTTTACACAATGGAGTACTACTCAGCAGGAAAAAAAAAACAATGGAATCTTGAAATTTGCAGGCAAATGGATGGCACCTGTAGAAACCACCCAGAATGAGGTAACCTAGTTACATAAAGACAAGCATGGTATATACTCACTCATATATGGATTTTAGACATGGATCAGGGGAGTGTCAGCCTACAATCGCCAGGCCAGTGAGTCTGGGAAACAGGGAGTGCCAGTCTGCTATTCCAGTGACAGAGAGTCTGGGAAACAGGAAAGAGCCTAAGAGAGATAGATATGTATGGTACCCCAGAGAAAAGGAATGAGGCAAGATCTCCTGAACAGATTGGGAGCACTGTGGGGCGTGGGGGGAGAGGGAGCTGGGAAGAAGAGAGGGGAGAAGAGGAGGAGAGAGTAGTTCATGGGGGAGCAGGAAGGTTTAATTGGGGGAAGAATAGGGGAGACTAGGATGAGAAATACCATAATAAAGGGAGTCATAGGTTTGAAAAGAGATCTGGCTCCAGTCAGACCTCTAGCAATGTATAAGGACGACACCAACTGGCACTCCAATAGTGGAGACACTACCTTAAATGACCGTTCCTGGTAATGAACTTGATGACCGACTTATATGCCATCCTAGAACCTTCATCCAGTGACTGATGGAAGCAGAGGCAGATACCCATCGGTAAACACTGAACTGAACCCCTGGAACCCAGTGACAGAGAGAGAGGATTGACGAGCAAACCGGCAAAGAATGGGCTGGCGAAACCAGCAAACACAGCTGACCTGAACAGTGGGGAGCTCTTGGACCCCAGACTGACAGCTGGGAGGCCAGCTTGGGACTGATCCAGCCCCCCTGAAGGCAAGAGTCAGTGAGGAGGCCTGGGCAACCTATGGTGCCCTGGGCTTTAGATCAGTGTTTATCCCTGGCATACAAATGGAATCTGTGTGTCCATAACACAAAGAAGGATGCTCTCTCAGCGTGGAACTTGGGGGAGGGCCTGGACACTGCCCTGAGCGAAATGACAGACTCTGGATATACTCTATGTGGAAGGAAGTGGGGATAGGGTGGGAGACTGGGGGGCACGGTGCGGGTGTGCGGGAGGAGGGGAGAGAGAGGGAGCTGGGCTTCACATGTGAAGCAAGCTCTTTTCTAAAAAAAATGTAATAAAAATGAAAAAAATACACCTCTATTGGCTTACATTCTCCAGTGACATACCTCTTCCTTGGGTTTCCAGAGCCTCCAAAATGGCACACCAAATGTGCAGCAGGCTATCAATCTATGAAAAATGGGACACATCATGTATAAACATGGCAGTGATGGATTTAAGGCTTCCATGTAATCGGTTCACATAGCAGCTCTGAGTTTTAAAAATCTATTTTATATTGTATTTTCCTTATTATAGCATCTCAGATGAAGCCAAGTGAAGTGGTTATCAGCAGAAGAAAGTGAGGCAAAAATCGTTTACTTTTTTTTGGCAAGTGTAGTCATCAAACAAAATTAAACACGGCATAAACTGGGATAAGTATAAAAAGTATGCATGATGATACCATGGGTCTAATGATGATGGGAACTGTCTGGCTCTCGAAAAGCCTTTCATGAGAATTCAGTAGCAAGGATGCAGTCAGTCTTGGGGGATTTTCATAGAATTCAGCCGCGCCCTGTTTCCTAGACAAACTTTCTTCAGACACACATTGCTGTCTGATAACTTCATGATAGAAATTGCTTCTATCATATACAGATGCTATAGTTTGGAACTATTGGCAGATAAGATCACATTCTTTCTTTCTTTTAAAATATTATTTATTTTTACAGCCAGACCGCATTCTCCTCCCACTCATCTCCTCTGGACTCTGTCCTCCCCCTCAATGTCTCTCCCTATTCCCATGGGGATTAGCAAAGCATGTCACATCAAGCTGCTCTAGGAACAAGCACCTCCCCCAGCATTCTGTCTGTGCAAGGCTATCCAGCATGAGGAATAGGTTCCCAAGAGCTAGTCAAAGCACCAGTGACCTCCCTACTCTCTTTGCCAGGAGTCCTATAAATATGCAAAGCTACAAAACTGTGACACATATCCAGAGGGTCTAGGTTGGGCCTACGCAGGGTCCCTGGTTGTTAATTCAGACTCTTGAGTTCGTGTGATCCGGGTTAGCAGTTTCTGATGATAAGGAGGCAGATAGTGATGATGGGAGGACATTCATATTGGAGAGGGCACTGTAATGGGAAGGGAATTGCTGACGGAGACAATACTGATGGTGATGAAGGACACTCACTGAAAAACAAATGAATAAATAAAAAGCACAAATCTTGTATTCTGGATATGACAGATTTGGAAGATCCCCCATGGGAGGCCTGACTCTCCCTGGGGAGCAGAAAGGGATGGGATAGGGGGCCGGTGGTGGGCAGGGGAGGAGGGGAGGGAGAGGGTTCTGGGACTGACATGCAAAACAAGCTTGTTTCTAAGTTACATAAAAAATTTTAAAAAGCACAAGTCTTGAAAACTGGTTTCGTTTGTTATTTCTTATTTCATGACACATGCAGGTCTTACTGCTTTCCTCTGAAATACTTGTTAAAATTTTGGCTAATCTCTACCTTGCAGTTCAGCAGTAGAGGCAGGTTTTGATGTCTCACCTATAGTTTGCATAGTTTTTTATCACTGAACTTTTCTTTCCATTAATTCTAGGACACCATCTTTTTGTGTATCTTTTAACATCACTGGCTGTGTGTGTCCTCCTTGCTTTAGTAAACAGTGTATTTCCTTAGCTTCTCAATGTCAAAATGGCCCATGTCTATTCTTGCTGTTTGATTATGTCACATTCTTTCTTTTTCTTCATATACCAACCTTCCTGCTCTTCATGAACATGTCCCCAAGCCTTCAGAGCTTCATGAGCAATGCTTAGCCAACATATGCACTTGTGTGTCTAATTCTTATTTAAATATAACATGAAAAGTCAGCTACTGA
Source organism: Mesocricetus auratus (assembly GCF_017639785.1). NCBI lineage: Eukaryota > Metazoa > Chordata > Mammalia > Rodentia > Cricetidae > Mesocricetus > Mesocricetus auratus. The sequence continues at coordinate 15,830,606 of NW_024429195.1, forward strand.
CTCTCTTCACCTCTAAATTCACCTTAAATTAGAGATAAACCCTTTCATGTTACTCAGTCAAATTTTCATAGCCGGCCTCAATGCCTCAATATCTGTTTCGCATTCAACCAGTAATTGCCCTGTGACTCCATTAAGCACCATATAGGATGTAGGTACAATGATTACTAAATTAGACTAAAATGTTGACTCCCACAACTTAAATAAAAGTGGGTAAAGTTGTGCATTAAGCAGAATTAAAATGTATGCTGCAGAATATTTTTGATATCATAGTATGGAGAAAATTTAGCAAGGATGTTGCATGATAAGTGATGAGTATATAATTTTAGATTTTAATGGAATATCATAAATGGTATCAGCAAATTGTTTATAGCAGAGTAAAATATAGAATGTTGTGGGAACTGATGGCTGTGGCATATTAGACTAGGATGTTAGTCAAGGCAGTGAGAGTAGTTGGTACAGATACTAACACATTTAAAACTCAAGGCTTTATGAAGCTGATTTGAAAGTTTGTAGTCATGCAATGGACTGATATTCAGAGTGCTTGATGCCCCACAAGAAAAATATAAAACAAAATCTGTGAGAACTAGAAATAGATTCAGTCAGTACAGTGCTTGCTGAATAAGTCAGATTCTGCACCTGCACTTATAAACAAGTGATGCATTGTGATGTGTACTGTAATCCCAGTGCCAGGGAGGTAGAAACTGGAGGGTCCTTGGAGTTCAGTGGTCTACTTAAAAAGCAACAATCTTATGTCTATGAGAAACCATTGTTAAAAAAAATTGACGGAAGTGACAATGTAAAGTACACAGTATCAACCTTCAGCTTCTACATGCATGCATGTTTATACCGGTGCACACAGACACACAATGTGCTTATGCACATATAAAAATAAGACATCACTTCATTTAAGAAATGTACAACTTAAATATATATATGCATGTATATGTCCATCCTACAACAAATGTTGAAAATATGGCATTCCAAAGAATATATTAGAAAGACAGGGAAGCTCTACAATATTTCTAGTATTAAATAAACTTCCAAACTCATTTCTATGATTCTACATTTACTTACATACAGATCCTGAGACATTAAGGGAAATAATGGTAAATGAGAAACCAGAGCAGGTTTGTTTCCATCCTTGAACTCCCCAGAAGCCATCTGTGTTATCTGGAGAGGTATACTCTAAGCAATGACCTTCAAGCCTTCATGTGGACCCACTCCTCTCTTACCCACCATCAGGTCCTGGTGTTTCTAATTCTCTCACAAACCTGCCTCCTTGCTTTTATACAAACAATTCTGTCCACCCTTGGGTCAGAAGACTTGTCCCTTATGGTCTGATCCCCAAGTGACTTAGAGGTCACTTTAGAGGATCAAGTAAGTCAATGATGAGTTTACAGCTGAAGGAAATGTCAAGGATGTATAAAATAGATGATTAGGTACATTGATTGGAAAGCTATATTATCACATTTCTTCCTTCCATCTCACACTTTCCCTCCCTCCTGGTTTCCACAAGGAGATGCGTTGACCTGTGCAATGCCCTTTGACCATGATACTTTTTCTTAGCTACAGACCAAAACAATGGGCCCAGCTGGTATCAGCACTGCAAGCTTAAATATAAATGAATACTGCTTTTAAGTTGTTTTTCTTAATTATTTGTCACAGATATGAAAAATGAATGATACAAATTTCTGGAGCTGAATGTATTAGATCACAGAATGTTCAGATTTTCAATCGCTTACATACTCTAAATTGCTTTTCTAAACTTCTTAACTTATATTTCTATTAAAAGATTAACATATTTCATGGTTTTCTCAGCAAAAAGTTTTGAAAATTTTATATATATGGGCATGATTTCTTTCTCCCTTAAGGGAGGGGATTTTTTACATAGAGTCTCGTTCTAGATCACAAACTAGAGATCATTAAACTTCGTGTATCACAAACTGGCCTCAGCCTCAGGGAGGTCCTCCTGCCTCATTAATCTCTGCACTGATCTTTCAATAAACATGCCACTCAAATTTATCATGCAAAACACTCCTTAAATCCTGAATTCCAGAAGAACACTTGAAAAGTGTAACTCAGGATATACAAAGAAGGAAAGGTTCTTTCTTTGTTGGATAGGTAATACATGTAAATGTTCAGCAACAGGAGGATAGTTGGGATTATGCACATACAGACAAAAGACCTCAGGTTGCTATCTAGACAGGATCTCTTCCTGGAACTGGGACCTGTCTATTTGACTGTGTTGTTTAGGTTGTCCTGGGATTCTCCTGATGTTGACTAGCTTGCACTGAGGTCCCCTAATAGTGGTTAATTTGCTCTGGAGTCTTTCTGATGCTGGTTAGGTTGCCCTGAGTTCCTTCTGATATTGGCTAGGTTACCATGGTGTTCTCTTGATATTACTTAGGTTGCTCTAAATCATCCTGATGCTGGATAGGTTGCCCTGAGTTCCTTCTGATATTGGCTAGGTTACCATGGTGTTCTCTTGATATTACTTAGGTTGCCCTAAATCATACTGATGCTGGATAGGTTGCCCTGGGGTCCTCCTGATACTGACTAGGTTTCCCTTGGCTCCTCGCATCTCTGCCTTCCTACTATTGAGATTGTAAATCCACATCACTGCATCTAATACTGCATCTGTGCTAAGCAAACCATGTCTTAACACTTGTGTAAGAATCACTTTATCAACTGAGCCATCACTCCAGGCACAAAAGCTCCTCTTGCATCTGTGTTACACTGTACTTTCTTTAGTCATATCCAGTATTTACTTGTTGCATATATATATATATTCCCCCATGGTCTGTTAATTGCAACATATAGTAATAAAACATATTAACTTGTCTTTCCCATGTCTCTTCATTTTTCAGTTGTCCATTTGGGCATTGCTCTTTAAGTTTAACTGGTAGTCAACTTTTCCTGTACTCCCTGAACATAAGCATATATATTTACTGTGGTATTGAGATATTAACATGCTTATTTCTCTAAACCTCTTTGCCTATTTTACTGGCATACTGTTTTAAAATGGGCAGTATGTTATATACTTATAATATATATTCTGTACAGTACCTTCTGGACCTCACACCTCACCTATTCCTCATCATCCGCATTCTTAAAATGCCCATTTTGCATTATCTGTATCTTAGGAGCTAATAAGACTTAGTGCTTAATGGACTCAAAAATTGATAAATGCATTGATGAAAAAACAATAGAGCTTTAGAGTTCTATAAAGCATTTTTGAAGTTATTATTCAGTACTCACAGACAATTGTAATAACTGCAGTAGAAGCAAGAGAGTTTCAAGGAAGTTACACAGCCCACAAAAGAGCCTAATATGCAATGTGACAAAGCACAGAAAAAATTTCAGTTTCTACATTTCAAATCTATATCTAAATTCTTATATATTCTCTTCAGTCAGTTTCTTAATGTCCACTCAATATATTATAAAATATATAAATCATATAAAATATTTAAATAAGTAGCAAGGACTGAAATATTCATTGCAAATCATTATGTATATCTTAATATACATGCATATGCATCACTGTGTTTACATGAGAATTGGGCATGCATTCTGAATTCCATGTTTCCTATAAGCATGTCTATGGGGAGTCAAAGGCATGGCAAAACTCATAAGAGGAAATACTGCCCTAGGTGTCCCTGCACCATTAGGTAGTTAGTGAAACTAAGTAGATGCATTTGATTTTTTTAAATTTCATTGTAGTCAGCTCAAGAGTTCAAAGAAATACTACTTTTATCATGACCAGCTCTTGAAACTGTTTTAGGAAAGTTGATTAGATACGGAGATACAAACTTGTCTTAAGTTTCCTGAAATTCAGGATTAATAGTTATCACTGCACCTGTTGTTACAATTGGACACACTGTAGTGTGTTCCCTGACAACATTCCTACTTTACCCATCAGTGCAGGAAGAAGAGTGTCTTTCCTCTAGCTGTTTATAGATTGGTCAGTAGAGTATGTATTAGAGGTAATCCACTATAGTGCTTTGACAGATAATGTCCCCCATAGGCTCAGAGGTTTGAACAACTGGCTTCCATTTTGGTTGATGTAAAAGATGAGACTTGCTGGATGAAGGGTCCCATGGAATGGACCTTGAAGTTTCAGATCATGAGTTATTCCTCTCTGTCTTTGTCTCTGTTGGCTGTTTCTCAGTTTCTCTCTGTCTCTGTCATTGGTTTTTATTTTCAGTTCAGGATGTGAGCTCTTAGCTTGATACTCCAGCTACCATGCCTGAGACTTCCCCATGGTGATAAGACTTTCATCACTCTGGAATCATAAGTGCAAATAAAGCCATCCTTCTGTGAGTTTCCTGGGTCATGGTATTTTATCACAGCAATAAAAGAGTAAACAACGCACTGGTAAAACTCTGCCTGTACGACACACTTTTCAGGATGTGGAAGATGTGTGCCTATGATGTTTATTGGTTATAATTATCTGAAAAACATAATCTATAGCACCCACCTCAGAATGTACAGGATTTTCACCTACAGTGTGTATTGGGTCTGTAATTAATTAGGAAAATGAGTAGAGTGTGGGCCAATTTTTCGTGCAATAGGAACATATGACAAACAAGAATGAGTAAAACTGTCATTCCTGAATATTCTCACTTTACAGAATAGCTATTAAGATACAGATAATTAAAAAGCACATGCTCACCCATTGCATGTTCTGTTTAATGCTGGCACTCTTTCCCCCTGACTTCTTTCTACTCTGTTCTTTCCTTATTTTTATTACTTTTTTCCTCCTAAAATAAAAACATTCCCCTCCAACACACACACACACACACACACACACACACACACACACACACACAGGACTATTTCTACCTAATTTTGTGCAAGACTAAAATATGATATCCAATAAGTGTATAGTACTGGATGTCTGGTTTTCCTTTCATTAGAATTCTGTGAGTTCCTGACAGAGATATTGAAATCCCAACTAAGACTATATATGTGCCTATTTGTTTTTTGAGTTCTATCAGTGTTTTGGTTTATGACTTGTCATGTTACCTTGCTCAACAGATTTGTCCTACAATATCCCTTGTAGTCCCTTTCTTTACTATTTAGCATTTCAAGTCAGGTTTTGCCATTTAATTTTAACTTTAATACACACACACACATATATATGTATACATCTATATCTATATCTATCTATCTATCTATCTCTCTCTATATATATAGAGAGAGAGAGCATTGTATGTGTATGTGTATGTGTGTGTGTGAGTTTGCACACCCACACTTAACTTTCATACATATGTATATCTTACTCTGTGGTCCAGGCTGGCCAAAATCTCATGGAATTTAGGGCAATCAACATGCTTTAGGAGACCATTCCAAATAGAGGGATGCTCTCTCAGTCTGGACACATGGGCAAGGGCCTACGTCCTGCCCAGGATGAAATGACAGACTTTAGAGATCCCCCTCAAGAAGGGTCTCACCCTCCCTGGGGAATGATGTGGGGATTGGATGGAGGGCTTGGGGGCTGGAGGAGGGACAAGGGAGGAGGGGTGGAAGAGGGAGCTGGGACTGATACGTGAAACATTCAATTTCTAATTTAAATAAAAACATATATTGAGAAAAAAATGCCTATTCATCCAAAATGGAATTTACATTCATCTTAGCTCACTGGAAACATTGTACTTGAAGCAAGTTGTTCATCCATATATCAGTTGGGTAAGAACATTATAATTTGTTTTACTTCATCCTTCATTTGGCATGTTGAGGAAATTTTCATCCATTGATTAACTGAAATACTTTATAACTTTCATTATTTCATTTCATTCATTTTGTTCTTCGCTTCTTTTTCTTGTCTTCTTGAAGGTAAAGATAACTTTAATTTATTAATATTTTTACTATTTAATTTTAGGAAACACAGAACTCTTTCCTATGGTACTCAACAGAGTTGTGTTTTTCAGCCTTAGAAGTTGTCTAAAAATTGAAATCTAATTAAGTAGAGTTGTTGGATTAATGCTGAGGAAATATGCCTTTAGAATGAATGTATTTTGCACATAAAATTGATTTGAATGTTGATGTTAAGAGACAGGAATGCGACATGTTAAACAATCAAAAATGTGTTCCAGTTCCTTAAAAGCTCTTATATTAATTTTTAAAGAGTGTTTCAGAAATAAAATTAAATTTGGGGTCTTAAAATAAAGAGATTACCTGTGGTTGTCCAGGTGAATTTGGTATTTATTAAGAGTTAAAATATCTCACTGTTATGTAGAAATACATTTTTCTGTTTTCTTTTTCTTTTCTATTTAAAAATATTTTTCATTTTACATACCAACTCCATTCTTTTTTCTTTAAGATTTCTGTCTTTATTATGATGCTAGTTTGCTTTAACATGTAGGGTCTGTCGGGCAAATGTAGCATGCAAGGCCATTTAATGTTAAGGGCTAATATTGGGCATTGTGGGGCATGCCTGTTATCTCAGCTGTCAGAAGGCTGAGACAGAAGAATCAGGACTTTGGGCCTAGTGAATATTTCTTATCATACATAAAACACTCAACCTAAAATTTATCATTTTATTGATTCAGAAAAATAACCCCATCAATGTATTTTTGTTATTATTATTGTTGTTGTGTTGTGTACATCAAGTGAGCTAATACTGGAGTCAGCATTATGTGTCTTTGAGAGATTTTTATTTATCTCATTTATTTCTAATTTATGCTGATTCAATATAGGCTTTAGAAGATCCATATTTGAGAGAAGATTGATGTTTGTGTTTAGTTATCCCACAGTGAATCACAAAATATTTTCATATTTTAGATACCTTACATTAACTTGAAAACTTAAATTCAGTTTTATTTTCCTCATTTATCATTAGCACAACTTTTATCATTATAATTTCCTTACCCATATGTTTATTCTTTTGTTATGTTTTTTGTTTTTAGTCATATTCACTTAGTTACAGGTAGATTAAAGAGTAAATGGTTCAAACGTCTTACTTGTCATTTTTGAAGTTTTGCAAAAAACAATTCAGTAAGTGACCATTTTACTCAATTTTCACCATTCATGAAAGCAAACACAGAGTCCTAATTAATTAACAACTGTCAATTCATTGGAAAGGGAATACAGAATTAGCTTAATGTGGCCTTTTATTCACAATTTTCATCAGTCAATCAAAATACATTATTTTTCATGGATTTTTGTTATATATTATCCTATTCATTGTTCATCAATTAGTACTGAATCAATAGCCAATACAAGGCATGTCTACACACAGCTTCTCCAACAGGCGTATTTCTTTATGATACTTCAAAGAATTTTGTATTTGTCCTTGAAGTTCGAGTAAGAGCAATACAACAATAAAAGGAGATCAAGGGGATATGCATTAGAAAGAAAGAGGTCAAACTTTCCCTATTTGCAGATGATATAATAGTTTACATAAGTGACCCGAAAAACTCTACCAGGGAACTCCTACAGATAATAAATACCTTCAGCAAAGTGGCAGGATACAAGATCAACTCAAGAAAATTAGTAGACTTACTATATACAGATGACAGAAGGACTAAAAAAGAAATCAGAGAAACATCGCCCTCTGCAATAGCCACAACAACATAAAATACCTTAGAGTGATGTTAACAAAAAAAGTGAAAGACCTGTATCCCAAGAACTTTAAAGAAAGAAATTAAAGAAGACACCAGAAAATGGAAAAATCTTCCATGCTCTTGGATAGGTAGGATCAACAGAGTAAAAATGGTAATCTTACTGAAGGCAATATACAGATTTAAAAAAATCCTCATTAAAATACCAGAACAATTCTTTACAGACCTTGAAAGAACAATTCTCAACTTTATGTAGAAAAACAAAATACTCAGGGTAGCCAAAACAACCCTGTTCAACAAGGCAAGGTCCACAGGCATCACCATCCCTGACTTCAAACTGTATTACAGAACTGTAGTCCTTTGCATTGGCACAAATATAGATAGATAGACCAATGGAATATAATTGAACACCCCAACATTAACTCATACATGTATGAACATCTGATTTTTGACAAAGAAGCTAAAATTATACAATGGAAAAAAGAAAGGATCTTCAACAAATGGTGCTGGCATAACTGGAGGCTGACATATAGAAGATTGCAGAGAGATCCATGTCTATCAGCATGCACAAAACTTTAGTCAAAATGGATCAAAGACATCAACATAAATCCAGAAACACTAAGCCTGGTAAAAGAGAAAGTAGGAGGTACCCTTGAACTAATTAGTACAGGAGACCTCTTCCTGAATATAACTCCCGCAGCATAGAGACTAAGATAGAAAATTAATAAATGGGACCCCCTGAAACTGAGAAGCTTCTGTAAGGCAAAGGACACAGTCAGCAAGACAAAAAGGCAACCCACAGATTGGGAAAAGATATTCACTAACCCCATATCTGACACAGGGTTGATCTTCAAAATTTACAAAGAACTCAAGAAGCAAGTCTTGGACACCAAAGGATCCAATAAAAATGCGGTACAGAAATAAATAGAAAATCCTCAGTAGAGGAGTCTAAAATGGCTAAGAGACACTTAAGAAAGTGCTCAACATCCCTAGCCATCTGAGAAATTCAAATCAAAACAACTGAGATACCATCCTATTCCTGTCATAATGGCTAAAATCAAAAACACCAATGACAGTTTATGCTGGAGAGGATGTGGAAAGAGGGGAACACTCCTCCACTACTGGTGAGAGTGCCAACTCATACACCCACTTTGGAAATCAGTATGTAGATTCCTCAGAAAAATGGGAATAAACCTATCACAAGACCCAGCAACTCCACTCTTGGGCATATATCCAATAGGTGCCCATTCATACAACAAGGATGTCTGTTCCAATATGTTCATAGCAGCATTTTTGTAATAGCCAGAACCTGCAAGAGTGGATAGAGAAAATGTGGTACATTTACACAATGGAGTACTATTCAGCAGGGGAAAAAACAATGGAATCTTGAAATTTGCAGGTAAATGGATGGCACTAGTAGAAACCATCCTGAGTGAGGTAACCCAGTAACAAAAAGAGAAACATGGTAAGCACTCACTCATATATGGATTTTTTACACATGAATCAGGGGAATTCCAGCATACAATCCAACTGCCAGATAGTCTGGGAAGCAGAAACTTCATCCAGTGACTGATGGAAGCTAGGCAGACATCCACAGCTGAACCCTGAACTGAACTCCTGCAATCTAGTGACAGAAAGGGAGAACAGATGAGCAAAGTGTGTAAGACAGGGCTGGTTTAACCCACAGAAACAGTTGAACTGAGCAAGGGGGAGCACTTGGACCCCAGATTGATGGCTGTGTGTAAAGCCTGAATCTGTGTATCAGTGAGGTGGCCTAGGTAATCTATGTGGCTTTGGGTAGTATTTTCCCTGGCATACAAATGGACTTTGGCTGCCCATCCCACAATGAGGGATGCTCTCTTAGCCTAGACTCTTGTGGGAGGGCCTAGGCCCTGCCCTGGATCAAATGACAGACTTTGGAGATCTTCCATGGAGGGCCTCACCTTCCCTGGGGATCAGAGTGGAGATTTGGTGGGGGACTGGGGAACCTGGTGTGGGAGGCAGTGGAAGAGGGAGCTGGGATTGACATGTGAAGCAAGCTTGTTTCTAACTTAAATAAAAAGAAAAAACGGAAGAAAAAAGAGTACTACACTGAACTATGTGCAATTTTAACCATTCCTTGATCAAGGAAGAAAGGCAAAAAGAAATTAAAGAAATCATACAATTTACTGAGAATGAATACAAAACATACGAAAACTCATGGGACACTTTGAAAGCAGTGTTTAGAGGAAAGTTCATAGCACTAAGGGCCCACATGAAAAATTGGAGAACAGTCACAATAGAGAATTAACAACATAACTGAAACCACTAGAACAAAATGAAGAAAACTCACACCAGAGGATTAGATGCCACGATGTAATCAAATTAGGGGTTGAGCTCAATAAAATAGAAAGAAAGAAATACAAAGAATCAATGAAACATAGAGTTGGTTCTTCAAGAAAATCAACAAGGTAGACAAAGCTTTATCCAAACTAACCAAAAGGCACAGAGAGAGAGAGAGAGAGAGCATGCAAATTGACAAAATCAGAAATGAAAAGGGGGCAAAACAACTGACGGTGAGGAAATCCAGAGAAACATCAGGTCCCACTTTGAAAACCTATACTCAATAAAAATTGAAAATCTAAATGAAATGGACAATTTTCTGCATATATATCACTTACCCAAATTAAATCAAGAACAGATAAGCAATTTAAATAGACCTCTAAGCCCTAATGAAATAGAAGCATTCATCAAAAGTCTCTTAACCAAAAAAAAAAAAAAAAGCCCAGGGCCAGATGGTTTCAGTGCAGAATTTCATCAGAAATTCAAAGAAGAGCTAGAACCAATACTCCTCAAAGTCTTCCACACAATAGAAGCAGAAGGGCCATTGCCAAACACTTTTTACAAGGCTGCAATTACCTTGGTACCCAAGTCAAACAAAGACACAACTAAGAAAGAGAACTACAGACCAGTCTCCCTCATGAACTTTGATGCAAAAATACTCAATAAAATACTTGCAAATAGAATACAAGAACACACCTGTAAAATCATGATCAAGTAGGCTTTGTTCAATGGATGCAGGGATGGTTCAATATATGTAAATCCATCAGTGTAAACCACCATATAAGCAAACTGCAAAGAAAATCACATGATTATCTCACTAGACACTGACAAAATCTTTGGCAAAATCTAACACCCCGTCATGATAAAGGTCTTAAATAGGTCAGGGATAACAGGAACACATGGAAACATAAAAAAAGCAATAAACATCAAACCAACAACCAACATCAAACTAAATGGAGACTAAAATCAGAAACAACACAATGTTGTCCACTCTCTCCATATCTCTTCAATATTGTATTTGAAGTTGTAGCTAGAGCAAATGACAACAGAATAAGATCAAGGGATACAATTTAGAAATGAAGAAGTAAAATTTTTATTATTTGCAGATGATATGATTGTTTACATAAGTGACCCAATAAATTCTACCAGAGAAATCCTAAAGTTGATAAACACTTTCAGCAAAGTGGCATAACACAAGATTAACTAAAAAAAATCAGAAGCCCTACTATATACAGATGATAAATGGAATAAGAAAGATACTACAAAAATGTCAGCCTTTACAATAGCTACAAACAACCTAAAATATCTCCGGGAAGCATTAACCAAAAAAGCGAAAGACCTGTATAACAAGATCATTGAGCCTTTAAAGAAAGAAATCAAAGAAGATACCAGAAAAAGGAAAATTTCCCATGCTTTGGATAGGTAGGATCAACACAATAAAAATGGTAATGTGGCCAAAAGCTGTCCCGCGCCACAGTCTCGCCAGCAAGAACGACACAGGACACTCGGATCCTTCTGCAGTAAAGCTTTAATGCATCTTGAGAGATAGATGATCAGCTTCTGAGAGGGAGACCCCAAGCTAAGAAACCCAGCCCCTTATATAAGCCTAGGAGCTCCAAGTGAGACGTGTAGAGCCGGGATTGGTGGTTTGCTCATCACCCCAGATGACGCCACAGGAGAGGCACAGCTTAAACGGTGGACTCCAACTGACAGTGGATGTCAGCGCCATCTTCTAATGGCGATAGTGATAGTGAGGGAGGCTCCTCACAAAAAGCAATCTACAGATTCAATGTAATCCCCATCAAGATGCCGGCACAATTCTTAACAGGCCTTGAAAGATAAATACTGAAATTTATATGGAAACACAAAAAACCCAGGATAGCCAAAACAACACGATACAATAAAGGAATTTCCGGAGGCATCACCATCCATAACTTCAAATTCTACTATTGAGCTATATTCCTGAAAACAGCTTCATATTGGCACAAAAATAAACAGGTAGACCAAAAATGGAATTGAATTGAAAACATTGATATGGACCTACACACATATGAACACATGATTTTTGACAAAGAGATTAAAGTTTTACAATGGAAAAGAGAAACAATCTTCAACAAAGATGCTGGCATAACCAGATGCTGACATGTAGAACACTCCAGATAGATTCTTCTCTATCACCATGCACAAAAACTGAAGTCCAAATAAATCAAAGATTTCAACATAAGTCCAGCTATACTGAACCTTTGTGAGAGATACCCTTGAACAAATTGGTACAGGAGATCACTTGATGAACATAACTCCAGTAGCACACACACTGAGATTGACCATTAACTTATGGGATCTCCTAAAAATGAGAAGCTTCTGTAAGGCAAAGGTCACAGTCAACAAGACAAAATGGCAGCCTACAGAATGGGAAAAGATATTCACCAACCCCACATCAGACAGTTATCTCATTTCTAAAATACACAAATAAATTAAGAAGCTATTTGCCAAAATACCAAACAATTCAAATAAAAGTGGGGTACAAAACTAAATAGAGAATTCTAAATAGAGGCATCTAAAATGGCTGAAAGATTCTTATTAAAGGCATCAACATCCTTAACTATCAGGAAAATGCAAATCAAAACACTTCTGAGATACCATCCTAATCCAGCCAGAATGGCTAAAATCAAAAAGTACTACTGACAGTCTATGCAGAGAGGATGTGGAGAAAGGGGAACACTCCTCCATTGCTGGTGGGAGTGCCAACTAGTACAGCCACTTTGGAAATCAATATGGACATTTTTCAGAAGAATAGGCAGTAGTCTACCTCAAGATCCAGTAATCCCACTCTTGGGCATATACCGAAATGATGTATATTCATACTAGAACATATATTCAACTGTGTTCACAGCAGTGCTGTGTGTTATAGCCAGAACCTGGAAGCTGAAGTTTACATGAGATAGTTAAAAATGGCATTAAGGGAAAGTAAGGAGGGTGAGTCCTGAGATGTTTTCACTAAAGGGTGATTGGTTGCCAAGATAGCTCCAGATGAAGTCACTGCATGAATGGCTTGTGTTCACTAGATAAAGCATAGGGCACCTAAACAATCAGGCATCCCTGGGCAGTATCAGGATCAGGTAAGGCAGGGTGGGCTAAACTGAATGATGGGACTACTGAGTCCTCCATAGCTGTGATGAGGCAGATGATGGCGAGCCCTTGGTAGAATTTATAGACAGGGTCCAAAGAGCATTCAGTGCAAACTGCTGCCTGGGGACCTCAGAGAACAATTTACCAAACTGCAAATATGGGAAGGGATGAATGGGACCATAGAATGGCTTGGATGGGATTAAAAGCCAGTTAAGACAGTTCCTTGAGCAGATAGGTGGTAGCCTCCAAAGATGTAGGTACCTAGCAACACAATCCCAGTCTCTGGCCCTGTCCTCACAGGCACAGAGGACAGCCATGACAGAGGCCATCATCCAGGCTCTGCTAACCCAGAGTCAAGGGTTATCGAGGTCACTGAGAAAAGGGGCATGCTTTAAATGTGGGCAGGTGGTATACTGTCCTCAATTAACCCCTCCCCCCCACTAACAGGTCTGGAGGACACAAGTCAGCCTCTACCCCATGCACTCAGTGCAGGAAGGGATACCATTGGAAGAATAACTGTAGAACAAAATTTGACCTGGAGCGAAAACCTTTCAACTAGAGGAGGGGTTCCTCCAGCTCAGTTAAAAAAGGGAAGAAGCATCTCTAAAGGTAGGATTAGAAGGACTCACACTTGACAACACGTGTCCCCTTGATTGAAGGACTTCATCCAAAAATGACCATTTCTATAGGTGGTAAGAAGTTTAACTGCTTGACAGACACCGGGGCAGACAGGACAGTACTTGGGGAGGAGGAAGTGCCTTCCACCTGGGAGCTTGCTCCTAGGCTTTGGGGGTGGAAGGTAACTCCCAGTCAAGAGAAACAGTGGCCTTATTGCACTGGATCAGCCCAGATGGGAACCAAGGAAAGGTACACCCCATAGTGGTCAAAGGCCTTACTGCCAATTTTCTGGGACAAGACATGGTTGGTCAAATGGATGCCATTGTGAACACAGATCACAATGAGGATATTCTGGAAAATGAAGAGGCACAAAAGGTGGGAAAAGACCTAAAGGGGGTCACAGAGAAGGAGTTTTTCAACCTCTATTACTCCAGGGGGATCCTGAGAGACCTATCTGGGAGTACTCCTTATCATGAGGGCCACTGCCCACCCCAAGTACTGCCTATAAGATGGGCATTGAGAAACCTCATATGGGTGGAACAGTGGCCACTGAATAAACCTAAGTTACTAGCATTCCAGAAGCTAGTTGATAAACAATTAAGGCTTGGACATGTCTGCCCTTCTATGAGCCCATTGAACAAAGTGATGGTTGTAATTCAAAACACTTTTGGAGCTTGGTGCATACTCTAAGATTTATGCAAGATAAATGAGAGGAGAGAACTAGTGGGCACCCCCTTAATGGGCATACCCTGGACTCCTGCTATTCCCACAGAATATACTTTTATGGTAATTGATATGAAGGGTTGCTCATTTTCTATACCACTACATCCAGAGGACTGTGATAAATTTGCCTTCTCTGTTTCTTCACTTAACTATTCCAAACCTGATCAACATTTTGAATGGGTAGGGCTACCACAAGAAATGGCTAATAGCCTGACTTTCTATCAACAGTATCTTGTACTCTCTTAAGGCCCATGCTAAAGTCAAAGGATTCAATAATATATTCGTATATGAATGATTTAATATTGGGACATTGGGATCCAGCATACCTGGAGGGCTTTGTGGACCATGTGCTCCAATTGCTTATAAAAGGGAGCTCAATCCCCATTCCTCCAATGTTTTGCAACCCTAGGATTACCCACACAGGTTAAGACTGATAATGGTACTTCTTTGCTAGTAATTCAATGTCAGAATTTTTCTATAGATGGCACATCAGACATACTGCAGGAAACCCTTAGAACCCTCAGGTCCAAGAAATTGTAGAGAGAAACCATCAGTGTCTTAAAGAACAACTTTTAAAACAAAAGGGAGGAATCAGCGCCTATTTACAACTAGGAGTTGCTTTATTTACAATTAATACTTTGAATTTTTCTAATGGAGCAACTGAATACAAGTTCCAAAAGAATTGGTGCCATCTAAACACTAAACTCCAAGTTAAGATCAAGTGGAAAGACCATCCACCATCCCCAATGGAGTGGCCCAGACCCATAGGTGAGGAAGCACACATCTGGCTTCTAACCAGAAATGTAAAACTTCTGCTTGTTCCCACAATGCAGGAGGATGACCAAGAACAGGTTGACTAACAAGGATAAGAAGTGACAATAGTGGTCAATACTCATCTTCTGAAATAAGAGGGCGAATACAATGATACCTAACAATGTCCAAAAGCACCAGACCCTTGTGAAACTCTTAAGGTCTTTAAAAATTATAAATTATGTCCCACTTCTTGATCACTCTAACAGTCCTGCTGTTGATGCTGACTCCTCTGGTGACAACCCAAAAGAACCCTCATCATCTCCAAAAGATGACATAGAAAGTAATCAATGCCTCCTATGGAGATGTCCTCAACAGCACCATGAATGAAGCAGTAACCCAGATGTGTGACTCTCAATCTTTTTCAATCTCTGTTACTTGGCCCAAGGATCTTGGGGCATAGAAGACTGTACCCCTCTTCATCAAGGACAGTCTGAGTGTGGAAAGTTGTGGGGATGCTACTTCCCCCACCTATCGGTCCCCCAATCCCCAGGCTGCTCACATGTTCCCAATAGGGCAGCCTTAAGAGACACTGACTTTTGCATATGCCCGGTGAGCAACTGAGTGGCAGTAGACATCTCCAAATGTGTTGGGGTGGACCCCTTCTACTGTGCACAATGTGGATGTGAGACAACAGGGTGGCTCCAGGTTAAGGCAGACTGAGCCCATTACAGTTGAGAGGGTGAGCTCTCCCAAGCTTGCCCAGAATCCTCTGTGTGGGAATCATTAGAAGAATGAGTCAACACAAGGCTCCCAGCACACTGGGCCTTAAAGGACCCTGATCTCCACCCTGTTGGGTCCCTTTATTATAATTACCTTAATTTGTGACTTTGAGTCTTGTCTTTTCAATAGTCTGTTCAGACTAATCATAACAAACTCTCAACAGATCCAACTGATGACCCCTCATGTACGTTGTGATAGACTCAGCCCTGAGGAAATCTCCATTTTGAGTGAACCTTGACAAAAGATGCTATAAGAAGAGGTGAACATGAACATCTGCAGAGGTACCAAGAGGCCCGTACTTCGAAATTAGGTAGCCCATGGTCTAAAACAAAAAGGGGGATTCTGAAGGGCACAAGATCCAGTTAAAGATGGTGCTGAGGGGAAGTCAGGATGGCGAAGTTCTGAGACATTTACAATAATGAGTTATTGGTTGCCAAGAGCAAAACAGATGAGGTCACCACATGAATGGCTCATGTTCATGAGATAAAACAAAGGGTGCCTAGTCACGTGACTGGCTGACCTTTAAAACCATTGGCTGGCTGTTTTCCTGCTCTGTGGTTTTTTTTTTTTTTTTTGCCTTAAAAGATGCTTGCTGTGGGACAATAAATGAGTCCCTGCTGTGTCTAATTGTCTCCAGGATACTGGGAGGCTGAGTAATAGGAAAGCAGTGCAGTCACCCTTCCTTGGACTCATCTCAGCCTTTCATGTTTGGGATACGACCCTGCAGAAGCAACCTTGATGCCCCTCAGCCAAAGAATGGATGGAGAAAATGTGGTACATTTACACAATGGAGTACCACTCAGTAGAAAAACAAAAACAAAAACAATGAAATCTTAAGATTTTCAGGCAAATGGATGGAACTGGAAGAAACCATCCTGCATGAGGTAACCTAGTCACAGAAAGACAAGCATGGTATGTACTCACTCATATGTGGATATTAGACATAGAGCAGAGTACTACCAGCCTACAACCCACACCACCAGAAAAACTAGGAAACAAGAAGGACCCTAAGGCAGAAATACATGGTCCCTTGAAGAAAGGGAAAGGGACAAAAACTCCTGAGCAAATTGGGAACACAAGGGTGGGGTGGGGGGACAGGGGAAAGAGGTAGGAAAACAGAAGGAGGGAAGAGGAGGGCATAGGAGAACAAGATGGATCAGGCAAACTAAGTCAGTGGAGGAATAGAGGAGAGCAAGAAAATATATACCTTAATAAAGGGAGCCACTATAGGTTTAAATAGAAATATGGCAGTAGGGAAATGTTCAGAGATCCACAAAGATGACCTCAACTAAGAATGTAGGCAGTAGTAGAGAGGCCGCCTTTGATGCCCTTCCCCTAAAATGAGATTGATGATTACTTTAATTGCCATCCTAGAGCCTTCATCCACTAGTTGATGGAAGCAGAAGCGGACACACACAGATAACCACTGAGCCATACTCCTGGAATCCAGTTGAAAAGAGAGAAGAGGGAAGAATAAAGGAGTAGTCAAGACCATGGAAGACAAACCTACAGAACCAGCTGACATGAGGAAAGGAGAGCACACAGACCCCAGTAATAAAGCTGGGGAACCACCACTGGACCGAACCAAGCCCTCTGAATGTGGGTGCCAGTTAGGAGGACTGGGCAGTCTATTGGACCTCTAACAGTGGAACCATTATTTATCCCTAGTGCACAAATGGACTTTGGGAGCCCATTCCCTATGGAGGGATACTATTTCAGCCCAGACACATGGAGAAAGACCTAGGCCCTCCCCCAAATGACATGAAAGACTTTGATGGTCCCCCATGGAAGGCCTCACTATCCTTGCAGAGTGGGTAGAGGGCAGGTTTGTGGGGTGAGTGGGGAGCATAGGAGGGAGAGATAATGGAGGATTGATATGTAAAATATGATTGTTTCTAAATTAAAAAAGAGAGTACCACCCAAGTATAAGCAAAATGCCTAGATTTATTTCGATCAGTAACAAAACTATGCATAAGATAGTGTTTTTTTAAGTATGCAGCTGGGAATAACAATGAAAGATGAATTAATACAAGTTTTACTGCATTTCTCATAACATGGATGACAATAAGATGACATTAGTATGGATTTTTATAAAGAGTAGTCATGAATATTGAGGGCTAATTTTATGCTTCTTTTGATGAGACTCAATCCTAGGAGTGTTTAAACAATGATGGTGGTATTTGTTCAACTCATTAGTTTGTTTAGAAGCTAATCCTGGCACAGGATCTGAAACTCCCATTTCCAAAAATGAGCATAATATTGTTTTTTGAAATGCACAGTGTATACTTTTGACTTTCCAGTGTTCCAAATTCTAGCAATTCAGGACGAAGTTCAGTCCATTTGTCAAATAGATTATAGCAATGAAAGTTAATCAATAATTCATATCTATTTAAAAAAGAAAAGCAATAAATCAAATAGTCCAGTGCCCACCACTTACATTTGTAATCACTCTTAGTCTCACAGCAGCTCTATGACTGATTGTATTTTTCTTATTTGCCAAGCAGAAAGTCAAGCCTCAAAAATATTGCACAAGTAGCCTACAACTTCATAGATCAGAACAATGCAAATTAGCAGTGATGGTGGTTATGCTATCAGCAAAGTTCATGGCTTTCTCTTCATGTGTTCTCTCTGAAGTAATCTAAGGTTAGTTCTTTGACTCCATGACAGAACTGTTTTTTCTTGTCTGTAATTTTACAGTCTTTTGTTACTTCTTGAAAGTGCAGTTTACTCTGTTAGCTTGAAACATTTAAAGCAAGGAGGTTATTTTCCTTGAGGAACTCATTCGCAAAATATCCTATAATGTCACATTCAGTAAACTGCTATTTTATTAGAAGTATGAAATATCACAGCATATGTATAAGACAACTGGACAATTCTAAAAAAATAACAATAACTATCTCTTCATTATCTCTTCAATGAGATCCATCTTGATGTTCTCTTTTCTATTACTGAGCTAGGATGTATAAACACACATGTGCACAAACAGAAGAAAGATACTGACATATTCAAATAATTTATTATCATCTTGTATTTCTACTTTGCAGATATACAAGTAAATATTCATATACAAACATACATTTTAAAATGTGCATTACTTAAATCTAGGTTTACTACAATAATTTTTAGTACATATGTTCTTTGGATTCATCTAAAGCATATTAAATTTATTAATTTTGATTAAAAGAGCAAAGTCATTTTTTCCATTTGAGAACAAGTTGCCAGTCATATGCACAAAACCATTCTATTTTTAGTCACAGAAAAACTGTCAAAAGTACTGTACTTGTATTCTTCTCAAACCAATGTCCAATTTTAGTGATTGTACTATTAGCACTAGTGTCCTATAGCAAAGGATCAAACTTGAAATAAACTGTTGAATTCAGTTTCTGTATGTTTACTTGATTAAAGTAGAAAGCTAATCTTCAGTCTTCATTTAGTTTTGAGTACATTAATGCTTTTGAGTGTTAAAGGCTTGCTAACATGTGAAATGTTTTTTTAATCTGTGCAAAAATTGTAGTACACAGGAATATAATTAAATGTTGGGAAAACGTTTACTATATGATTAAATTTACACATCTATTTAGTCAGACTGAGGAAGGCTTGAGAATCTGGCTAGACAGTATTCCTTGGTGTGTCCCTCAGGGGCCATCCTTAAGAGATGGTGCACACATCAGTGTATTAGCAGAGGATATCTGACATCATCATGAGCAGACAACATCCATATGGTTACTTGTAAAGGAACTAAAGGCAGGGGAACTTCTTCTCTTCTGACGTTGGGGTAGCTTTTTCACCTTCCCTTTGACATCAGATATTCAAGCTCTCTGCAATTTGAATACTGTTTGTTATACACAGAGTCTGCAAGTTTCTCAAGACTTTGACCTTATGATTAAATATATTATTTCAACCTCCCTTGTCTGATGCCTTTGTTGTTAACTGGGCTGAACTACCTACACATCAGGCTCTTCGGAGATTTGATAGCTATTGGGGGGGATGCTCAGTTTCTGTGGTCTTGTGAACCAATTCCTTTGATAACATTTCTATATGCCCATCTCTACCCATAAATCAATGATCTATTTAGTATTTCTATATAGCTATCATATATTTATTAGTAATCTGTTTATCATTCAGTCAATCTATCTATCAATCACCTCTCTAATTGTTTGAATAATAATATAAAAAAAAGACATTGAATACTTTTTAAGTGTTATTTAATACCTATATCCATTGTTATGTTGGGGTTTTTGTTCAATTAATTACAATAGTACAAATTTCATCCATCATGAAGTTAACCTTTCATTTGTACCTAGTACACTTCTTTATTGACAGGAAATTAAATACGTGACCTAAGCTGGGCATTGGTGGTACACACCTTTAATCCCAGCACTCGGGAGGCAGAGGCAGGCGGATCTCTGTGAGTTTGAGGCCAGCCTGATCTACTGTGTGAATTCCAGGACAGCCTCCAAAACAATACAGAGAAACCCTGTCTCAGAAAACAAAAACAACAACAACAATAACAAAGTAAATACCTCACCTAAACTGGGTGGTGGTGACACACATCTTTAATCTCGGCCTTTGGGAGGCAGAGGCAGGCAGATAAATGTGATTTCAAAGCTAGCCTGATCTACAGAGCGATTTTTCAGGACAGCCAGAGGTGTTACACAGAGAAGCACTGTCTCAAAATATGACAAACACAAACAAACAAACAAACAAACAAAATTACCTTAACTATAATGTTTCTTCTTGAAATCCTAAATGATCAATTTTAAAATTGACATCCCATGTATATTAATACTTTATTGCTTTTTTCAACTGATGATAATCCATCAATACCATTATTTATTTAGGAACTCAAAATGAAGACAATTTGAGCAATGGAATCTTCTCAAGGTGGTTCATGTATGCCATTGAGTCTTATTTATACCTTTCTTATTTTCCTCTTATCAGTTAAGAAATTAATCTATGTTAATGTGGCATTGTTTTGCTGAATTTATGGGCTAAGCCACATATTCAAAGAACTCTACATTATTTTAGTGGGAAAAATTGAATTTAGAATTTAGATAGTTGCTTCAGATAAGATGGTCTTCTTTTGATGCCATTAATTACAAATCTTGAGGAGAAAGAACAAACATAGTTTTATAGTGATAGTGAGAACTAATCTCATATGTAAGATCTTATTCAAACACTTGGTGTACTTTCTTCATCTTAATTATCTTTTTCTTTATTGTAGTAGCACATGCCATGTAATATGTTGATATCCTTTCTCTGATGTTTTTCATCATTTTCACTGCTACTAAAATATATCTATCTCTTGCTGGTTGAGAGGCATAGTTGCTAGACTCTAGTATATTTAAATCCTATTCCACATTCAAGTCTTAAAATTGTATTCTTCACTGACATTTAACTCAAGGATATGAATAAGAAATATTGCTCAATATTTCCATGTCAAGCCAAACACAAAAATATACATAAATTGTTTGAAATTCTGACAAAGCAGAATGAGCAGTCTCATTTGAACTGATCTCCTGAAACTCATACCTACTAATGTTCTGTTATGGAACTGTCCTTGGACCACGTGCTAAACCCCCTTCTTTTCAGTATTGTAAAGAATTTGGAAATGATCTGGCTCCTGCCAATCTTCAACAACAGTCACTAATCTTTTAACTTCCTTCACATTTTACAATATAAGGAACAACCAGCTGCATATGGGCACTTTCAAACCTTTTACTCAAAACACACCTAGGATATATATATATATATATATATATATATATATATATATATATATATATATATATATTTGAATGCTTTCACAAACATGAAGACTTGTTTGGCTCCCAAAGTCCTTCCTAAAACTCAGGAAAGTATGGGATCCAACCTGTGATTCTAGTCCTTGTGAGGCACAGGCAGGAGTTTTCAGGGTAACCAGGCTGGCAAGACTAGATAAAGCAGAGCTCAGGGCTGCCTGGAGTCAGCTAATAAACAATAAAGTGACAAAGAAAGACACTCAACATCTGATCTCCACATGCATGTGTATACATCCCCACACATATGAGTATCATCCACACATATATGCCTACATACAAACACATACATATATAGACATACACATACTAAAAATTGTTTCTCAACAGAATTTTGTTGAGGAGGAATGAAACCTTCAAAAAATGATGAGTAAAGCGGGAATATAAGTCTTGTAGGATTGAATTACTTGTTCTGAAAGTAGTTGTGACAAATCCATACTATACTTCAGCTTTATCTTGTTCAGTTGTCTCTCTTTCTGTGGTGCTTTGAATGAACATGGCTCTCATGGGCTCCTATATTTCAACTCTTCATTTCCAGTTGGCAGAACTGTTTGGTAGGAATAGGTGGAACGACCTTGTTGGAGCAGGTGTGTCACTGGGAGAGGAACTGTAGTTGTCTAAAGCCAATGCCATTGCCAGTTATGTCTCTATTTCTTTTAGATTAATAGACCAAGTCGTAAGCTTTCTGATGTGGCTCCAGTGTCATATCTGCCTGCCTGACCTTATGGTCTTGGATATAATGGTCATGGAACCAAACTTTCTGAAACTGTAAGCCTTCAATAAACTGCTCTTTATGCTTCTTTAATCATGGGATTTTGTCACAGCAGTAGGAAAGTAACTAATATACTTTCCAGTTTTCTTCTATGTAATGAAATAATGTGAGGCTCTCTTCAGCTAAAGATGCCCAGTCTTGGATATCCACCTTTAAGTACAGTGAAATTAATAAATGTGTTTCCATGTATATGTTACCAGTCTTATATATTCTGTTGTATCAACATAAAAAAATCACACACATATGCACACACACACATGTATGTAAACAGGGTCAGAGAATGCAGAGGAAGAGGGAGGTAAAGAAAGAGAATGGAGACTAAGATATTAAAGGCACATGGTAACAAAATCATTCTTGAAGTATCATTGAATCCCTGTAATGAATAGGTGGAATAGAGACTAATGGACATATCTTGGATAGCCCTCTAGAGATTCAGCTTTCAGAGCTATATCATGTGGCTTTGAATAGGAGGTTCCTCCTAATCCCAGGGGTTTTTTTTACATTTATTTTGAAGATATTTTGAATTACTAAACTGGCAGTGAAATAACCAGTTTAATATTTTGAAAGAAATTTCTGAATTGCCTATACATAATTCATTGTAGGTACAAGTCAGTTCTAAATTCTATATGCAAAATGGTTTAAAATAAAATATTTCCATATACACAAGAACATGACATTAATTCAATAAGAAATTATCTACAGCTATGGCTAGCAACTATGCAAATGCTACTGAATTACATTCAGTACCAAAAAATAATATGTCTGGATGATAGTACCGTGCCTGTTCTGTGTGAAGCTTCTGAGAACATTATACATGTTTAGAAAATTATACATGTTTTCATAGGAAAGTTAGAACAATCCCACTCAAATGAGGAGATGAGAAGACTCTAGCACATCACAACCTGCACAGATGACTGTCTGAGGCATCTTTGAAAACCACATTCTAGAAAGCAGCCTTATCATCAAGGAGGTCTTGAAGGAAAATTACACTCTGGGTAGCCACAGCCTCATTGCTTTCAGTTTTTCTTCGCCTCCTAAGTCCTTGTATAACTTCCGATTTCTAGTATTCTTCAACATTTTCCACTAATAGAGTAAATCCCGAAGAACAGATATAAGAAAAACCAAAAGAGAAACACTTATAAACACTAATTCTGTGAACTGTTTTCAGGGACTGATCACAACCTCTGCACATGCAAGAATTCCAAATGACATAAGCTAACATTAAGAGCTATACAGAACTAAAGTTAAGTGTGAGAAAATATTTGTTCTGTGTCCTCATCACTACAGGGGAGAAGCAAGGAGTCTGTCACAAGCGAGCCACTTCTCCAAATTCAGAGTCTGTGAGAATGGAAAAACTAAGAAGAATGGAGAGGAAGGCTTATTTTCATCATCCCATGGCTTGGTTGACTTTGAACAGGTTTTGTGGGTCTGTAGAGAATTTCTAATTTCAGATCAGAGACTTAAAATCTAAGAGGGAAGAACATGTAATTACATATAAACATTCCATAGTATAAGCATTTTATCCATTAGTTAGAGAGAATGCTAGACATATAAAGTTAGGGCATCCCAGTACATGTAATTGTGAAATAAAATACCTTTCACATTCTTGTCATTTAGTTCATTAACATAGGATTTAATTGGTTTCAAAACCAGAGTTAACGAACAGAATACTTTGCAAATTCCCTTAAATTTGTATTTAGGTTATATGTTTACATATAGAGCCATAAATGAATGACTGGTATATTCAAATAGTGTCATCTATAAGAGCCCAGCAACAGCAAATATCAGATGTTTTATCCAAGGTTTTATTATTCTTCTTATGCAAAAAATGAACATTAAAGGAAAAACAAATCTTGGACATAATCATAAATTAGGCATGACAAAATACTATTTCCATGAATAGATACATTCAAACCCCACTATTCCACATTGTAAATTATTTTGAAGTTGTTCCACTAAAATTGTTTTAGTAGCTTACTCCTCTTTCAACAGACAGTCTTATAACAAGGCATTAGGACTCACTAAGACATACTGGAAAGTCCATCAGAGACTAGACAATTTTGGTACACAAAGCAGGTGACTGTCTACTAGCCAAGAAGACTGCTGAAGGCCAAACAGGTTGACTCTTGTCTGTTTATGTTGTTTATGTTGTTTATGTCACCCAATCTATGATGCTCACGTCTATAGTTCTATAAAACTTTTTCATATAAATGACAATGTAAACAAAGTTTCCATTTTGGCAAAAGACATTCAATTTCCTACGTAAAATAATTTAAGATACCATAAAGTTGACACAGTGACAATTTAAGCCTACTTCTAGAATAATTGCTTCTTTAGCCTGTGTCTATTAAACTTAAATAATATTGGAGTCTCAATTTAGAAAATGTTTTAAGCAGAAAATTAAGCTACTAATAAAAATAAAAGTCACAACAATAAGTTACTACCCTGTATGTCAAAGTTTATGAATACATATTATTTTAGTTATGACATGATTTTGCTGTCATTACATGTTATTTAAATACATAGTTCATTTAGCAAAGTACACAAATGAGGAAAGCCTGAGAGATCTCGGTGCTCATAACTGTTAATGTATAAAATACTGTCAACAGTATAGAATATGCATGAGGTAAGCCTGTAAAATATGTAATGTGAGCAATAAAATATGCAAAATCAAGAGCTAAAGTATATAGCTTAGTCAGTAAAACCTGGCAAGCATAATGATTAAACAATTTACTGAAACAGCAAAATATGAAAAAAGGAGCAAGCAATCTTATTTATTAAACTGTGGTATTGGATCACCAGTAGATAGTTCTAGAAGGTTTGATTTGAAAAGTAAGCTATTTGAATGATCTATGCTGCTCTGTCAGCAGATTATGTACCTCGATCATTGAGCTCTATGAAAAATTAATTGTCTAACTATAGGATTTTATGGTTGCAACAGAAGAAATTCATTGAGATACTTAAGAGTTTATGTGCATGATTTTAAAATCTTAAATGGCATCTTAGAGGGTTTTGCAGTGTACTTTTTTTAAATCCTCTCTTTATGCCTACCATTCCCACTGTCCAACATTCTATAAATGTTGACTGACAGATTAAAATAGATTGTAAAATTCAAACCTTACATAAATATTAGCAATAATAATAATAAAGTTGGTTTGATGATATCATATAAAATTACTGCCCATTAATTGATAACATGTTATTCATATGCCCACAAAAAATTAAGCATAAAATATGAAACAGCCGTTTCCAGAAAATGATAGGAAGGATTGTTAGAATCATGTCAGAGAAAACATAAATTCATTCAGTGAACCCAAGATTTGCTGGACTCTCAGAGATGATACTTTCTCTAATCACAGACCACCAAGGAGGAGGAAGTATACAGTGATATTCTTGAAGTGAAAAGAGTGTTCACTGATCACATCACTTGGAGGGAAACACAAGCAGAAAGCTAGTTCTATTGAGAGCTAACCATAAATCCTGTATGTAATACCCCAAGAATTAGAAATATATTTATTCTAGGAATCTGAAGACTTCGGGGAGTTGACAAAAACTGGGACGCTATACAAAAATTGTAAGCATTATAGTTCGGATGGAAAGGTACCCTGGCATTCAGGAGCCAAGGAGTACCATGAAGTAAAAATGTGCACCAAGGTTCACACAAGGCATTTATTAAAAGGGGGAAAAACAGGAGGACGGCTGCTTTGCTTAGGTGAGAAACAGCAGCAAACTGAAGAAGATACAGGATTTACATGGTGTTTCTTGGGGATGGGGGTGAAACTTTTCAGGGTGAAACTCTCCAGAGTGGAGATTGGTGGGATTTCAAGTCTAATGATTGGACTTTTCATTGTGTGTGTGTGTGTGTGTGTGTGTGTGTGTGTGTGTGTGTGTTAGGTCAGTTAGGGTTCTGTGGGTGGAACCTGGCAATGTGTGTGTGTGTGTGTGTGTGTGTGTGTGTGTGTGTGTGTTAGGTCAGTTAGGGTTCTGTGGGTGAACCCTGGCAGTTGGAGGTCCTCAGGGGGAGGGACCTAACCACTCCAATAGCTTGAGGGGCTTACATTCCCCATTTTTAATCACTGATAAAGAATCAGGCCATGAGAAAGGTGATGATGTTACCACTAAACTACTTCCTATTAACTGGGGAGTCCAAAGTCATTTAGGCAAACTTGATCTTCATAATCAGGGTATAATCAGGAGTCACTGGCTGGAATGCTGCAATAGCAACTGAATAAAAGTCTGGTTAGAAATACTTTGAATCTTTTGAAGAAATCTAGATGAGAAATTTTAAGGTAGGGTGCCACAGTAGGATTAAGAAAAAGAGGAGAAAGGGGACTAAGGAAGGAAGTATCCAATTCCATATTGAACTTCCAGTGAGCCACTGGCCAGAGCCATGGAGGTGTTTCTTATGCTTTTGGAGAGCCATCTGAAATTGTCAGATCTTGTCTTTTACTACATTTGACTGGCTGACATACAAGCAGCATTTCTCTGCAAGAAAGAGACAAGGACTGCCTCTTTCTGCTGTTCATGAATCTAATCTTCACTGATTTTGTAGTACTGGTGGCCAGTGAGTCTATTTGGTCCTGGAAGGTTAAGAATAATTTGAGCCGCCCATTGGAGATACTGGACTAACTGAAAGGAATACTGATAGTAAAGAGCTAGGAAAGTAGTAAATTCAATCCAGTGGCAATACCAGCAGTTATACACAGGGCTTTTATAGAAGGTATGACCAGAACCACTCATGCCATGCCACAATAAACCCTGGGATGGGAATTGGCCAGGAGCCAGTGGCATACTTGTGTGCCACAAAGAATCAAGGCATTGTGAATGTCTGGGCACAGAGGTTGGTTGGTAGTACTAAGGGTTAAGAAATGATTGCAATCTGTGGAATCCAGGTGCCCACAAAAATGTGTTCCAGAGGAGTTAAAGGATTCTGTAATACTGAAGAGAGAGAGAGAGAGAGAGAGAGAGAGAGAGAGAGAGAGAGAGAGAGAGAGAGAGGTGGGGGAGATAAGAGTCATAGTGATATTTGGCTTAGATCAATTAACAAGAGGAAAGGTGAGAGAGTCTAATAAGACAAAAGGCCTTAATGAAGCCACAAATGGTGGTCATGTGTTTCACCCAGGAGGGACACACAACCAGTCTTCTTCAAATCAAGTTAGTCAGGGAGAGCATTGTACAATAACTGATATGCAAAGGCTAAGATCTGAAATAAGAGATGGAATGATAGGGAGATGGGATAAACATCATAAAAAATGATGATATTACAGGTTTAATGAACATTGAGAAGCTTCCATGGTGCCTAATCCTAGAATTTGAGAGAGTGGGATGTTTACCCTTTACATTTTGGTTGTGCTTGATGGACAGCTGTGATAAGAGCTATAGTTGAGTTTACCAAAGCCTCTCATCTCCCACCTGAACTAGGTGCCATGGATCATTAATTAGAATATGAAGGTTCATTAATTTGCATAAAAGGAAGAACAGCTTCCTGAATAGGAATCATGACTCCTACAGAATCAATAAGGGCAGTCTCTGTAAATCTATGGACCACTTTGACAGTATTTTCTCGTTTGAGTATAGAGAATGTAAGAATAGGGCACAGATGTTTTAGAAGTTGATTGAGGTGTTATAGGGAAATGTATTTCCTTTGGGCAACCTGCTGGTAAGCAGTCTTCAGACCCCACCATATGAGTGATCTGGTTGAACCATTAGGTTCCTAATCCTTTGAAATCTTAATACAACAATAGCATATAGAGGGAAAAATCTTAAATATTTTCATGACCTTGAGAATTTTCTCTAGCTTTTGTGTCCTCAGAGCTTTATAAAATTTCTTAGACTCTCAGTGCAACTGGGCTGTGTTTTCACCAATAGACTTTCCTGAGGTCCCTTCAGGAACTTCAGTCCTGCCACACAGTATCAAGCCTCAGTTTCTTCACATGACCACCTTCATGTCTTTTTGAAACTACTACCACCTAGATGACTCTTATATTATGAAGTTCGGCTACCAGTACAAAGTGCATTCTTGTATGAGTACACAGAAGAGCAGTTTTTAATTGACTGTTTTTGTAATCTTATCATAAGCCATGTTTTTATGTTTTTTTCAGTGCAGGAATTATTGTTCAAAAGTAGAAAAAACAGGCATAGAGAGTAAGCCCCAGGGAAAGAGAGATGGGTAAGGGAGTTAAAGGGACTGAATCACATTTTGACAACCTGATTTAAATAGAGCAATTTCCTGACCCTATTATGATGGGCCATTTCTATTGGTTAGAGGTTAGCGATCTTTATATGTAAGAGATATCATGTACAGGTGTAGTTAAGAAGAAATAGAGGAGGAGAGAACAAGTTTAGCTATAAAAGATTTTCAGGTCATTTGTTTGTACAGTGGCATAAATTGCTACCATTGAACATCAAGTATGCCAATTTAGGCCATCAGGATGTGTGGAGGACAAACTGTAGTAACAGAATGACAATTTAGTAAAATCTAAGTTAGTTGAGGTACTGAACAGAGCCATGAGGGAGCAGAGTGTTAAGTGTTACGGTAGCGAAAATTCCTATCTGGGCATCCCCAAGTGGGCTGAGAGTGTGTCAGAGAAAGATCCCAAATCACACAAGGTAGGCATCCGTTTCCACATGATAGGGGCCAAGTAGGGTGAAGGGAAGCTTCCTGGCACACCCACTAGACTTTCATAGTATAAGTAAACTAAGCAGGGAGCTCTATATTGACACCAAGAGTAAGTGTTAGAACAGGTAGAGGAGAAAATAGCTTAAGAAGTGTGTCTTAGTAAGTAGAATTGCTTACATGATGGAGCCCTGAAGGGAGTATGCCCATATGGTGGGCATCTCGGGAGGCACAGAAGAGAGATGCTCATATAGCTGGTAGTCCAAAGGGCATAGTGGACATAAAGAGGGAAGCCAAGAGTGTAAGAAGCATAGAAGAGATAAAGAATGAAGCCAAGAGAATAAGAAGCTAGCCATCCTTAGGAAGGATAGAATTTTATCCTTGGTGGTAGAAACTGTGTCTGAACTAAGTGTTTTCTATCCATTATAAAGACATTGTGAGTTGGAGTGATATCTAATTCCAGATAAGTAACCCGAGGAGTGGACAACTGGACCTTAGAGGGTGAGACCTTATATCCTTGACTGTACAGAACACTTAATAGGTGAGAGGTGTCAGCTGGGACATTAGTAGGGGTAGAAGTACAAAAGAAAGGATTGGCTATGTAATATATAAGCTTGGATTTAGGAAGAGACAGAATAAGTCAGAAGCTAGATCCTGTTCAAACAGATATGGGATGTCCTGGAGCCCCCAGCGATTTTGGAAGAAAGCTTTAAACAAGCATTTTTGGGGCTGGAGGAGGAAAAATTGCGGCGCCTGTGCCACAAGCATGTGCTGCCTTTTTGCCGAGAGAGAGAGAGAGATAGAGATAGAGATAGATAGATAGATAGAGAGAGAGAGAGAGAGAGAGAGAGAGCTTATTGCAAGTGCTAAGAGGTCTTTCTCTTGTAGGAGGGAGCAGTCTTATATAGAGAGGCTTACAGCACAGTGGAAAAACCCCAGGCAGAAGAGAGCATATTTTCCTCCTGCAAGATGTTGATGTCAGTGTGGCAATGCAGGGGCAGTAAGCCAGGACTAGAAAACAGGATGTACCAGTGGCTATCAGCTGACAAACAACTCAGAGACCCTGTGGGGGATAGGTCCCAACAAGGAACCATACCCCAACTTCAAAGTCAGCTTTTAGTTGAAGTGGTACAGCATAAAGCAACAGTCCAATACCACTCATACCTAAAAGATACCTAAATCCATATAAAACTGAACTGGTAAGCTGACAACAAAGAAGGCTTAGAGATAGGAGATTTTTCAGTCCTGGCTGTAGACACAGGACCCTGGGAAGGTGGGAAGTGAGAGATGCACCAGCCAGTCAACAGTGTGAGCAGGGGGTGTGCCAATTGAAACTAGCCTACTCCTTTGCTTTCTTCCCTCCTGCTAGGTCTCTCTCCAGTCTCCCGCTTTGCAACGAATTTACAGATTCATCTGTGGCAACTTAAAAAGACATTCACAAAGTGTGTGGGGGTGGACTAGACAGAAACAAGCAGGGCTTGTAACTGAGAAAAGTGAAATAGGAAATAGGGAATCAGAAATAGGAAATAGGGAGTCTCTTTCCATTTCCCTGATCATTCACAGTATTTGTAAAGGTCCCAACTAATACTAAAATCAAATGGGTATCGAAGCCAAATTTGATTGCAACAGCAAAGAATTTGGGGCCCTTCGTGTCGTGTGTTAGGTGGAGACGATGTGGATTTTCTAAGCCGCATCTCAAAGGGGAATGAGAAGTAATGGAAGACATATTCTCATGGATTGGAAGAAAACTGTACTACAGCCTGTAGTCATGGGTGTCCCCAAGGATTGAGGGAGGACCACAGGAGGACAAAGCTGCTCAGTTAATCCTCATCAGATTCAACATATGTCAGAGGCTTAGCCTGAGACTCAGTGCCTGATATTAGAGCTTTTGCAGAGGCAAGAAGGCAAGAACAAAAACAGAGCTCTAAGTGAGGGGGGAGTCTCAACCACAGGAAAGTACCGGAGAACTGAGTCCCAATAGTCAAAAGGGCTTAGGGGATCTCTGAGGTTACAGGCAGATCTAAAGGGATGGCTTTCACAACAATTAACATCTCTGTTCCAGAGCAAGGTGTTACAGCAGCAGGAAGGGTTTCCCCAAGAAAAGTGTTACAGTTCCATTCTACTGCAGTACCTGCATCTGTGAAGGGAACCTGGGAGAAGAGGGCAGGAAGGGGTACCATAGCCTGCTTTAGCCTAGGGAGGCTGCAGGATTGCAGCTTCAAGGGTTGGGTGATGGTGTCAAGTGAAGAGGGTCAGCCATAGCTTTAAAAACCATGGCTGGGGGTACCTACACATCCAAGAGTACCAGAGGAGTTCCAGACACTCAAAGGTCACTTGCTTGGACTTAGGGAAATGTTTACAGTGACCAAAGGGGAAACATACCTAACTGCTGCTGACAGATGTGGTCCTGAGCCATTGATGAGCCTCAAGGTGAGTCTGTTGTGGGTTGACTAGTGATGAGGAATGGGGTTCCAGTGTATCTATGCCCCCTAGGAGAAACTCAGGGACTAGGAAAGCCTATCCCACGTTTTGGAACCAAAAGCAAAGGTATCCTGGCAGTGGGGAGCCAAGAAATACCACAGTAACTCTGCACAAAAAACTCACACAGTAGATTTATTGAGACAAACAAACAAACAAAAACCACACACACACACACACACACACAGACACACACACACACACAAAACCAAACAAAACAAGAACAAAAAAAAACCAGGGGAATGGCTGGCTCTGCTTGGGCAAGAAATAGTGGCAAACTGAACAGGATCCTGTTTCTTGGGGAGGTGGTAGAACTTCACAGGGTGAGGCTTTTCAGGGTGGAGAATGGAGGAATTTCAAGTCCAGAGATTGGGCTTTTTACCTTGCCGGGGTGGGGGTGGGGTGCTAGTCCAGTTGCTAGGGTAGTTAGAGTGTTCTGTGGGTGGAACCAGGCTGTTGGAGGGGGGAGGTGGTGGTGGTGCTGACACTACTGTGGCTTGAGACACTTACAGAAACTCCATTAATATTCTTTATAGACCTCTGGGAAATTTCAAAACCTGGATCTACAGGGGGAGAGCAGTATTCTCAACTGAGATTATTATTTATTCTTTCTTATTTAATTGCTGATTGTGATCTCATGTGTAGTTCTATAAAGAAAGTAATGGTTGTGACAAATTGTTTCAGAAAACTTAAGAAAAACAACATCAAATGATTCAAAATTAAACAGGTAATGAATTTGAGATATATTTGGCAGCAGGCACCCATGTTTCATCACAAGACTTGGCTACAGCCTTGGTTCAGAACAACACTTACAGGTGGCACATTTTGCCCCACCTGGCTGCACAATGTCAATGAACACCACTTGGCATTCTGTGGCTGCAAAGCGTCAATGAACACCACTTGGGATTCTGTGACTCAAATTCAAGACATGACTTGATGAAGTGCACATTATCTGTTCTTACAAGAACATAATAATTTTACAAAGAAAAAAAAGATTTTAAGCATTTTCCTACCATCACTCCTTTTCATGAAAAATCTAATTAGTGTTTCTTTGGATTGGATTATGCTAAAATTTGTGATTTTTAACAATACTTAATGAGTTGTTGACATGTTTCCTAAAAATCATTAAAATAATTTTGATTTTGGTTAAAGACAGAATTTATCTATTCATTTATTTATTTATCTCTGTGATCCCCATGTTGGATTTCTTTCCTTCAAATTATTATGCTGTGATGTGTTGTTCACATTAATATAGATGTTTATATTCTGTAAGTTTTTGTCTTATTTATTCTTTATTTTCTTAGATTACTTGATATGATAATTAACTATTTGTTGCTGGGGATATCAACAAATTCTTAAAGAAGTAAAGTTAACACAAGCATATGAGATTAAAAAGCTAAGTACAAAGGAATATTTCATAAAGTACAATATCTCAATGCTAAGAATGTATAAAATATGACCAATAATAGTCTAATATTTCAGTGAGATTTTTTTAATTGAGAGATTACTTTTCAGCATTAAATATGCAGTTCACAGTCTGGCTTTATTATAAGATTCGGGTCATTTGTTTATTATTTATAAAAACTTAATTATTAATAGTGTGTGTTTGAGTGCATATACATGATATATGTAGTAGAGCATGCACATCCTACATGAATGTGGGTTTCATTAGACAACTTTGTGACTTTGTGAACTCAATTCTCTCCTTACTCCTTTAGAAGTGGACTGTGGATCCAACGTCTCTATGCTCTACCTGTGTGCCCACCACATCAACTTGCTAGCTTCAGATCTTTTGACTTGAAGATAATTATTTTTATTTGAATTCTAGTTATCACATCTGTGTCCTTACTTAAACTTATCTTTGATGTCTCATTCTTTCTACCTTCATACGGAGGTTTCTGAGAACTAAATCTCCTACAGTGTCTGCACTCTTCATTTTCACACTTAATTTGAATCATAACTGTGTCTCAGAATTTTGCCTGTTACAATCTTCTGTGCTATTCTTCTCACAGAATTTCCAAAGCCTGGGAATGTAGCTCAGTTGTTAGTGTGCTTAACTTGTATAAACCCAAGGCTTAAGTTGTATCCTCAACTCTGGATCATCTGGAAATGGTGACCCATGCTTGTTACTGTAACACTAGGGAGTGGAGGCAGGAGAATTAGAAGTTAAGGTGGTTCTTGGCCACACAGGGAGATCAAAGCCAACCTGGGTAACTCACTCTCAAACAATCTTTTGAAGTAAAAAGTATGATTTTAACTTTCTTCTGTCTTTCAAATTTTACAATTCTGCTAAATTTTCATTTTGAAGTCAGTTTGTGAGATACTGTGAATGATGAAGAAGAGGACTTAATCTTTAAAATACTCACTAATAAACTAAAAATATTACATATTTTAAAAGTCCAATACATGTTTCTGTAATTTTCTGTTTTATATTTATGTGAAATTGTCTCCTTAGTGTTTATGATTAAAAAATTAATATATTATTACTGAAAAACCTTATGATAATCTGTTTCCTGCAGTCTCAAATGTGAAATTAAGATTTAATGATTTATATAACAACAGTAATCTATCTACTAATGTACATTTTTCTTTCTTCTTTCATAATTGGTGAATTTATGCATATACAAAGAATTTTTAAATGAATTTACATTTATATTGATTTTTAGTAATAGTTTTCTATACCAATTTTCACACCTGTCTATACAGAGCTATGTAAAAGTTACTAAGGCAAAGGTTTTAAGAAGAAAAGATATGACAGAATTTGAAGATCTCCCATGGAAGGTCTCACACTCCCTAGGGTACAGAAAGGGGGGTCAGTGGGGAGCATGGGAGGAGAGGAGGAAGAGAGAACAAGTTTTATTCTAATTTAGATAAAATAGACAAAAAATAAGTCCCATTATACATCAACCACTGGAAAACTGGAATTACTCCTCAGAAGGCATCCTGACCATGGCAATGCCCTCTGACAAGTGACAGAACCATACAGGACAACTTGTCATCCAAACATCCAACAAAATTAATGGCAGATTCACATGAACAAACGTTTACAAGGCAGATAGCATAAAAGGAATGACTTTTTAAAAAAATTATGACTTTGGGGCTGGGAGGTGCCTTCTTTGTTAAAAGCACTTACTGCTATTACAAAGGACCTATGCTCAGGTCCCTGTACCAACATAGCTGGTGTAGTCTCCTTAACTCCAGTTTCAGAAGGTCTATTGTCCTCTTCTGATAACTGAAAGTCTCTCCATGTCCCTACACTCCCCACTGTGTTTTAGCAGGATTATACCCATGACTATGTGTTTGGACCCCCTTAGTAGCCTGGTAGATTCCTTTTAATCTATCAGTAGAAGGAATACAATTATATGTCACTATGTTGGAAAAAATGTTAAGCAGAAACTAATATTTTGCTAAAAAATGGAAAATAGCTATAAGAAGGACAAGGTGTGGGATTTCATAGAAAGATAAATGAATTCATTAATAAATATGCATCCAACAAATGAAAATTTTAGAATGAAACCTGAAAATGCAAGTAAAATAAAAATAAAAAATATAAAACTTCAAATGACAATATATCACTAACTAGGCTAAATAACAGTTTGGTTATGACAGTAGAAAAGTTCAGTCAGAAGGAAAATATGGTCAGTTGTTTGTGAGACATTTGCTTGTCTGTGCTGTTTATGGAAGGACAGCTGAGAATAGTACTTGGATGGGAAACTCCCACTCTCTCAGATCAGGTTAGAAGGGCTATTCTGTTCCATGTGGAATAGAGTTGGAAATAAAGGTTGAAAACTGCTCTCACAAAAGTGCCTGTGATACTTTTGAAATGAAGTAGAAATAGTATAATCAATGTGAAATACAAACATCTATTGTATCTGACAGAAGCAATAAAGCTATCCAATTTATCCCACTTGAGATAGAAGAGCTTTGAAAGCCAGGCAACATGGCACATTCTTGCAATCCCAACACTAGAAAGGCTGAAGATGGGGCATTTTAAGACGTCTTAGGTTATATACTAGAAATTTGCCTCAAGTACCAATAGCAGTAAGACACACACACACACACACACACACACACACACACAGAAAAATAATTCAATAATCAGCGAGCTGTATTTCCTACCTTGATTAATAAACTGTGTAGAAACATACTTTTGTCTTCTTCAAAGTATTTTAAAAACATGGTGCATATCAGGAAATATATTTTTTCAGTGTTAGAGATCCTGTGGTAAACCACATAATCATATATGTCAGAGGCCATGGTGCTGTTTCATAATGAAAATATTATCAGATAACAACAATAATGTTGATATACTCAATGTCTTACTGTGTAATTTGAAAGTAAATATCAGAGTGAAAAAAGTAGTTTCATGTTGTCCTTAGAATAAAGCAAAACAATAGTAACAACAAAAACTAGAACATAAAGCCATGATGTACAATTTGGGAGTAACTGACTTGTTTGCTAGTATATGCTGGATATAGAATAGAAATAAAAGGACATTTATCAATACCCTGACACACTTGCAGACACTCAGCTAGCTAAGGTTAAACCTGGAAGACAGTCTATCAGATGTGCAAGCACAACAGCTAAGAGTTTTGATGAAGCATATTCTTAATGGCTGAAAATGATCAATTTTAAACTATATGTTTACGTAGACACTACAACATTCTGATAACAGAAAACTAAATGCAATGAGGTGAATGTAGAACTCTTCCTTTATGCAGAAGTGGAAGATGTGAGGGGTCAAAGGTCCGTTTACCCTAATTTATCCATAGGGGTATTCAAGGAATGAGTCTACAAAAGGAGGCATGGATCCTTATTTTCAATAGGCTAGCAGAATGACCACAACTTTCTTCAATAGCTCCCCAGAGTGAAAACTTAACTGTGTTGGCAAGTGTCATGACAACAAAGTCACTAGGTTGAGACTAAAAATAAAAGAAATTTGATGAAAAATAGAAACTCTCCCTTTCCATTTCTCTCTCTCTCTCTCTCTCTCTCTCTCTCTCTCTCTCTCTCTCTCTCTCTCTCTCTCTCTCTCTCTCTCTCTCTCTCTTTCACACACACACACACACACACACACATTTTAAAAATCACTATCGGAAAAGTTCAGGGTGTGTGGTATAGTGTTTGAATGCTGCTTATCATGCCTGAGGGCTGAGATTGAGTCTTATCACTAAAAAAATAACATCCTGAGAGTAAATAATTAGCTTAAAATCATTTTCATTTTGGTTTCAAGTATGGATATTCCATGACAAAGGCAGTTTATTTAAATCTGTACAAACTGTTTTCCAAACTATCTTAGCTACTTTTCTGCTTCTCTGATAAAATATCATGACCAAAGCAATCTATAGAAGGAAGGGTATATTTGGGATGATGGTTCCAGAGGGATACAATTTTATCTTGGCAGGGAGTCTTGGAGGCAAGTGGTAGTCATGGTAGCAGGGACAGGATACTAAGAGATCACAACTTCAACTACAAGCAGACACAGACAGTGAACTGGAAGTGATGCATGGCTATCAACTCTGAAAGCTTAGCCCAATGAAATGCTTCCTCCAGAAAATTTACATCGCAGCATAACTTCCCTAAACCAAATGCTCTAATTCTCTCATGTCTGGGGGGATATTTCTCACTAAAATTACCTGTCTCAGTTTTATATTGCTGTCAAGAGATACTACGGCCAAGACAATTATGGAGTAAAGCATTTAATTTGTAGTTTAACACTCCTGAAAACAGTACAGTCAATGACCATCATGACAGGGAGCATAGGAGCATGTAGATGTCCTTGTACATTAAAAAATAAGCAATAGTGGAGAGACCACCTTAAATGCCCATTCCTGATACTGAAATTGATGTCTACAATATATGCCATCCTAGAACCTTCATCCAGTGACTGATGGAAGCAGAGACAAACACCCACAGTTAAACACTGAACTTGGACACCAGACCGACAGCTGCGAGGCCAGCATGGGACTGATCCAGACCCCTTGAGTGTAAGAGTCAGTGAGGAGGCCTGGGCAATCTATGGGGCCCTGGGCAGTAGATCAGTGTTTATCCCTGGCATACAAACGGATTTCGTGTGTCCATAACAAAAAGAGGGATGCTCTCTCAGCCTGGACTCTTAGGGGAGTGCCTGGACCCTGCCCTGAGTGAAATGACAGACTCTGGATATCCCCCTATGTGGAAGGAAATGGGGATAGGGTGTGAGGCTGGCGGGGATGGTTTGGGGGTGTGGGAGGAGGGGAGGGAGAGGGACCTGGGATTGACATGTGAAGCAAGCTATTTAAAATTAAAGCAATAAAAAAATAAATAAAATACTTGAAGAAAATAATGAAACTTTGGAGCAGAAGGCACTTAGGTATCAGAGTCTTTGTCACTGTGCAGACAGTGTATGAAACTGAAGAAACATTTGATTTGGATTGGGTAACTAATGGAGGTCATGACATCATTCCTGGGTATAATAGTCTTCTAGAAAGAGGGTGTCTCAGCAAATTGAAGTGTTATACCTGTAATTCCAGGACTCATAAATCTGAGGCTGGAATAGCTCTGCCATTTTGAGGCCCACCTAATTTACATTGTGAACTTTAGCAGGAGGGACTCTTCTATAGCAATTCTAACCCTGATATAACCTCATTCAAATCTTCCATAAGTTTGTTGATCCTTTGTTGTAATTTCTCTACCATAAGAAATAACTCAAAAGATTGTTATCTTAGAGGTTAAAATGGTTTCAGTGTGGTCAATATGCATTTACAGGAATTGAATTCAAAATTAGTGATATGAAATCTTAAAAAATGATGTTATAATTTTTTACTTGAATTTGGGCAAGTCTTTGTATTGTCACCAGATGGTACAAGGGAAACAGGGGTACAGGGCCTTTTCTCAGGGTTCCTAGTTAACTAAGAAAATAATTTTTATTTGGCCTCAAACAGAAGCTTGAAGAATATTTTATTCAAGTTTGAAAGAAAAAATCTCAAGGGCAGGCAAGATTTCAGTCTCAGCCACTGCCCAGGACATGACAATGTAGGAGAGAAAGAAAACAAAGTAACCTTAGGCCTTCTAAACTGGTATGGAAGTAAGACAGTGACAGAGAAGCAAACACATGATGGAGAAAGAAGCTTTAGAAAAAGTCTAAAGAAGTCCAGATTCTCAGGGAATGCATTTCTAGGCTCTGGGCAGCCTTCAAAATAAAAAGAAAGATAAGGGAAAAGGAAAAGTTCGTTGTGTCTTTGGGCAGATGACTGACAGGCCCAACTGTAATTCCCATCCAGGTGAGAGATTATATTCTCTTGACCAGAAGGACTTTTTCCTTAATGGAACCTTATTGAATTTCTAATAATTTTATGTTTTATTTGATTATATACTAAAATTTTGACAACTATATGCATATAATCATTTAGTTCAATATTAAAAATCCTTAACTTTTCCTCCATATTTTTCCCAAACTTTACCAGTGTTCTTTTTCAGAATGAAGGACTAGAGAATGATGAACACTTTTTCCGTCAGACTTCTGACATGAAATATATGTGGAATTTTAATAATATCCCAAAGTTGTCTCACTATTCTAGAATTTTAAAGACATTTTTATGTGCATGAATGCTTTATGTTCAATATTTGTGTGCATCAATGTTCCAGGTCTGTTGCCAGGAGGTGCATGGGAGATGGAGTTACAGATGGCTGTGAGCCATCATTTGTCTTCTGGGAACCTGTGAAGAGCAGCAAGTGATTTTAACTACTAAATAATTTCTCCTGTCCAAATTTCCTAGAACTTCAATGATAAAATGCTGTGAACAATGCCAAAATTATTCAGAAAACATGTGTATCCCTACAAACACAAATATCATGAATGGTGAAACATTAAATGTGTGTGTTCATGTGTGTGTGTGAGATGTTTATATTTGTGTGAACAGATACATATGTATACACACCCATACACATGAATGTAGAGATCACAAGAGAATGTCTGTGTCTTCAGCTACTACAACTGTCTTGGCTTGTGACAATGTTTTCCACAGAACCTAAAACATACTGTTTTTTGGCCAGGCTGTCTTTCCAGCAAGTCTCAGAATGCCTTTACTCTCCTCATCCCCAATTCCCCTCCACCCTAGAGAGTGGAGTGTTGGCCGCAGTAATGACAGATACTTACATGGATGGTGAGGATCCAAACTGAGGTCCTCATGTGCATGAGTAATTCTTACTCTCTCAGTCATTTCCTCAGCCCCAACACAGAGGCATCTGCATGTGGAAAGATAATCAGAGCAGAGGAGTTGTGGGATGAAGTGAAGTTTGGATGTTGGTTTTGCCTTGATAGTTAATAAATGCCATCATTTGATTGAGACTAAGTTTGTTATACTTCTTTTCATTTCTGAGTCCACTCCTAACACATGTCCACTGTTTTATTCTTTTGAAGATGTTGTATTCATTTTAGTGAAATGTTGTCTCATACTGGTTGAAGTATTTGTACTTAGAATTGACTTAGAACATTGTGTAGGAGTATCAAGTTAGAAGTAAGTGATCTTCTCCAGTCCCCTTTGATAAGCTAAATAAGGGATTATCTCAGAGGTATTGAGACTAACACACTTGTAGTCCTAACCAACCCTAAGGGCATGGTTTCAGATTAAACATAAAGTGATCATTCAAGTTATGGTGTCTGAATTGATCTTCATTTCTTATTAAACCCTAAAAGCAGCTCATTTTCAATAACACTGCATTTTAAATCTTACAGGAAATAAATCACATGGGAACTTCCATGGAGTAAATTAACATGTATTCATTCTATATAGCATTAAGAGTGGAGAAATTTTGCTTCCTCCTGCAGCAGATAGGAATAAATAGGGAGACTTATAGCCATACATTACACACATGCGCACACACACACACACACAAAGAGAGAGAGAGAGAGAGAGAGAGAGAGAGAGAGAGAGAGAGAGAGAGAGAGAGAGAGAGAGAGAGAGAGAGAAACTTTGGAACACGGAACACACAGGTTTAAATTGAATATGTTCATCAAGTCTCTCCTCCCAGAGCTCAGTGTATCCCCACTGAGGAGGAACTGGAAATAGTGTAAGAGCCAAAGGGGATAAAGGACACCAAGATAGTAAGGCCTTCTCAATCAACTGAGCAAAGTCATAAGTCATATACATTCACAGAGACTAAAGCAGCTTGCACAGGATCGATACACATCTATGCTAGATCTTCTGAGTATACATTATGTCTTTCAGATTAATGTTTTTGTAGGATTTATGAATGTGTGAATGAGTGGGTCTTTGACTCTTTTGCCTCCTCTTGGACTCTTTTTCGTATATTTGTTTCCCTTGTTCAATTTTGGTGTGTTTTTTTGTTTTATTGTATTTTATTTTTCTGTGTTTTGTTGTTATCTCCTAAAGCCTGTTCTTTTCTGCTGAAAGACAGAGGATCCTGTGGAAGGTGATGTGGGAGAAGTTTGGAGGAGTAGAGAAAGGGGCAATTATGATCAGGATATATTGTATGAGAAAACAGTGGGGGCAGGGAGGCAGCAAGTGAGTAACTCAACATTGGAAACAAAGTGTCCTAGGTCTCAGTGCTAAGTGCTCACCACAGAGAATGATTTCTACTACAAACTATTTTATTTTATTGTTTGTTTTTATGTTTATCTGCTTCCTGGTTTTTCCAATATCTTCAAAAGAAGAGCCAGATGAAAGCAACGCAAATATTTTCAGAAGTGTTCTGCATAAGACGTTAAACAAAGTTTGATGGACTAAAGGCACAAGTTCTAATAGTGTTGCTTAATGATGGTGGTAAAACCATCATAAATACTGTAGAAAGGGCCATATAAATGCAAAATAGTCTGTAGTGAGAAGACAGAAGTGAACCTACTCTTTAACATTTTACGTTTGACTTCTCTGTTGTTTGCTGACCTGTTAATGTAATAACAGCATATCTGGGCCTTACCATCTGTTGACATCAACACCCTGTGTATTTATGCTTCTGCTGCACACAGTAAACAAAACTTTTCCTACAGTCCTCTGCTGTTAACACAGAAATCTGTTTAGCCACTTTTTAACCCTGAGATATTTCTTTTTGATAAAGAAAACATTTTGAAAGAAAAATGAGATTGATGTCACCATGGCTTAAGTGTCTAAATAAACAGTGCTTTGTGGTACTGCTATTGTGGATTTGTTATTGCTGATTCCTGAGACCAGGGTGAAGACAGCAAATATGCAGCTGGTCAGTTGAGAGAAGGATAAAGATATCTATAGAGTGATGGCCTGAACAAGACAACATGAATTGAGAAATCATTAACGTGAAAGGTCTCAAATTATTTATTTTCATTTTTACATGAGATAATGGTGATAACTTGTTTTATTAACATATTTAAACGATTTCAGTATAATTTTTGTTGTTTGCCCTTCCAAAAGTGTAACGTTTAAATGAAAACTTTCAAATTTTGTTAGAAATTATCTAGTTGATGCTAACTGACACCTCAATTCATTTAATGCCGTTTATTGCACTGACTGGCGTCTATATTTCTCCAGCTCATTTAGAATACTATTTAAAAATTATTTCCTTTCTGATGAAAAAGTAACCTCTGATTCTTGTTGCAGTGAGTGAAAAAGGGGTGAAATGTGGGTGTTCAGACCAATACTCAAAACATCAATGTGCAATTCTGAACATAAAGGACAGATACTTTCTCTTTAGCTATGCAAGTGGCATCTTGATCTCCAAATCAGAAAACTGCAAATCACACAGCAATCAACACCCTATTACTTCCTGCCATAAATCTGAGTTTTCATAGAAGGCAAAAATTAAAATGATACCAAAGGGGAGAATAGACTTCTCCAGTGATTAGTTCTGCCTCTGTGGTTCCATCTGGGATGATTCTTCAAATTACCAGCTTCAATAAGCACAGCAAATGCACTACACAGTGAGAAAGTCTGAGATTCTAGACTCATCAAGAAGACATTTTGACAGAGCATCATATATGACCTTATGAAATATGGTCAGTAGACACTAATTCGTGTTTGCCACAATGATATACTATAGGGCAGAGAATCAGGCCATGAAAGATGTTCTCCTGCCATGTATGTTAATATGTAGACACCATGTTGTCCAAATTGTCCTGGTTTTCTTATCTGAAAAAGTACATTTTGCCATAGACTACTATGCTCTTTCCTGTGACAATCTATGTAATGGAAGATTTTTCAGGACATCTCAAATTTTGGGTATGTCCAAATAGGTGTATGCATACACATGCACCAGTGGTGTGTGAGTGTGTGTATGTGTGTGTGTGTGTGTGTGTGTGTGTGTGTGTGTAGAATATTCTGAAACGGCTTGTTTCTATGAACTTATGTGGGTTGGAGGATAATGTTAGGTATCATCTGTATGACTAATCCTTTCATAGAAATACATAATTATTGCTGGGTGGTGGTGGCATATATCTTTAATTCCCTCACTCAGGAGACAGACAGACTGATATCTGTAAGTTGGAGGTCAGCCTGGTCTACAGAGTGAGACTACAGAGAACCCTTGTCTCAAAAAAAAAATAAAGAAAGAAGACACATAATTATTTTACTTTCTCTTGAAATACCCTGGAACCACTTGTCTCAATGTGGACATTTGCATTCTTTTTGCTTTAATTGTTTCATTCGTTTCATATTCTAGCCTCAGTCACCCCTCCTTCCTTTCCTCTTTCTTACCTCCCATTACCCACACAACACATCCACTTCCCAGAAAGGGTAAGGCCTCCAATGGGGAGTCTACAAAGCCTAGTATACCAAGTTGAGGCAGGACTAAGCCCTGAAACCCCTGCCAGCATCAAGTTTGACCAAGGCATCCTACCATAGAGAATGGCATCCAAAAAGCCAGCTCATGCAATAGGCATAGATCCTGGTCCCACTTCAAGCCCCCCCCCAAGCAGACAAAGCCATACTACTGTCACCCACATGCAGAGGGCCTACTTCAGATCAATGCAGTCTCCTCAGCTATTGGTTCAGAGACCCTGAGGTCCCACAAGCTCAAGTCAGCTATCTCTGTGGGTTTTCCCATCATGATCTTGACTCCCCTCTCCCTGCATTGCTCATACAATCCCTCCTCCCTCTCTTCAACTGGACTCCTGGAGCTCAGCCCAATGCTTGGCTGTGGATCATCTGCTTCTATCAGTTACTGGATAAAGGTTCTCTAATGACAACTAGGGTAGTCACTAATCTGATTAGAGGAGAAGGCTTTTTCAGACACCCTCTCCACTATTGCTAGGAATGTTAACTGGGGTCATCCTTGTGAATTCCTGGGAGTTTCCCTAGGTTTCTCTGTAACCCCATAATGGCTCCCTCTATCAAGATATCTCTTTCATTGCTCTTACTCTCTGCTCCTCCCCCAACTTGCCTATTCAGTTCCCTCATGTTCTTATCCTATGTGCCCTCCCCTCTAATCTCAACCCCCCAGTTTACCCAGGAGATCTCATCTATTTTCCCTTGCTCCAGGAGATATCACCAATTTTCCCTTCATTTGAAAGAATCATGCATTTCTCTTAGGGTCCTTCTTGTTACCTAGCTTCTCTGGCGTTGTGGATTGTAGCCTGGTTA
Organism: Mesocricetus auratus; assembly: GCF_017639785.1. NCBI lineage: Eukaryota > Metazoa > Chordata > Mammalia > Rodentia > Cricetidae > Mesocricetus > Mesocricetus auratus. The sequence goes on from NW_024429195.1 coordinate 15,874,705, forward strand.
TCGTTTGTTTTAAATCCAATATTCACTTATGAGTCTGTATTTGTGTTTCTGAGTTTGGATTACCTAACTCAGGAAGATTTTTTTCTACTTCCATACATTTGTCTGCAAGATGTCATTTGTTTGTTTGTTTGTGTGTTTTCCACTAACTAATACTGCATTGTGTAAATGCACCACATTTTCTTTACCCATTCTTCAGTTGAGGCAGGTGAAGCGCAACTAGGTTGTTTCCAGGTTCCAGTTATTACAAATGATGCTGCTATGAACATAGTTGAACAATTGTCCTTGTGGTATAATTGAACATCCCTTGGGTATTGTTGCATCTTAAGTTAGATTGAACCCCAATTATCTGAGAAACCACTATACTGATTTCCAAAGTAGCTGTACATATTTGCACTCCTACCAGCAGTGGAGGACTATTCTTCTTACTCCCAATCCTTTCCAACACAATATGTTTTCAGTGTTTTTGATCTTAGCCATTCTGACAGGTATAAGATGGTATCTCAGAGTCCTTTGAGATGTTCAGTGATTCTTTAAATGTCTTTTTACCATTTGCAATTCTTCTGTAGTGAATTCTTTGTTTAGATCTGTGGTGAATTTTTTAATTGAATTATTTAGTATTTTGATGTCTAGATTCTTCAGTCCTTTATATATTTTGGAGATCAACCCTCTGTCAGATGTGGGGTTAGTGAATATCTTTTCCCATTCTGTAGGCTGCCATTTTGACATTCACTTTCTATGGTTCTGCTATGCATGTGTTTGTTGTAGCCTAATAAATTCCTTTTATCTGTTTCATAAAAACAAAATTCTTACATTTGGGAAGCATTCAGGGAAGAATCTTTTCTAAAACTGGGTATGAATCGATGGAATGTAGTTTTTTTGTAACTAGAATTAAATTTTCCTTGTGATAGTTAGTGCTAGTTGTTAACTTGACCAAATCTACAATTGCTTGTGAGACATACTCTGATCATACCTATGAGGATGATAGTTGAGTTAATGAATTCGAAAAATCTAGAATAAAAAGTTTGGGGCACTAGGCTGAACAAAAAAGAGAAAAAGCAATCTTAGTGTATGACTACATCTACTACTCTCTTTCGGTACCCAAGGAACAACCTCAAGCTCCCAACACTAATGGTCCATAATCATAAATAGTTTCACCCTTAAGTTGCTTTTGTCAGAGTATTTTATCACAGCAACAGAAAAGAAATCAGGAGACCTTGTGAGAAGAGGGGCAGTAAACAAAGTAAGAATTAATGAAACCAAACTTTGAGATATGAGGTTATTATAGAAAGTCAGATGATATATATAATGATATACAGTATATGCTTAACATGACAATCCCTATTATATAGTATTTTATAGGATATAAAATCCTGTAATGTTATAAAAAATTCACCAACACCCCACTTCAATGTATACATTTGAGACATTTTCACATTTTCTTTATTATCAAGATAACGAGTCATTATATAATCCCTTAGCTGCTGTGCCACTCACATCCAAGACTTTATAAAAATTATCACCTTTGCAAGACCCTCTATCCCATGTTGCTACTCACACAGTTTTCTTTTTTTCAACCTGTTTTTTAATTTAAATTAGAAATAAGCTTGCTTCATGTGTCAATTCCAGCTCCCTCTCACTCCCTTCCTCCCCTACCCCCAAACTCTACAAGCCCCCAACCAATCCCAACTCCACTCTCAAGGAAGGTTGAGGTTCTTCATGGGGGATCTCCAAAGTCTGTGATAGTGTCCCAGTGCAGGGGCTAGGCCCTCCCCCATGTGTCCAGGCTGAGAGAGCATCCCTCCATGTGGTATGGGCTCTCAAATTCTATTTGGATGTCAGGAACACATACTAGTCCTTCTCACTGGCACCAGTTCAGGGGGTATGGATCAATCCCATGCTGGCCTCTTAGGTATCAGTTTGAAGTCCATGAGTTCCCCCTTGTTCAGGTCTTCTGTTTTTGTGTGTTTCACCAGCCCGGTTTTGACCCCTTTGCTCATCGCTCCTCCCTCTCTGCATCTGGTTTCCAGGAGTTCAGTTCAGTGTTTATCTGTGGGGAGGCTCTAGGATGGCATATAAGCTAGTCATCAGTCACATTATTGGGGAAGGGCACTATTGGTCAGCTTGCCAGTTGCTGTCATCTTTGTAGGTCTCTGAAAATCTCACTAGTGCCATATCTCTCCTGAAACTTATAGTGGCTCCCTCTATTATGGTATCTCTCACCCTGCTCTCCTCTATTCTTCCCCTAACTCAAGCTTCCTGATCCCCCATGTCCTCCTCTCCTTTCCTATTTGATCACTCTGTTTCTATCAGCTCCCACTCACCTCCCCCCCATGCTCCCATTCCACTCAGGAGATCCTGTCTGGTTCCCTGGTGTACCATGCGTATCTCACTTAGGGTCTTCCTTGTTTCCCAGACTCTCTGGTGGTAGGATTGTAGACTGGTACTCCCCTGTTCCATGTATAAAATCCATATATGAGTACCACATCTGACAGAGGGGTGATCTCCAAAATTTACAAAGAACTCAAGAAGCAAGTGTCCAAAACTCCAAAGGATCCAATTAAAAGTGGTATACAGAACTAAATAGAGATTTCTCTACAGAGGAGTCTAAAATGGCCAAGAGACACTTGAGAAAGTGGTCAGCATCCTTAGCCATCAGGAAAATGCAAATCAAAACAACTCTAAGATACTGTCTCACTCCTGTCAGAATGTCTAATATCAAAAACACCAATGACAGTTTATGCTGGAAAGGATGTGAAGAAAGGGGAACACTTCTCCACTGCTGGTGGGAGTGCCAACTCGTACAGCCACTATGGAAATCAGTATGGAGATTACTCAGTAAAATGCGAATCAGTCTACCACAAGATCTAGCAATTCCACTCTTAGGCATGTACCCAAAAGATGCACATTCATACAACAAGGATGTCTGTTCCAATATGTTCATAGCAGCATTTTTCGTAATAGCCAGAACATGGAAGCAACCTAGATGCCCTTCAACTGAAGAGTGGATAGAGAAAATGTGGTACATTTACATAATGGAGTACTCAGAGGAAACAAAAAATGGAATCTTGAAATTTGCAGACAAATGAATGACAATAGAAGAAACCATCCTAAGTGAGGTAACCCAGTCACACAGTTTTCTTAAGTGAACTGCCAGATGATTTCCCTGTACTTTCAAGTCTATAGGCACTCTCTTTTCCCCACTCTGTTTATAATCATTCCATTATGTATCAGTTTCTGGTTCTCACAAATTTTTAAGGACAGGTTCCTGACTTTGGAGTTGAACCTAAGCACGTCTCTAAAGTTCCTGCAGCAAGTTATTGGCTCAGTGACTATAACTGAGGGACCTAGGAGTATAAGACCAACTATCATTCAGAGGTCACACACAAGTAGAGAAGATCACCTGTGAACGATGTTTCACATATAAACAATTCTGTCCCTGATATATAAGTGCCACATCTACTTTCATTTAAGGGACAAACTATAAAGGCCTAAACAAGGAAGGTACCTCTGTGCTAGCTATTTGCCTGCTCTGCAAATCACATTTATATGAAAGATGATTTACAAAAATAAGCATACCGTATGTGTAAGTTTGTTCTTGCAGTATGTGGTGGAAATATATAACAGTGTCTGGAGGAGTAGCAACTGAGATACTGTTGTGCTTTCTTTGAAACCGGAAAAGTATTAGCATCCCTCGTGAGAACACGGAAGATCATTTCCTTTCACTAACAGTGAACACAATTTCACATAGAACACTTCATCCCTATATCAGACAAAATGACTTGACCTTGACCTTCACTTGGAAGAACTTAGATAAGACAATGAAATTCGATCATGTGGACTAGAAAAGAAACCCTAACTTCCTGAGAACAAAAATATGACATGATTTTGACAAAATTTAACGACCAAATGAGCCTATATTTCTCTCAAAAAGGCTTGCCTTTCTATTTTATTAATTTTGAAAGCCACAATATAATTAGACAGAATATTATCCTTTAATTCCTATTTTCTCCTGTAAAATGAACTGCATATCAATAGATGAGGTTTAGGATATTTTTACCTTTCCTTAAATGATTTGACCATTTAAGGGAAAAAAAAACAATAGGTCTGAAACTTTGAAAAGAATGCATTATATCTTATAGTTTTTGGCACGTTATTCCTGAAAAATGATAAAATACAAAATGTTTTATAGGAAGGTGCTTAATCTTAATCTGTAATAGAACAGTTGCTGCTATTACTAAATCTGTGTGTTATGCCACCAAAATAATCTTTCTGTCTTGGAAAGCACAATTTCATCATAAATAGATTGTTTTATACATACCTTAATCATGTTTCTTAGGTGAATTAAGTAAGTGCTATAGGATAAAAACATACCTAGGCTAAATGAGAGAATTTTGGCAAAAGATTATGACATAAAATCAAATAGGCAACTCTACAATGTGTCATTTCTATTCTCAAAGCTGTCTCATAGGATTAGTGTTACTCTATGCACATGTGATGTGAGAGTCTGATTAAATTCAAATTGTCTAGTTTGTTCTGTGTTGGGGGAAGTCCTGTGCATTGGTCAATAAAGTGCTGTTGAGCCTATAGGGAACCAAGATAGGAGGGACTAGGAGTCCAAGAGAACTCTGGGAAGGAGAAACACAGAGAGTCGAGATGTAATGCCATTGGGGTAGGAAGCCTGGAAACCTCTCCGGTAAGAGACATACTTAGATTAACAATTATGGGGTAATTACTTAAGTCAGAGCTAGCCAGTAAGAAACAAGCAAGGCCAACAGCTTCATAATTAATACAGCGTCTTGTGTGTTTATTTGGGGACTACAAAGCGGCAGAGCCCAGGCGGCTGGCAGGGGATAAACCAAAGCGGCTAGCAAAGAAAAAGCTTCTCTTAACAGTTCTGGGTTAGTCTTGCTTTTTTGCTTTTACAGCATGTTTTGGGTAATTTCATTTTAATTGTTGTTTTGTACTTTGGTTGATTGTGTTGTCTTCTTTCATATTTGCTTAATATAAGGAACAATAACACTATTGTTTTTCAGAAACAAAATATATAACACACAAGAAAACAATAAAGCAAACAAATAAACAAATAATACAAAGCAAACACTTGTATGTTGCCTCTTGTTTCTGCTGGGATTCCCCCCCCTCACACTTTTCTGCAACTTTTTTAACTGATGTTTTACTAGAAACAAGAGGAAATTGAGTTGGAAAACATAAACAAACAAACAACAAAAACTGCAAAATGTTTTGAAATGTCAGACTGTGTCCTGCCTTCTTTGCTGACTTCCATAGTGAGTCATTCAAATTAAACAGTAACTTCAATGCCATGCTCAAATTTTATTAAATAATCAAAGTTTACAAGAGCGGTTCTTTTTGGAAGAATAATCCTTTGCAAATTTCTAGCATTAATTTCATTTCCATGCTCTTGTTTGGTCTGGAAATGACCTTTGTATTATGCAATTATAGTTTGAGTATTAGACTAGTATGGCATTTAGGGCACACACACACACACACACACACACACACACACACACCACACAAACTCAAAGTGAAAACTTTCCATGCTCTAAGGGCAACTATGGCTACACAACACAGTTGAAGTATACTATGCTTTCTTTCTGTGTACTCTGGGTCCAGCTCAGAGTTCAGTTGTAGTCACACAGACAATTGCATGAATATTTTAGCATCTGTGTAACACATGCATACAGAATGATGCAAAGACATGGCTTCTGAAAAAAATATACATATGGGGGTCCTTGCCATCCCCTCAAAAAATGTTCTTAAGCCACCTCCTTTGGTTGTTTTGCTGCTTCTCAGAGGACAGTAGTTCTGGCAGTTTTTTCTCTCTACCTTAGTTGCTTTGCTACTATCTAGGGGGAAGGATCTTTGATAGATGCATACCCTTCTCTTTGTTTACTACACACTTGACAAAATGAAGAACTCCTTGAGATCTACACAACAGTTCTAGGCATGGAGCCAGTAGGTCCACCAAGGGCAGTGAGGTGTAAGACTGCCTTCTTCCTGTTTTATACTTTCAAAGTACAACAACTGATGTCCAAATGTGTCACAGGCAGTTCATGGATATTCAAAAGAGAATTCCTTAAGAATCTGTAACAAACTGACATTTAAAAAGGCATGGCTTGAACATGGAGAGGCTTACATTTCAGGGAGAGGTCTTGCTCTGAGTTCCAATGTGACTGTTGTTCTAAGCCATCTTTGTGTAGCTTCAGTAGGATCAAGCTGACTTGCATGGTTTGTACCTGAGAGGGGGAGTGTCGATTGAAAAATGGTAGGTAAAGATGCTAAGAAAAAGACAGAGACACAGGATAGAGTCTAGAGGACAATCCAGTGAATACTGGACACACCAAGTTTATTCTTCAACAGTCTTAAGTACCCCAACCAAAAGGGAGACATGGTGAAAGACTTCCTTTACATGTCTAAGGAAAAACAGTCTTTCTTCCCTTAATTCTCCAAGCATTTGGGAACCACACCTTAGACTCAGTTTCCAATTATCTGGCCTTGAGGGTCAAGAGTAACTACACCTCAGACCAAGTCTGTTGTTATTTAGATAATACATTCTCTACCAAGATCAAAACATCTTACAGTAACCATGCCTTAGACTTTTAGGTCTTATGATTTACTAAGAACAGTTTTGAACTCTCTGACCTTGAGCCAAGATGAATCAGAACCATCTTTATGGGCCCTGGCACCCATCAGACTATCAAACCCCAACCCTGTAAGGCAAGTTTCAACTGGCTTACTCTCTCCACTAGGAGAAATCAAATGATGTGTGGCCCACTAGCACTAAAAGAGGGAAAATCCAATAGAGTCCAGAGATCGATTCAAGTTGGGCAATTTATTTGTCTGGTTCAGTAGCAGAACCAGAGGCCATGTTTGTGTCTTAGGCACGCCATATTAGGTTACTGAAGCAGTTCTTCATGTATGTGAGGCTTGGGTCCAAAATGCTGATGAGAAACTTGTAGTTGTTTTTGTAGAACCTATTAGATGGAACAAAACATGATTTCAAAGAGCCTTTACTTGCTTTGCTGGACAAATAAGATATAGGAGATTGTAATGCCTCCTAGTGTGAGGATCAATTAGGTGGCCACTGGAATTTGTGGCAGTGATACCAAGACACATTCATGAGAGAATAGAGTATTGTCCACCAGTCAGGTATAGAAATGACCTAACTTCTCCATTCAAAAAATTAATTTAGGGAAGAGTGCCAAGAAAAGAACAGATAAGAAAACCTAGATTTTCTAGGCAGAATGAGCAAGTAAAGATTTTAAACCTGTAGAAAGGAAATGACTGCCCTGTAATTCTAGTTCTAGGTTTTACCTTGTATCTGAAATCATTCATCCAAAAGACCAGACCTGAAATTGTTTGAAATTAAAATTACTATTAAGCTATTCCATTCCATAAAGGAGGGGAAATTCATGGGTATGCCTTCATTTTGATTGAAGAGTAGCCTGAGAATTATCCACACTGTGTAGTGCTTATGGAGCTGGAATGAGATAAAGAAAATTGAGCCATGTTCGGCTATTTTGCCAGTTGTGTTAGTTCCGTGTTTATTTTGAGTGATCATATTTTTCTTGCCAGCAAAAAATAAAGTTCTTTCCCTTTTTCTTGGTAGTCAGAGGAAATGAACTATGCTGATGTTAAGTTTTAAATGTGTGGAAATCTCCCAAGAATCGTTCTCAAAAGATGATTGGTTTTTCAAGTTTTATATTGCTTTATATTTTTAAGGTCCTTAGAAATTTTCTGAGCTACAGTGGCTTTCTGTTTTGTTTTGTTTCTAGCTCTTAACGATATGTATTGTACATGTTTACATATGTTATAATATTTTTAAGCTAATTTGACACTGAAAACAGTTTTGCAAATTGAAGATCAAGCATATGTCTTTCGTTTTCAAGAAAAAAATAATTAAAGAAGGTCAAACAAATGCTAAAAGTTCATGTTGCCTAGTATTCATTGTCTTCCTGCCTTTAAGAACAGTCCCAGCCTGTGTGGTAATTATTTCCATTTTGCTGATGAGTTAACTGAGGCTTTGAACTTAAAATATTTAGCCCAGATCACAACAGAAATAAACACTAAGAAGATTTAAATAGATAACACACCATTAAATCTTGAGGATGAACTATAAACTTTTCACTTAAGAAATGCATCAGAGCCTCACAGCAAAATCTGCCTTGGTGTGATCTCTCACACATTGGCATTTCTCTCAGTATTCTAAATGATGACACAGGTAAACATTCTCATAAATCATTAATTGACAATCTTAACCAATTTTTTTACATTAAATTGTGATTGCTACAATCCTTTTGAAGAGTGAAAATTTTGAGTCATCAAATAATACATACAGCTGCCGGCAAGCTATCATTGTAGGTCCATATTTGTGCAATTATTTGAATGTTATGTTATTACTTATAAAATGAGCCGATAGTGGTAATAACCTTACTTCTTATAAACTTAATTCCTTTGAAACAATGTTAGAAAATGTTATTGTGTGTCAAGCAGCGAGTTTTAAGATACATGGTGTTTGTTGATTTTCATCTCTGGTGATCTATGTGAAAGAAAATAATAAAAAAAATGTGCATGAATTGGCAAAAAATTTGAAATATCTGTTGTTTAAAACATACATATTTATAATCCTTTAGGTCTGAAATAGCCATAAGAAACAAATTCAACTTTTTAATTTTGAAATTTAGTGTGTGTGTGTGTGACAGAGAGAGAGAGAGAGAGAGAGAGAGAGAGAGAGAGAGAGAGAGAGAGAGAGAGAGAGAGAGAGAGAGAGGTGGGAAATAGTGATGCTTTGATAAATGTGTGGCTATCAGAGGACAACTTGTAGATTCAGCTTTCTCCTTCCACTTTTATGTGATTTCAGAGCCTGGTCTAAGACTGCCTATGTTGGTCAACAAGCATTTTTACCCACTGAGCTACCTCACCTATTGGTCATTGTCATTTTTATTATTGAAAATATTGTACCTAGTCTTCTTGTATTTCCCTCTGATACATTTTGTTTTTCTGTGAAAATGTTCCACAAAGAATCTCAGATTGGTCTTGAATGCATGATCCTCCTGCTTTAGTTTCATGAGTGCTGGGATGTTAGTAGTGCCAGACCACATCTTATGCAATTTCAGTAGTTCTGCATCGTTGGAAGTAAAGATAGAAAATTCATCCATTTCCTCTACTTACTAAAGCTCACCAGATAGCAATCAAATCTTTTACATAAAAGAAAAGTGATTTATATTTCTATATCATTTGTTTTTTTGTCTTCAGAGAATATAATGTGCATGGTTTGTGGGCAATATGATTGTACATTTCTAGACTAAACCTTAGCAGATAAACTTAGGGACAGATATGCTGGACTTTTCCTAAATAAGCCAATTTCTTTCATAGTATCAAAATATATTCTAAGTCAATGCTCCATTTTCTCCCTGAACCGAAAACCAAAAGTCAGAGAATTTCACTGAGCAAATGGAGTAAGATTGATTTTTATTTATTTTCTTCTCTTTAAAAAATATACATTTTATGTGTGAAGTGATGTGTGTGTGTGTGTGTGTGTGGTGTGCATGTGCTGGCATGTGCATGCCATGGTACATGTGGAAATAGGAAGACAACATTTGAAAGTCAGTTCTCTTTTCATTTTATGAGGGTTCTGAAGATTCAATTCAGATTATCTAGATTGCTCAACATAAGCCACATTCACTGAGTATCACCCATGCCTCTGTCTTATTTTTCTTGTTGATAATTGTCCTTCCATATTTGATTTGCACTTTCTGTTTTCTTGTTTAGCAACTGCTTATCTATTAGACAATGTCTAGGAATCACGGCTGCATAGATTTCAATAAAAATAAACTTACATTACAAAAGATTTAACACAATTGGGTGAAACAGTGAGTGGGAATCAATTTTACTCTCCTTTTCTATATTTAGTTAAGAGAGTTTCTTGGAGATGTTTTCTGCTATGCTTTGTTTTTTTACCTTGTAAATCATCACCAGAAGACATTAAAAATAATGATTATTTAAAGATGAATGATAGTACCGTAGTTATTTCTGATACTTGATTTTTTATCTGGATAGTTATAAATAAACAAGTACATAAAATATACATAACAGGTAAAGATGGGAAAATACAATTTGGTAAAAAATCATAATTATTTAATTTGGGATATGAGATCTCTGTATTAGGAAGATCTGCCCAGCAGACAGGGAAGAATTCAACTTTTAGGTGTAACGCAAGTATCATTTTGAACATTATATACCTTCATGTGGGGGAAAGCACATTAATACACATATACTCACACATACTCCCCCCACTTACACATAAAGAAGTAGAAGAAAATACTATGCTTAGGTTGTAAAAAGTACATATTTTTCCCCTGTCAGTAGCTAATATAATTGTTTCTGGATTTGATCATCAGTAATTGACTGTTTATTTTCTTTTTTTCTTTTTCTTTTTTTCTTTTTTTGGTTTTTTGAGACAGGGTTTCTCTGTAGCTTTGGAGGCTGTCCTGGAACTCACTTTGTAGACCAGGGGGCCTCGAACTCACAGAAATCTGCCTGCCTCTGCCTCCCGAGTGCTGGGATTAAAGGCTTGCGCCACCAACGCCCGGCGACTGTTTATTTTCTATTACCCCTTCTCTTTGCTTCATGACTTTCTCTTCCTCTCATGTTCTACTCATTCTCTATATTTGCATTTTTAAATCAAATTATCCTTCATATACAAAATCAGAACATGTGTCTCTGTGCTCACTCAAGAAAAGTCAATCTCTCTAGAAGACAGTAGCCAAAATTCTACACTGTTCCAGTGAGAACTGGGCTATCTGTGATGCAGACTCACAAGAACACTCTGAGAATCAGATGTCTGCCTTGTTTACCTCTAAGCATCTATCTTCTTGCCTCCTGCAGCACCTCCCAAATTTGAATTTCATGACTATGCAAATGTCTGATCCTTTGGGTGTAAATCATCTAGGCAGAAATTGATTCTAAGTCATTAACTAATATAGGCTCTGCATGGAATAGACACCCAATAATTTATTTGCTGGTTTGATTTAAGGAAAATTATACAACTTTGGATGTATACTACTTAATGATTCATTTTCAATTAAATTTCCAATTCAAAGAGGTAGTTGAAGTGTCCAGAAATATCTTATCCAATTTCAATATCTGTCCCATGGTCGGTTTTAGAAATTTTTTCTGTTCATTATTCTTTATTAATTCAAAGGCCAGCCTTTATTTAGATATATACATAATATACCATATCAATCGCTTCATAAATTTGGAACACCAAAAGATATTCAACGTCTTATTTTCTGTTTGTGGTTGTGTATTACTGAAATAATTGGGCATTTATTTTCGTCTAATAGCCTATCATTTTTAGTTTGCTAATAAGGCATTTTATATATGACTAAGCTGAATAGCTGAAACTTCCTCTGACTCAGAGTCTATGAAGTGCCTTCAACATACTGCCTTCAGCAAGTAGATTTATGACATAATTAATGCATCCATGATAAACAAATAAATAAACAGCATGTGTAAGACAGACAAGAATTTACTTTATTTTGTGTCATAGTTTCCCTTTAAAATGACTAAGGTCTGGATATTATTTTTTCCAGAATAGATGGTATCTCACGGTGTACTCCAATGAAACACACTGCCATCTTTATTTGTTTGTGAGATAAACAAGTTTGGGAATGGATTGAGAAAATATGCATGCAATTCTTTTTATTTTTCTGGCAAGAGTTCTCTGTACCTAGCAGTATCTGAAAGGACATATTGATGCATCCAATTACAAAGGTTTATGGGAAAAACACAGAAATGGAAGGGAAACGGACGATTGGCAGGGTCTCTGATAGTATATTAACGTTAGAACATTCTATTCTCTTTATGTACATAGTTACTTCCTGAAGACCAAAATCACATTTCTACTGAATGAACCAGCCATAGAGAGCAGCAATTACATATCCAAAAACCTTTCTAGAAATAGCTAACTTTTTATAATTCATTCCTACAGTAATTTTATTGATATATATGTGTGTGTGTATAAATGGATATATATACACATACATACATACATATATATGCCAATATTAAATAAATTTAAATGTTTCCTATAGCTCTTTATACTAGCTGCCATAAATTAAGCACCCTTCCCTACCTCCAAAAAACAGCCTATGGATCATGACACAAACAATTGTGATGTCTTCTTCTAAAATGCTACATGTGAATGGGCTCATCTACATGGAGCTTTACTAAATTTACCCTGAAAGCTTTCCTTCTTAATCTTTCTTTTATTAGCTAGACTAATGAGAAAATTATACTATTACTTTCCTGAAAGTGTTAAGGTACAAGTATTTCTATAGTCAAAATAATATTTCCAGCTAGCATTTCTGGTGAAAGTATCCCTCATAATGTGTGACTCAGTATGTCTGAATATATCTCATTTTCTCTGTGTGTAAACTTTATTCTATTGTTAAGCACAAGCCCAGAGAAGAAAATTTAAACAGAACTGACATTGGTTGTTCTCTAATATTGGTTTTCATGTGTCCATCATTTCGTGAGTGGGTTTTCCCGAAGAGAGAAGTGCATATATGCAAATATTTCCTTATGTATTTTGCTATTTTTGTTGTCTACAGGATCTAAGTTAGAGAGGTACACTCACTAGGCAAGTACTCCACATTTCACCTAAACTACAAGTTGAGGATTAATTTTAGAAGACAAAGTTGATATGCAAGTGAGATGAGATAGTTTACGTTTTCTAAACCCTGAATTTCCCACAATTGTAACAAGAGTGGAATTTTCCCCGCATTTAGAGTGAGAGACAATAAACAAGACATAGATGTGAAGAGAGTCTTTACGTCCAGCCATATACGTCTTTAGTCCTGCCTAAAGTGGGTGTGGTTAGCGGTGTGGTAAACCGCCCTTTTATTACCTCATCTGTATGCGCCTCTAATAAGTCACATGTTTAATGGCGGCATCAGACTTCCTCCTACAATGACTTCTTGGAAGAAAGAGTTTGAGGGAGTTGGTGGCGAAAACAGTAGATAGATACTATCATATTTTATTATACACCTATTTGAAAATCTGAAGACCAAAGAATAATCAAAAGAAAGGAATAAAAGATCCAGTCACAGGGCCCAGGGAATAGTGGGTATACTGATAGATGTGATGACCTGTGTGTTTTCTTGGAGCCATGCAATGGAAGGGAGACTGAGAGCTAGAGTTTCATGTCTTCTACACGGAAGCTGTGGCAAACATACATCTCTCAGACAAAATAAATAAATACATCTAAACAAATGAAATAAATTACAAAGAACAAAAAGATGAATACTACATATTGATTCACCTCTTATTTATTTATTTATTTATTTAGTGGTTTTTCGAGACAGGGTTTCTCTGTAGCTTTGGAGGCTGTCCTGGAACTCACTTTGTAGACCAGGGTGGCCTCGAACTCACAGAGATCTGCCTGCCTCTGCCTCCCAAGTGCTGCGATTAAAGGCGTGCGCCACCAACGCCCAGCTTATTTTTTTATTTTTAAATTTAAATTAGAAATAAGCATGTTTCATATGTCAATCCCAGCTGCCTCTCCTTCACCTCCTCCCCTGCCCTCCCCACCAGGTCCCCCAGTCACTCTCCCAATCTCCACTCCAATTCTCAGGAAGGCTGAGGCCCTCCATGGTGGACCTCCAGTGACTGTCAATTCATCCAGGGCAGGGCCTAGTCCCTCCCCCAAGAGTCTCGGCAGAAAGAGCCTCCCATATTGTGGCACGAGTACTCAAAGTCTATTTGTATGCCAGGGATGAATACTACCCAATGACCCATAGATTACCTAGGCCTCCTCACTGACACCCACATTCAGGGGGACTGGGTCAGTCCCATGCTTTCCACCTTTACTAATTCCTAGTGGAGATTCTTAACTAAAATGTCATTTGTTTTAGTATTTGTGAAAAAAAAATAAACTTACACTTCAGTCAGTCTCAGGGTTATTGTCCAGCCATACTGAGAAGGGGCAGCAGTATGAGGCTTGGTGAAAACTCATGTAGACAGAAATAAAAAAATTAGATAACTGAACTGTAAGTTTATTATAGTTTTATACAGACTTCAATCTTTAAGTAATCACACAACACATAATTTATTATTTTACAGGATACCTCCTTAAAAATAAATTCTTAGTAAATCAGCTATGCCCCCCCCAAAACAAAGACCCAGAAACAGGTATTGATTGGGATTCAAGCTTCAAACTGAAGATCAGAGAAGCAAGGTAGCCAAGTCACTACCTCTTACCTCTGTCTCATGCTAAAAGGGCAAATCCTTTCTATATGAGCTCTCACCAAGCCTTAAATGCTGCTTCTACTCAGTGTGGCTGGAGAATATCCTGCGACTGAATACCCTGCTTCTATTTTTTATACCTCTCTAGTGCTGGGATTAAATTCTTTAATGGCTGAGTCATAATTGATTGTGATATTGTGCCACATTTTTTTTTATCCATTCTTCTGTTGAGGGACAAATAGATTGATTCAGTTTCTGGCTATTATGAATAGAGTAGCAATGAATATAATTAAGCAAATATCTCTGTGGTAGGATGAACCATCCTTGAATTGTTGGCTAAAGGGTTCTCATGTGAATCACCCACAAACCCAGTCTTTTGACAAACTTTATGTTGCTTTCCACGAACTCATAACAATCCCCCATTGCTTAAGACATCACCTACCAAATTCATTGAATATGGATATCTAAAGTTGGTGTCTACATAAAGCCTTCAATCCCATGTTCTCATGTCTCTAGTACATAAACACATAGGTAGTCACAAAAGCCTTTCATCAAGAATGGTATCCTGCCTGAAAGACATGCTAGTGAAATCATGGCACAAGGCCTGTGGCAGTAACCAACAACTATATGATTTGATAATAAGGTCCATGCTATAAGATGGAAGCCATATCCAACACTGCTTAGGGGATTGAGAACCTGGGACTAGATAGGTCATGTACCAAGGTAAAAAGAAAATATCACTAATAAATGAATAAATAAACAAAAATGGAATAATAACAATAAAATCACTCCTAATGGCATTCTTCTATATTGGTCAATCAGTGCCTTGCTCAGCCATCATCAGAGAAGCCTCCCCCTGAAGCAGATGGGAAAAATACAGAGACCCACAGCCAGATATTATGCAGAGATAATATATCTTGGAAAACTCAGTCCTAAATGGTATGTCTCTTACCAAATGGCTCTCCTTGGGGGCTTAGGTAGCTCTTAATAAGAGGAGGCAGAAAGAATGTAAGATCCAGAGGGGATGGAGAGCAACAAGAAAACAAGACCCTGTAAATCAAATGATGAAAGCTCATATTAACTCACAGAGGGTGAGGCAGCAGGCACAGGGCCTGCAAGGGTCCATGGTAGGACCTTTGTCTGTACATTATGGCTTCCAGTGGATGGATTCTATGGTATTTGTGAGTGTGCAATGGAGTGGGTCTCTGTTACTTGTACCTTCTTTTGGGATCTTTTCTTTCTCATTTTATATTGTCCAATTCCCATGTGTTAATTTTTGTTTTATATTATCAGATTGTATTTTATTTAATTTTAATGTATCCCTCAGAATTCTGCTTTTTAAAAAAATAAATTAGAAACAAGCTTGTTTTATGTATCAATCCCAGTTGCCTCTCCCTCCCATCCTATCCTGCCCCCTACCGACCTCCTATCCCATCCCCTTTCTGCTCTCCAGGGAGAGTAAGGCCTTCCATGGGGGATCTTCAAAGTCTGTCATATCATTTGGAGCAGGGTCTAGACCCTCCCCTGTGTGTCTAGGCTGACATGAAGACAGAATCCATCTTTTGGCTCCTTTCCTAATGAAAGAAAAAAAGGGAGTAGGTGGAAATGGGAGGGGTGATGGAGAAAAATTAGAACTATTAGAGGGAGGGAAAACCATAATCAGGATATATTACATAAGAAAAATCTATTTAAATACAATGGAAAAAAATAAAATTCAGGAAAGCTGAATACAAGAAATGTGTCATTCTTGCAATGGAAAAACTTTGAGAAAAATTTTTGCTGGTATCCTGAGAAATGTGTTTTGAAAATGATAGCTTTAAGTATGTATATATGTATGTATGTGCAGGTAAATAGGTATTTGAGTGTATTCTCATGCACACACACACACACACACACACACACACTTACAATTAATAAAAGTCTCTACATTTAAATATACCTGTTTAAAATTCAAAAGATAAGTTTGTACTAAAATAATACAGTTTTAAATATTCTTTTTTGATATTTCTTTTTTTTGATATTAAAATTGAATGATCTTTCTTTTTCTCCTTCCAAACCCTCCTATATTACCCATTTTTTTTCAAATTGGTGGCCTCCTTCTTCTTAATTGTTGTTACATGTATACATGTATATGCATACACATATAAATATTCCTGAGTATAATAAGTTCTGCCTGTGCTATGGTACTTGTATGCATGTTTTCAAAGTCAAAGACCTAATCATAAGTACCAGTCATTTAATATTACATAAAGATGCCAAGAATATAAGGTAGAGAAAAGAGAACATTTTCAATAAATGGTTTGTGGAAATGTATACCCACAGGCAGAAGAATGAAGGTAGAACTGTATCTATCACATTAAACAAAAAGTAACTCTAAATAGATCAAAAACACCTATGTGAAAACGGAACACTGAAAATAATAGAAGAAAATGTAGACAGTATCCTGCATGCATGATATATGTAGATGAAGGAGCTTCCTAAATAGGACTCCATTTCCCCAAGAATAAAGGCTAACTTTGACAAGTGGGAATTCACAAAACCAAAACCATTTACATAGCTAAATAAATAATCCACAGGATGAAGAGGAGACACACAGATTGGGAATAAACTTTTTATCCTCTGTGTATGACATATTTTATATGTAAAATATGAAAAGAACTTAAGAAATAGAGGGAAAAGAAAATAAACACAACAACAAGAAGAACAAATTACCCACTTGGAAACTGGGCCCATCACCAGAGAGTTCTCAAAGAAAAAAATGGCTAGCAAATAACTCAAAAATGTTTTCAGTCTTTGAACTTATGGAAAAGCAAATCAAAACAACTTTGAGATCCTGAAGTGTCCCAGCCAGAATGCAAAAGATTAATAAAATAACACTCCAGGGGGTGCATGGTAAGAGGAAGTCTCATTCACTTTTGGTGAAATTGCTAATTGGTGCAGTCACTGTGGTAATCAGTGTGGAGAATTCTCAACAATCTGAAGAGGAAACTACCATATGACCCAATTATACAGTTCCTTGGCACATGTTCAAAAGACTCTACATCCTGCTCTGTAAATACTTGTTCAGTCATGTTGATTGCTGATGTATTTCAAATAGGTAGGAAGTATAAACAACTTATATAACCTTCATCTGATGAATAGATAATGAAAATGCCTAATGATGTGCATAAATATACATACAGTTTTAGTAAACTTTTCTCTTCCAGACTGACAATATTAACTCCAATAATCAAAGACCATGTAAGGAGAACCTCAATACCAAACCTGAGAAGCACTGTTTGAAGTTGTTGGCCAAGGATGCCCAAAGGGCTCCCCAAACATAGAGCCCGATTATTATCATTGCCCTTGGTTCCCCCTCTTCAAAAGTGGAAAGTAAGTCCTATTGTAGAAGATGCCACACACTTAAAATACAGAGTCAAGAGATTCCTGATCTAGAGTTTACTTCAATGTCTCATCTCTGAGAACTAGCTTTCATGGTACTGATAGGTATCATACAAGTTTCTAAATGGAGAGAGAAAGCTAAGAGTCCTATCCAACTACGGCACCTATCAATGGCATCAGCTATCAGGGTGTCGTAAGGGTGTAGTAGTAGGAAATACAGCTTGGAGGAAGCAAAGAGTTCTCTAATTAGAATTCATACCTGTTTAACAGGAGGGAAACCATGTCTGAAACTGGAAACTGGCTACATTATCATAATACTTAATAGCAATCTAAATATTTACCCAGTTACCACAGATAAGTGTAGTCTTCACTCCTCATCAAGGAAACTTCTCCTTCCAACAGATGGAGATAATTATAGAAAACTACAACCTATCAAAGTGCAGAGTTATGGAGCCCAGTTCCAACAGCTAACTCTATGAATCAATCACATACCTATTGTTCAGGGAAGGTTAAGAAGAGAGGTATGCATTACTACCCAAACATGAACTGAAAAAGGGTAACACCAAAGAACATTCCAAAGCGGACAAGGAAAAGCCAGGAGATCTCAATAACATGCACAGAACTATAGGCAACTAAATAATATTGGGAGCCTGGGAAATTATTTTCTTCAGAGAAGAGCCCACCAATGGAAATAATATCTGGTATTTGAAACTAGCTATTTACTGAGTGATATTGGCGGAGAACCCATAACTTCTAAACCAGCATAATCCCCAACAGAGATTCAAACATTTGTCCTTTTTCCAAACTGTACCAAAGAGTGCCAAATTGTCAGTCTTGAAACATATGTACAAATAACATTATAAAGACTGAGCAGGTAATATTTAGGAATATATATGTGTATGCATACAACAACAATTCATGACAAAAGAGACTGTGACTTTGAAAGGGAGAAGTGAAGCATATTTTAGAATGGTTTGGAGGGAGTCAAAGGGGGAAGAGAGAGATTTTATAATTTTATTATAATATAAAATATAGAAAAGTTAAAAAGTGATAAGGTCTTATTTGCTTGCTTTTTAAAATAATGACTTTTTTTGTTTTTATTTTTAAATTTAAATTAGAAACAATGTTGCTTCACATGTCAATTCCAGGTCCCTCTCCCTTTCCCTCCCCTCCTCCCATGCCCCCCACCAACCCCCCCAATGTCCCCTCATTTCCCCAGGGTGGGTGAGGCTCTCCATGGGGGTGTCCATAGTCTGTAATAATGCCATGTTTTAATTCATGGCTATTCACAAAAGAAGGCAATGGTTAAAGGAAAATTCAGAAAGCACCTTGTTGGACTATTAACCTTCTATAAAAAATGTCAAAATGAACCCAAAGGCCACAGTAGACTAGTAATAAGACCCTGCTGCTCATCTGAAGCAACAGGAGAATGAGAAGAATAGTATGGGTACCACTTCTATGTGACAGATTTATATGAAGATGAGCATTTACAGGATAATTTTTCATCTACTGTGATTTCACTAGCATATGAAAAATGTATATTTTAGTATTTAAAGATATACTTAAATACATTAATACTCAACTTAATAATAATGTTTATATAAAATATATTTGAGCTCTTTAAAAGGAGAGCAAATTAGGAAAATAAACATGGTATATATGACTACAATAAAATAATTACTGAGATTTTTTTAAAAAGACCGTTTACATTGTTGTCTGGACAAATATTTGCTTCATAACTCAGGCTGACATAAAAACCCATAGTGATCCTTGTCATTCAGCCACCAAGTGTTGGGTTTACAGGAATGATATAAAATGGATTACTATTTTGTTTCTTTGATTCCATTACGTTAGTTAACTCCCTTACAATCAAATTTCTGAATTTCTTAGTTTGCTACATCAAGATATTGTGACACTTGAAGACTTGGTAACTATCAAAGATTGTGAAAAACTGGTAGATATTTGAATACATGTCACCAGCACAGGCTGTATATGATATAATTGGACAGAAGATAGAATCTAGTTTTGAAAAATATTTGTCCTTTAAAATACAGAATAAATTGAAAGCAATAAAGAAGTTCAAAGTAAGTATAAATCACTCATTTTATCTATCTAGCTTTCTAAGTATTACACATCTATCATCTATTCATCTCCGTCTATCTGTCCATCCATCCATCCATCCATCCATCCATCCATCCATCCATCCTTCTACCTATGCAACACTGATAATTTTGTTTGTTTCACTACTTTAGAAAACTTGAAAATCTTAGGAAAATTCAACCAGTGGAATTCAGGCACATGTTTTCAGAAGTGCCTTTGTAGGTAACTGATCTTTTCAAAACATGTAATTTCAACACTAAACTTAAGAAACTGTACTAGCATTTATTTTGGTTATGTGCAGAAAAGTGTTGCAAGGTTATAGTTAATTGAAGCTCCAATATGCTTTGTAATGCTCATGATTTATAACATAAACCCCGTTTTAGTATGTCAAGGACATAGAAATATTCAAGAGTTTATAAATTACAGAACAAACTCAGAGGCAAAGACTGGAAAACTGTAGAAAGATTAATAATATCATTGGAAATCCAATTTGCCTGCACAGGGAATCACATTTTCTTTGAGAAATATTAATATCAGAGATGTCTAAATTGGTTATTTAAAGATTAAATTTCAAAGGATAAAGAAGTAAGAACAAAAACAAAATAACATCCACAAGAAGTAATATTGATGCAACCAGGGAATCTTAGTGATGATTGCTTGCCACATATTACAATAATATTTTTTGTTGGTCAAGTTTAAAATGTTTTGCAGAGGCCTACATTTGAAGATATTTGTGGAGTTTATTAAGAGAATATTATTTAAATTATGCAAGAGACATTAAAATTCCAGGTGGAGCCATAAAATGGGCAAGTATCAAGATGTCTATCACCCCCAACACACACACCCCCACACACATAACAAAAGAGAAAAACATGATTTAAACATTTTACTTTAAAATCAATAAGAACATCTTAAGAAAAGAAAGGAGTAAAGGATAGTGGTAATTTTTCATATTGCACACACCAGGCTTAATATTCATCATTATGAATTGAAAATTAACATTAGCTTTTTGGCATTTTGTAAAGATGTATTTTAGTATATTCTTGAAGAGTACTCTGAGAAGCACTGTCAGTCATTCACATTTGAAAGAATGGACTAAGTGAGTGAACTTTTATTTGGCACTTTGCTAACTTAATATTTTACATTTAAATTTTATAAGATACTGAAAAATACCATTTTTACAGACATTATCTATATTGTCCATTTCTTCTGCTCTTTGCTCCTTAACTTGTGGATGTATAAAATTTCTTGTTCCAAATAAACAGAGCAATTACACAAGGATAAAAATATATTATCCTTCCCTTCTCAGTACCTCACAATCTGTTTTAGTTTTCATAAAGGAACAGAAATACAATAAACATTATGCAACACCAAAAACTCAATGAAGCCATATTCTTAGGAATATATAAACAGCATAAATCTGTGATCTTATTACTTACTATTAGCATTTGAGTAAACAAAAAAAGAGGCAGACTCTGTATTTCAAAGACATCATTTACAAATAACTAATGAATAAAGATATAGAAGAAATGCCAACTTAGTATATACCTGTAGTAATAGAAAGTCCATGTGGAATAATAGACTGTAGGCTTTTTGTATAATGATCATATAATGTAAAAATGCCTAATAATTTTATTCTTTTAATTTTGTTTTGCTTTTGCTGAGTTCTCTCACCCCTGATTTTAAAAAGATAGTTCATATAGATTAGGGTCTATGAAACATTGTTCACTTGTGACACCCATAGCAAAATAATTTTTATGACCTTGAGTGCATAGGCCTGTAAAATGTTATGCATGTGAGATGTTTATGAATAAATAAATAAATAATCCTAAATATAATTATTAAACAATTCTTGGTTACTTACATATTATCTTAATGTGAAAGAAACAACTTGGTAAATGAATGATATGGACATATTATAAATTTTTGAATTAAAAAATTGAATTTTATAGAACTATTTTATACTTTAAGATGTAGGGCACTTTCAATGTTTTGGGATAGATTGATATTTTGATTTCATAATTATCAGTGCTCTGAATGCTGATTCCTATAAATACATGGTAGAAATTACTAAAATATACTTAGGGAAACTTCATCAATTGCTCTAAATTTAATCTTAATCCAAAGACAACACAACTTTAAAAATTTCTTATGAAACTTAAGTCAACAACTTAAACAGCAATTTTTAATATCATTCTAATACCATGAAATTCCAACTTAGTCTAATTTATTGTTTGCTTTTAGTGAAATAGTGTTGAAAAATATCAATTCTTTTTGTAAACAAACGTTTCTCTCGCACCAACCAGTTCCCAAATAACCAAACAGAGGCTTAATATTATTTTTAAATGCTAAGTCAATAGCTCATTACTACTAGCTCTTATTACTAACTAGCTCTTACATTTAAGTTAACCCATATTCCGTATTTATGCTTTGCCATGTGACAGTACCTTTATTGACATGGCACGTTCATCTGCAGCTCCCTCTGCATCTGGCTGGCAACTCTATACTCCATCCTTCTCCTTCACATCTAAGGATGTGGTCATTCCACCTAAACTTTCTTCCTGGCTAGTGGATAGTAGTGTTTTATTAAATGAATCTTGAGTGACAAATCTTTGCAGTGTATTATTTATGGTATTTTATTACCACTGAGAAAAACAGCCAATATATTGATTTATTTAGATATGCCATCTACAGTTTTAGATACTTGATCTAGATTTCATGGCTGCTTGATTACATTTCTTGGTCTTGTTTTAGGTGGGGTTTTATATGAAGAATGGTGGAGTATGCATTTTAAGAGCTGGATATGTCTGTATGAGCATGAATTCAATTTTTTTCAAATGCTCATTCAATACTAAAGAACATTCTCAACTTCCTTCTGCATATTACTCCAAAACTACTATCGTGCATTAATGTATCCTGCCACCTAGATGAAAAGAATTATGAAAGTTGATGTGTGTCCTATTCTTAACAATTAAACACTCTAGCTCTAATCATCAAAGGAACACTTAGTCATGAATACTATGTTATCCTAAATTAGTAACTTTGCGATATTCAGCAATGCATTTCCAAGTAGCACAAAGCCTGGTGAAAACTTTGTCCCAACCTGAAGCTATGTCCAAGGATCTGCTTGTAATCTACTCTATACTATCCCAGCATGAGAGATAACTGGTAAAGTCCCACAATATGGCATGACTTGTCTCCACAAAAGAATTCCGAGTAGGAGAGGGTCATCCATCTTGATACATATTAAATTAAATGTCATGGAAATTTCAGTCTCGCAGACAAAGCAGTGTTTTCTTTGCCACCATGACTTGAGTCTGAGTGACAAATGAGTCATATTCTCTGAATGTATAGCAACTTTGTTAAGTGTGAGCATGCCTACGGGAGCTGAGCGCTGGAAACTCCTGAATCAGCATCCATGCTGCATTCCAGACACGTTCATCCAGAGTGACAGCTTTGGCATTTGTCTCTTCATCCTGAAGCGCTTAGTAAAATCCATATATTTGTTGTCTTGAATTAAACCTCGTTTATCATAACTAATTCTGTGCAGAATCATAATACTAGATGCATTTAGGAAACAATGTAACACACAGTATTGCTCTGGAGATACTGAGAAAATGAAAATCAAAGGAAGGAAAATTCTTCCATGTTTATATCCAAGATAGAATTTTATATGCTGTATTCTTTGTCTCTACCTTGGCACTTATTTTTTGCCTCATAATACAATGTATGGATACGAGACGGACTAAAAGAAGGTTTGTCTGAGCTTAGTGCAGAGTGGAGCTGCATTTACTACAGGCAGTATCTGTTTTGGGATGAGATTGCCAAGAAGCCAGGCTGACTGAAAAACTGTTGTGCAGAGACCTCTAGAGACTGGAGCGCGCAACTGCACATAGTGCAATGCAGCTATGCTTCAGTGCCGTCCTGTAATTGAATTATTCTGGGAGCTATAACACAGCTGCAAAGAGAACAAGGTACCGTTCTATTCTTGGTGATGTGGTTAAAATCAGTGTTCTAAAAATCCTGATGTTTTTGGCTATATTCCTCTTAATGAGTTAATTAAGGTAAAATATGTTTCACATTTGCTGTAATGCAAAAACAATGATTAAACAACAGTTGTTCAGGCCAAAAATATTAATTATCAATTTGTGCAGAACATGTAACTTTAGACAAACAGAGTAAACATTTCCCTTCTGCCAAGACATACATTACCTGGCATTTAAAAATATCTGTTATTACATTAATTTTCTTCTTTTTAAATTTATTCTCTCCATTTTAAACCTTTGATTGGGGCTGCAGATTTCTTTAAATGTTCAATAAGATCCCATATGTTCACATAAGAATGCATTAGAATCCAAATAGCATCATTTAAAATATCTTATGAATATTTTACAATAGCATTTGTATCCTTATTTTTACTATTTTTGTTTCTGGCCCAATGGTTATGAATTTCAAGTAATTTCTTCTACAAAGACTGAGATGATTTACACAAAAATTCTTTTGTATATACACACTACGACCCAGTCTGTCCAACTTGTGTACATGAGTGAACAAGTCATTTTTGAATTAGTTTTCTTCAATTAAAGATAACTAAAGGGATGGTTGTAAGTATATGGGATACGGATGAATATGTGTATATATGGACATATGTATTTGCATACATAAAGAAAGAATTTGGGATGAAAGGAAAGAATCCAGTACATATGCTAAGGGCCTTTACAAGTTTGAATCTAAAGACTAAACGTCTGAGCCAGGCGGTGGTGGCGCACGCCTTTAATCCCAGCACTCGGGAGGCAGAGGCAGGCGGATCTCTGTGAGTTCGAGGCTGGGCTGGACCGAAAACAATACAGAGAAACCCTGTCTCGTAAAAAACAAAACAAAACAAAAAAACCAAAATCATAAATACAAGTACAAAGGCAGCAGTAGTAATTATGATTTTATTATCTTTTATTATAAAATCTGCTTAATCATTATGAATTGACTGCAATAAAGTACTTTTTTTAAATGACCATCATCGTCTAGATTTCATCATTGGACAATGTGATGTCTATGTCTTCTTGGTGAAAATATTTTGTTCCCATTCAATTCACATTAAGAAATAAATCTGAGCTTGGAATTCCTTTGTATCTTTAATTCATCTTGAAGTAGCAATTATTGATATAAAAGTTAAAATCTTGAATTCCAGTGCCCCAACAGAATTTGAATATGCAAAATATTGGCTGAAAATGTAACAATAACAAAATAAATCCATAAATGGATACAAGGATGATAAAGGAATTGGTACTATAACCATTCAATGTATAAAACTCAATAAAAAAGACATCATTCTGAATCTAAGAATAAAAATTAATGGCAGTGTCAGACTACCTTCTTTCTTAGCTTTTAGTCCTATTAGGAAGTAAAGGTCATAAAATTATTTCTAGAGTAATTGCTAATAATGGAAAATATTAATCAATAGTGAATTAATATGTTCTCAATACCCATATAGGGTAATCTTTAAAAAAAACAGAAAGAGTATCATGTTTCTAAATGTTGATGTAGTAAACTCATGGAGAGATGTACTCCTGACTTCTTCTATTTGAAAGAATGCCGGGGATGTGGGATATAACTTTTGATATATGAAGGCAATAACATTTGGTCATTCTAAATTTTGAGTTGTTTCCTTATGATTTATGTATCCTTACTTTACTACCCCTTCCCAGCTAAGATTCTCAAATATAATGTATCAGTAGCTTGCACTTGAATGACACAGGCCTTCTTGAGATGACAATTATAAAACAAAATACAGAAATGATTTTTATATTAGCCAAATGCTTTTCCTATTCCACTCATGTATCAGAGATATCGATCATCGAGGTTTTCGTATACTCATATGTATCACCATTATTTACTTTTGTTTTGTCTTGAATTTCATATATATAGAATCCTGGAATATGTACAATTTTAATCAGTTATGTATTTTTAGTACACTATTTTGGAAATTCTTCTTTATTAGTGATGCATACATAAGCCCACTGAATTTTTAAAATATTATATTTTATTTATGCATATGTGTCTGTGTAGTATTATGTGCACAGGAGTGTCAATTTCAGGAGGCCATATAAAACTGGGTGGCATTTCTAGGAAATAGATTTACAGCAAGATGGCATTCACTCAATGTAGTGTGCTAGGAATCAAGCTCAGGTCTTTTATAAGAGCAACAAGTAATCTTAACTCTTCAGCTTTCTCTCCAATGCCTTCCACTGCATTTTTAAACAGGTATCAGGCAACCTTCTATAGATACTGTGGTAGAATTTTGGTTAGCTTCTTGATTGGAGTTTTGAACTGCTACGGATATTCTCAGAAATGTTATTTCGTTTCATTAGAAGCGCACTATAAGGTTAAGTCCATGGGTGATGGTCTGCATCGCTAGATAGAGAAATGGCATAGTTATTACTTGTAAATATGTTTTCATCTCTGAATATAGGACTGACTCTTTTCTATGTATTTGTATCTCACCTGATTTCTCTCAGAAAAATTCCCAGTTTTCCATAGTGGGGATTAAGTATGCATTAAAGACTTGCAATAATTATTTATACTTATATGATAATTTATTATGTATAGTCAGAAAGACATAAATATTACTGCTGTCTTATGGTTTGTTTATCTTCATCTTTGTGTATTCTCTTTACTACTTCATTGCTTAACTTTGGATCTGCAATAGCTTAAGTAAAGAATTAACTGACTTCTTTCTGCCTCCTCTTCTTATCATCCCAGCCGAGAGCAACATCTTGGAATCCTGACAAGGAAAGATAAATTCATTGACATACTGTTTTGAGCACAACGCTATACAAACCATGGGTCAAGCCTACAGGTAATAGCCAACGGTTACTGTTTCCAATAAAGACAGGTTTCCATGGTTTCCTAACAAGATCAAAACTACATGGGTGATGTCTACAGACAAATTAGAAAAATACCCTTTTCAACATCTAGGGATATATTGCTTGAGAATAGAAAAATACTTGACACAGAGGAATCTGAGATTCTATCTTTGTGTTCTTGTTTATTTAATTAATTTAATAATGGATCCAAATGGTACCCTTAATCAATTGAAGTAGAGTTTAAAAGTAGTTAAAAAATCAGGGCAGGCAGACTATGATGCGCAGCATCTGCTGGATAGTGAGTGGTGAGAAGACAAGAGAATTTGTGTTATTTAAGTTGTCAAGAAGTTCAGACCAGAAATCATATGGTGGAACTGGAGGTTTTATAGAAGAGTATAAGGAGACCATAGATGACTGAAGTATTAGAAGAAAATATTTAGGATATGTCTGGTGTGCAAAAGAAAGAGAGAGAAAACATGGACTGGAAGATGCCTAGCTTCATAGTAGTTTAGCTCACAGGGACAGTGATAGGGGCACAAATTCTGGGAAGTAATTCAAAGAAATTTCCCTTATTCTGGGAAGTAATTCAAAGAAAGATGAGACTATACAAATACAAATACATTGAAACAATGGCTTACTAATGGTAGCATGGTCTGAGTGTAACTGGTCTGACTACATGTGTTGAATTTACCAGTTATCGTATTGTCCCTGGCAGAGGAAGTACTGTCAGATGTCTCAGCTTTAGTGACTTTAGGAATCATTCTGCCCAGTTGTGGTTATCAAGTTTGGCCCATAGGCAGCCACTGGCTTATGGTAGAATGTATATTTCACTTTAATTCAGATGGCTCTGGAAAGCCCTGGTTCTAACCTGGTCTCTCTGTTCAATCCTGCCCTCAAAACCCCACATTAATGAGGTTCCTGAATATTAAATTCTTTCAGACCGTGATTCCTACTGGGGGAAATGAATCCTGCAATAAACTGCCTACTTGGGTCACTGCCTGTTCAATGAATATTTTAAGGTTATATCATCTGCCCATGAAGTTTTATGAGTAGCATGTACTTATTGACGTTATAAAAATTGTCATTACATTATAACCCCTGCAAGATTGTTTTATCTCAACTCTTACATTACCTGAGACCAATTTATCACCTTGTAAATATGCTCAAGAACCCTTTAGTAGAGGAATTCATAATTACTCAGTTTAGTATTACTGACTTCATACATTCATTTATGTTGTGGAATATTTGTTAAATGATGCAAAGATGTGTTGCATTCGTTTTATTTTGTTTATTCGTTGCATTTGTTACATTTGTTTAACTTTGTGAAGTTGTGTTACTTTGCTTGCCTAAATACCATTGGTCTAATAAAGTGATGAATGCCAACAGCTAGGGAGGAGAAAGGAATCAGGGGGATGCCAAGCTTATGGAAAGGAGAAGAAGCAAAGAGGAGGAGAGAGGAAAGGAGATGAGGAATCCAGGTAACAGCTACCCAGTCACACAGTCTGCTATGGAGGATGAAGGAAAGAAAGAAAGACATACAGAATAAAGAAAGGTTTCTCTTTGGGCCTCCCTGTTTCCCAGACTCTCTGGCAGTGGGATTGCAGGCTAGCACTCCCCAGCTCTATGTCTAAAATCTATACATGAGTGATTACATACCTTGTTTGTATTTTTATGATTGGGTCACCTCACTCAGGATGGCTTCTTCTAGTGCCATCCATTTGTTTGCAAATTTCAAGATTCCATTGTTTTTTTCTGCTGAATAGCACTCCATTGTGTAAATGTACCATATTTTCTCTATCCACTCTTCAGTTGAGGGGCATCTAGGTTGCTTCCAGGTTCTAGCTATTACAAATAATGCTGCTTTGAACATAGTGGAAGAGATATCCTTGTTGCATGAATTTGCATCCATTTGGTATATGCCTAAGAGTAGAATTGCTGGATCATGTGGTAGACTGATTCCCATTTTCCCGAGGAATCTCCACACTGATTTCCAAAGTGGCTTTAAGACTTGGCATTCCCACCAGCAGTAGAAGAGTATTTCCCTTTTTCCACATCCTCTCAAGCATAAACTGTCATTGGCGTTTTTGATTTTAGCCATTGTGACAGGAGTAAGATGGTATCTCAGAGTTGTTTTGATTTACATGTCCTTTATGGCTAAGGATGTTGAGTACTTTCTTAAGTGTCTCTCAGCAATTTTAGACTCCTCTATTGAGAATTCTCTATTTAGGTCTGTAGCCCACTTTTTAATTGGATCCTTTGGTGTTTTGGAGACTTGCTTCTTCAGTTCTTTGTAAATTTTGGAGATCAGTCCTCTGTCACATGTGGGGTTAATGAAAATCTTTTCCATTCTGTGGGCTGCCCATTTGTCTTGATGACTGTTTCCTTTGTCTTACAGAAGCTTCTCAGTTTCAGGAGGTCTCATTTATTAATTGTTGATCTCAGTGTTTGTGCTACTGGTGTTATGTTCAGGAAGCAGTCTCCTGTACCAATTCATTCAAGTGTACCTCCCACTTTCTCTTCTAAGAGATTCAGTGTAGCTGGATAGGTGTTGATGTCTTTGATCCATTTAGGCTTAAGTTTTGTGCATGGCAATAGTCATGGATCTATCTGTAAACTTCTACATGCCAGCATCCAGTTATGCCAGCACCATTTGTTGCTTTCTGTTTTCCATTGTATAATTTTAGCTTCTTTGTCAAAAATCAGATGTTCGTAGCTGTGTGGGCTAATATCAGGATTTTCAATTCTATTCCATTGGGGTAAAAAAATAATAAATAAAGGCAAAAATCACAGAGGCAAGATATGGAAGAAGAGAAACAGGATAATTTAAGTTAGAAAAGCTGGCTAGAAGCAAACGAAGCTAAGGCCAGGCATTCAAAAGTGAGGAATATGTCTCCATGTGTTTATTTGGGAGCTGGTCAGTGGACATTTTCTTCCATGCATTGTTTGTGGTTTGATTTGTATATTTTGTTCATATTACCCAGTGATATGAGAGACATATGATGCTGTTATACTTGGAAATCATTAACAGAAACTTCAAAACTGTTGCCTCTGAATTATGCATATTGCCACATGGCTGTAATACCAGAGGCAAGAGGACTGAATTTAAAGCCAGCTTGCACTACCTGGTAAGTTGAAGAACAGCAGAGGCTAACAAGAGTGTACCTTAAAAGAAAGAAACAAAGAATAACTTCATAACCAAAGGAACATAGGCAGTACGTGTCTTACACATTTTAATTTACTCTTGATTCTAAGGAGCTAATTATAGGAAATGAGTTTTTCAATAGTTCTTCCTCACTAACATAAGGCAATGAGCAATTTAGATACATAAAAACACTTTACAGTTGGGAAATCCAAATTTAGTCATTTTAGAATTGTTTTGTTTACAATTTTTATATGACTAACATTAAACTAACACAACAGTGGTTTGATATTGAAAAGACTTGAGCTCAGTGTTTGAATATCTATGCAGCATGTCTCTTGTACACCAAAATAATTTCACTGAAATCAGACACAGTTTACTTAACAACACATTTAGAAAATATTGCATGTGTTTCCCCAGCAAACATGCCATTCAGAACCCAGAAATTTGATGTTTCCACTAACCTTTCCATCAAAAGCTGCTTCAGAGAAGGCGGAGGAAGATTAGAAAACGACCAGTTTAAACTTTCTATTTTTGTGTAATCAAATAGTTCACATTTCTAGACTGCACTCTTCTTTTTAATCGACTCGCATTATTCTCTTACTCAGCGCAGCTGTTTTTGACAGACGGAACAGTGCAATTTGGGAAGTAGCAAGGGAAGTTTATAATCAGACCACAGAGATGGAAAATTACCTCCAGTGCTAAATACCAAGGGATTCTACACAATAAGAACAAAATGAAATGCCACAATCCACAGCAGCAGTGAAGACAACTGGGCTTGGGAAGTTCAGGGACACTTGCTTTAATGGCATTAAATAACACACAGCTTCTGATGTTTGCATTAAGAAAGTGAACATTTACTGTGATCCACAATTTCAATTCCTGTTATTTATAATAATAAGCTTTATAATAATCATTATTTCATGTTGTAATATGTCATTAATTACAAACAATTAAAGATATACATGTTATATAATTTTTAAGTGCTTATTTGTTTCTTTATATTTTGTTTAACTAGAGCCATCCCAGTGACCAATGGATTGATCCTGGGCTTTGTAACTTCATGGGATCAGTAGTAGGTACAAACATATAGAGATCAAAGAATTAGACCATGAGGTTAATACCTACTGATTCCCTTTTTACTCATGTATGGCAGTTTATTAGCCATGAAAGTCGTGTATAAATAGGGTGCTATCTCGGAGTGCTGAATTAACAACCACCATATTAAATACTACTACCACAGAGACATATGTGCACTTCAGACATCTGTGATTTATGTGTAAATAGGATTACAATTCTACAAAGAATTAAAATTGATTACATCAATCATCAAGTTCTGACCAAAACGAAAAACAAGTCATAGTCAACCATTGTCCTATTCAATTCCTCATATCTGCTGGCAGCATGCCCCCTTTCTTGATGAATACAGAGTAAAGAAATCACTCACAATTACAGGACTGATTTTCTTTTAATAAAATCCATTTCTGGGTAGTGTTGGAAGTACATCACACAGACAAATACAGGTTGTGGTTATGTCTCCTTCTCTGTAGGTCCCGTATTGGTCACAGGAAATGGCAAGGCTTTCTGTGGAGCTAAGTCTTCCTCAAGTATTTATCATCTTGGGATAGTAAATATGTGTTTCTCTATGAAGAAAGTTTTATTTTTAATTTTTTTATTTAGGTTAGAAACAAATCTTGTTTCACATGTCAATCTCAGCTCCCTCTCCCTCCCCTTCTCACCCGCCCACTCCACTAAGTCCCCCAGTCCAGTCCCCCACCCAATCTCCACTCCAATCCCCAAAGAGGGTGAGGCCTTCCATGGTGGATCTCCAGTAACTGTCATTTCATCCAGGGCAGGGCCTAGCCTCTCCCCAAAGTGTCCCAGCTGAAAGAGCCTCCCATATTGTGGCAAGGGCACTCAAAGTCTATTTATACACCAGGGATAAATACTACACAAGGCCCCATAGACTACCTAGTCCTCCTCACTGACACCCACATTCAGGGGGTCTGGGTCAGTCCCATGCTTTCCACACAGCCATCAATCCGGAGCCCAAGAGCTACCCCTTGTTGAGGTCAACTGTTTCTATGGGTTAAACCAGCCCACTCTTAAATCCCTTGCCCATCAGTTCTCTCTTTTTGACACTGGATTCCAGGGGTTCAGTTTAGTGTTTTTCTGTGGGTATCTGCCTCAGTTGTCATCAGTCTCTGGATGAAGGTTCTGTTTTCCAGACTCTCTGGCAGTGGGATTGTATGCTGGAACTCCCCTGATTCATGTCTAAAATCCATAAATGAGTGAGTACATACCATGTTTCTCTTTTTGTGACTGGGTTATCAAACTCAGTATGGTTTCTTCTAGTGCCATCCACGTGCCTGCAAATTTCAAGATTCCATTGTTTTTTTCCACTGAATAGTACTCCATTGTGCAAATGTACCACATTTTCTCTATCCACTCTTCAGGTGAGGGGCATCTAGGTTGCTTCCAGGTTCTGACTATTACAAATAATGCTGCTATGAACATATTGGAACAGACATCCTTGTTGTATAAATTCGCAACTTTTGGATATATGCCTAAGAGTGGAATTGCGGGGTCTTGTGGTAGACTGATTCCCATTTTCCTGAGGAATCTCCATACTGATTTCCAATGTGGCTGTATGTTGGCACTCCCACCTGCAGTGGAAAAGTGTTCCCCTTTCTCCACATCCTCTCCAGCATAAACTGTCATAGGAGTTTTTGATTTTATCATTCTGAAAGGAGTGAGATTTTGTCTCAGAGTTGTTTTGATTTGCATTCCCCAGATGGCTAGGCTTGTTGAGCCCTTTCTCAAGTGTCTCTCAGCCATTTTAATCTCCTCTATTGAGAATTCTCTATTTAGTTCTGAAAGTTTTATAAACTTCTGAATCTAGGTTTTAAAAAAATATAATCCATTGCTAAGCAGTCAAGTCTACATTCTTCATTTGCTTGTGAAGGTGCACCTGCTTGCCTTTTAGAACGAACGTCAGCCATCTCACTTGACAGGATTTACCACAATGGTCTTTTTATTTAGTACTTTAGGTCTGAAATCCACTACTACTGGCCTAGAGCTCCCTAACAGCACACATTGCACTTTAGCTCTCAATCTTCATTTTAAGTTGCTGAGGGTTTCTTTCATATCAACTCAAAAAGGATCATCTTGTAACACATTTTGGTTTCAAGGGAAGAATCAACTACTATCAGAGAATAAAAAGCATTCTTTTATAATCTGGCAAAGTAAGTTGTACATGTGAATGCCAGATGTTGTCTTTTTTCTTTATTATTCTCCCCTGTACATTTAAGGTCAGGGACTCTCACTGAAGCTGGAGTTTCCCCTTCAACTGGATAGACCAGCAAGCCCCCGTGATCTGCCTTTGCCTACATCACTAGTTCTTGGATCACAGAAAAAAATTTACTCTGCCTCACTTCTTTTTAATGTGGATGCTGGGAATTGGCTCAGGTCCCCATACATATGCAGTATAGAGTCATATCCCCACTCCTAGGTTTTAAAAATATATTTATTGGACTGAGTCTCATTATACGAACCCAGGTTGGCCCTGAACTCATGTTCCTACTGTTTCAGCAGGGATTACAGGTATATGCCACCTTGCAAATCACTTCATCATGGTTGTGCTCCTTGTATATTTCTTGCGTTTGTGTCAGGAAACATGAACTTCTGAAAAGTCCCCTGAAAATTCTGTCACACAGAATTATCTTACAAACTCAGATGTACAACAGATGGAGTGTGTGTGTATGTGTGTGTGTTTCCACACAGAAAAGAACACCAATAAATTAAAGCACACAAAAATCAATGCAGTGAGGAGATGTGGAAAACACTACATTCATGAGATCCTGCCATTTTAATGTGGTATATATATTTTATAATGAACTACTTTTCCTAAGTAGAAAGTGTCTGCTTTAAAATACTGACCAAACACACAGCACAGCACATAAGTTTGCACAATGGTTGTTGTTTGCATTACCAAGTGTTATACTGTGAATGCCTGTAGGTCTTGCTCTTCTATGGGTGATGGTGCAGGTTTCTCTCAGCCTGCATCTCCTCTAACATTTACAGTGGGTTGTACTGTCCAATTACAGTGACTATGATACCAAAAAGTGCTGCAATGCTATGAAGCCCAGTTTTGTGTACAGTGCATCATTGATCACTTTAATTCTATGTGGCATATGACTGTATTCAATAAAAAAACATATTTTACTATAGCTATATGCTTTTCTGATACAGCTAATGTTGCCTTTTGTTGTGTCTGATTATTATGGCTTCCCTCCCCTGTTTGTGTGTGTGTGTGTGTGTGTGTACATGTGCCTGAAAATCTTTCAGTGAAAGGTGTATCTGTAATCAATATCCCATACAATGCATTCGTTTTATATTATTGTAAATAATAAATTAAATTGAATTTCAAATATTTTATATTGGAACACAGTGTTTTCCAATTAGCTAGTACAGGGAATCTTAGTAACATGAGGAACAAATTTTAAAAATTTACTTTCTAAACAGCTCACATAATTATACAAATGCAAGGAAGAAATTATCTGTCACTTTTTCCTTACAGTTGTATTGAATTGCCAAGAGTGTCAAATTAAAAAAAGATCATGGAAACAGCAACACCTTGATACATTATTTATGCAAACATTTGTAGAGCAGAAAATTGTAAATTAACATTATATCAAGTTTTACAAATATTGTCTAACTCCTGTTTACAAACCAGGATCAGATTCTGTGAGAATATTTTAGCACAAATAATTAAAGATCACAAGATTTACTTTGAGGCGATGAAAGTAAAAGAAGTGAAAAGACAAGCGTTAGTTATATTTTTTGATTGCATGGCTCCTCACCTTTAGGCTAGAAGTGGAAATTTAGGCAACATAGTGGATGGTCTGGGCTTGGGTGGTTCAGATGATTTCTGATGAGACATTATGTATGCCTAAGTACTATGAATCAGGCATATTTATATTTAGTGTGTGCTTCAGATTAATAAGACTAATGGTGTAACATTTTTACTTTTGAGACAGAATCTTAGGTCTGCTTCTTTGACCTTGTGTTTTTCCAGTTTTTCCCCAGTGAACACTGGGACGTCAGGTACATGCCTCCTCGCCCTTGTGTGAGTTGGAAGCCAGGGATGCATGCTATGCAAGCACTCTTCCTAATAGTTACACTGGAAACTATTTTGTCACTTCTAAATTACAGCATTTCTTGTCCCAGTGTTCATGAAAAGGTGACTTAGAAACTAACTAGTGGAAATT
Source organism: Mesocricetus auratus (assembly GCF_017639785.1). Taxonomy (NCBI): domain Eukaryota; kingdom Metazoa; phylum Chordata; class Mammalia; order Rodentia; family Cricetidae; genus Mesocricetus; species Mesocricetus auratus. Next base: position 15,909,720 of record NW_024429195.1, read on the forward strand.
TCTTAGAAACTGGTCTTGAAAATTTATAGTCATAAAGGAATAAACATTTTAACACATAAAGTTGTTACCAATTGATAGTAGCATTTTTTGTGAAATGTTTCATAGCATTATCATACATTCTAGTTTCTTATAGTCATGCAATAATGCATCTTAAATACAATACAAATAACAATGTATTGAGACCTAGCAATCCTTACAGACAAAATATTGATTTTTGTTGTCTGAAGTAAATGTAAATACATGAAGCAAAGAACACATTTCAGAACTCCAAGAGATGAGATTCCTTTAAAATACTGTTAAATGCATATTTCTGTATGTTTGTACCTCGTATTTTTAAAGACATCTTATACAAGATAAACTTGTTATTTCTCTTCCATTAAGGTTTCTCTCTTTGGATTCAATGATCCATATGATGGAAAGGCTCTGTCACCATAACAAGTCAACCGAAAATCTGGCTCAGGCACCTTATCATTTTTCAAATCTGAAGTGAACTGTTTCCACTATCCCTCAGGAACTCAACAACAACAGTAGCAAAAGTTTAGCAAATCAAATAAAACACAATAGAAATAAGAACACATCATGCAAGAATGACACAAATTCTAGGATTGAAAGGGTGATTTAATATTTGAAAATCAGTGTCTACTTCTATGTAAATCAATTAAAGAGAAAACACTAGGATGATACCAACTTACACAGAAAAACTTACAGAAGCCTGCATCGACCTACAATCAGCAAGTAACCTCGTAGTACACCAACAGTGGGAAAGGACTCTTTTTTTCTCAAGAATTGTCTCAAAGCAACTGTCTTAAAGCCAAACTATCCATTCTATGCTAACAATTCTAGGTCACAAGAAATAATCAAGAAAGTAAAGACTTAAGCTAAAATGTAGCTTACACTACTTCAAAAATGATCTACATGGATGTATGTTCTTCATACATTTTACCAATTTTATATCTCACACAATCAGAGGCCTGTTATACTTCTCTATATTATTAAATGTCTATGAGAAAACCTTTTGAATTTTAAGTCCAGCAATGATATTTTAGATATGGCCCAAATGGCACCATCTATATAAAAAGGAGCAATTCATCTTTATCACCATCTCTGATTTATGAAAATCTAGATTAAAAGGATGAATAATCAAGTTGTAGAATTTTAGAATACCTACTAATATTAAATTACTTGAAAATATATATTTATATAAAGTTTTTAGAGTTTTTTTTTGGTTTTTACGAGACAAGGTTTCTCTGTTATATAAAGAACTCTAGAATTGAGGTGTATTATAGAATATTTGTCTATAATGTACAAAGGTCTGGTTTAAATCTTCAATGTTACAAAAACAAATTTAAATGGAAATTAAGAAGTGAAGGAAGTCAGATAGGCAGATAGGTACAGAAGGAAAGCAAGGGAGAGAGGTATGTAAAATGAATAAATTTGAAAACTAAAAAAAAAAAACTTGCGGTTTTCTTGTATACACAGAACCCGGGGAGTTTGCCTTCCAAATTCACACAGACAGTTTGTCTCTCTTTATAGCACCAGGGAGTCCAAAACCTAACAAAATGTCTGCCGGAAAAGGAGTGAGGCATGCTGACCTCTGGGCTTTAACATTTCCTGAAGGTAGTAGCATCCTCGGAACTCTTCATAGACTTACAGCAATATTGCTGGTAGGATGCCTCCTGCTATATATGCTATTGAGCAAAAATATGGTCTTACTGGGCTTCAGCTCAAACCTAACAGCCTCATTTTAACTTTACCACCTAAAGTGAATGATTCCATGTAATGGGGCATCCACAGCTAAGGCCCAAGAACTGAAAACTCTGAAGAGACTATCAAGATCCCTTTCCAATATTTGTAATTTCTTTTCTCTGGTCCTATTGTCATTTCCTTGTATTAAGTAACCTACTTTCATTGTAGTTAAATTTTCACCTTCTCACCTATGTTTAGCACATTATTCAGTGTATTTTCCTGCTCATATTAAGCACATCTTATCCAAACAGACTTTTCCAGTTTGAGAGGTAGTTTAAAACCCATACTAAACACATAAAAAACTCCTATACTGTAAAGTAAACATCACTATATTTTCTCCCGAGTATTTATACAACTACAGTTGGTATTTCCAAGCATCATTCTGCTATTCTCAAAGCTCCTCACTATAATTTAGCTCCATGACTGTAGGTAAACTCAACGAGACCTGAGCATATGTTAGTATACATTTCACTCCAAAGGGAATCATGAATGAAGCATTATTAAGTAATTGAATGGCTGTGGGAGCACACTTTCATTAGTCAAGTTATAAAATGTACATATCTGGACTATGGGCCCATTGGGCCTCCATTCTAGGCCCTAAATGAATGTATGTCTTTCCATTAGGTAAGAGAGAAAGATGGCATATACTGTTATACTCATACAATGATATAGGTTTGAAAACTCAAATTATGCAAGACAGAAGGTTGCTGTATAAAAGGGAACTATATTAAGTCTCAAATAGTCAGTTTAGCACTGAGCATTTTGCAGAGACAGAGGACTAAAACTTAATTTCATGTATCAGACTGGAACCAGTTGACAAAAAGGAAAGAGGTTTTGATGTTCCTATCTGTATTTCCTGTCTCTCTTTTCTGTCAACTTTGAAATTATTTACCAACTCTAACAAAATGCTGCTTTGTCTCCCAGTCCCCTCCTTCCTTTTTCAAAGGATCCTGAGTGAACTCAGCTTGTAAAAACCATACACAGTAGAATTTGTATAATTGCCTGGAACAGTGTTATTTTAAGATACTAATGATATGGAATTTAATAAATTGCAGTTTTAGTTTACCACTTTTGGTTCACATTATTTTGATATTTCCTTTAATAGCATTTTAATTTCATTATGTTGGTGATATTTTCACTAACTTTATTGCTTTCTTTATATCCTATGTTAATTACTTTGTTTCTCTACTAAACTAATTTTCTCCTTCGCTACTCAAGGGAATTTCTCTCTCACATAGCAGCAGAAAAAGAAAAACAACTCTAAAATATACACTGTAGCTAGTGTAAAGAAAAATAATTGAGTTTATTAGAAAAATATCTGGTGATAATCATTACATATTTACAAAGCAGTGGGCCCAGTAATAAAAACAGAGAATGCACAGCCATTGACTTTCCATAGCTTACAATAAAGTCAAACACAGAAAATAAGCAAACACTTAATCATGTTGTGAATTAAAATCAGAGGAGTAAGAAAATAAAAACTGAATATTCAGAAGACTGCAAGTCAGATGTGTGGGGAACTGGAGAGAAGAGGAGTCATGCTCTGGTGAAATGATTACAGACGGCTGTGAAAGGAAGCCTCCCTGCCAGCCTGGCTCCAGAGCCACATCAGTCCCAAATAACACACAGGAGGCTATATTAATTATGAAGCTGTTGGCCTTGCTTGTTTCTTACTGGCTAGCTCTGACTTAACTATTTACCCCATACTTGTTAATCTAAGTATTTCTCTTACCGGAGAAATTTCTGGGCTTCCTACTCCATGGCGGTTACATCACGACTACCTGTGTTTCTCCTACCTAGAGTCCTCCTGGATTCCTAGTCCCACCTATCTTGGTTCCCTATTGGCCAACAGTACTTTATTGACATATACACAGGACTTCCCCCATCATCTCCTCTTTTCTGTCTAAACAAAAAGAATGGTCTCAACTTTAACATAGTCAAATTATATATAACAGAACAGTTATCAAGTAAGAACACAGTTAACAATATTTTAGCAAGATTTAAATAAAATATCATCCATCCCATCCTTGTGAGTCCAAAGTTTTATATGTAGCTTATCGTTTATCATAACTAAGGAAAACTATAACTATAATTATCTACCTTCAACTCTATCAAAAACCACAGAAGGATATTATAGAAACATTAGGATTGACAGAGACATCTTGCTACCTGAACAGTCACCTGATATTCCTCTGTAATGTTGGGGCATCCATCTTCAGCCCATAGGCCACAGTGTGTCCAGAAGATTCCTTAGCATAGCAGGAAATTTCAAACTGTCCATCTGCATTGGCAGTCTGTCAGTCATTTTTCTGTGTCCTCAGAAAGTCTTGTAGACTCTTACATGAAGCAGGAACCCTGAAGGACTGTTTGAGTTTAGTAGTCACTTTCCTGTGGGTCCTGCATGTCCAGTTTATAGAGCAACAGTCAACGAGTCCAGACAAGAGCCGTTTCTTGCCTAAATGGCTAATCTTACCATGTCGAAAGCAAACTCCACAATGAGTTTCTTGGATGCCCATCTCAGATGTAATTGGTGCTGCCAGGAGCAGACATTTCTCATTGTCAAGAAAAACCCTAAACCATTTTAAATGCCATTTTCTGAAGGTCTTTGAAAGGTTTGAAGACTGCCTATCTATCTCAAATATATTTCTGTATATCTGGAAAACCTAACTTACCTAACTATAAATTCTGACTATTATAAGTAACTATATAATCTGTTTTTAATTATGCATTGTTTTAAAAGATCAGTATAAGCACAATACTTAATCAAGAGGAAAAATATACATATCACAAAATTGACCTTGAATTTGTCTCAATAAATGAAAAACCATACCCATACCATAATTCCCCTTTTTACCATTAAAAAGAGATTGGCTGTGATCATTAGCCAATTACAAACAACCCCATTTAAATGACAACAAAGATTTATAAACAAGATGCGAATTAGGACGTCGCTCATTCCAAACTGTTTCATGCTGGAGGGGGTGCTGTTCATATCATGGGGATCATGACAAAACACAGAAACATGTATAAGTCCTTAGTTTCAGGGTCTGTAAGACCACATCATCTTAGCTGTTTTAGTTGTTGGAACACTTGGTCCATTGCTTCTGGGGGTCTTGGTTCATCAAACCACAGAAGCCTGGAAGGAATTCTCAGTTTCAGTAGAAACATAAACAAAAACTCCTTTTCCAAGTAACATATCCTTATACTTAAATTTTGAAGTCAAGGCATTTTCAAAAGATATAAGTTGAATTATTTCAGCAGCATTTATAATCAAGTGTACTTTAGCAGCTGTTCCTTCCTGAGCAATCAAAAACTGAAAAACACAATAGCATACAGGATCCGGACTCTCTGTATATTTTCCGTCTTTACGTGGCTTATTTATTTATCTATTATTATTTCATTTTTTTTACTTTGATTCATTTTTCTCTGAGACAGGGTTTCTCTTTGGAAATCTGCATGGCTCTGCCTCTGCAGCAATTCCTTCTGGCATGTGCCACCACAGCCAGCTTCTCTATTTACCACTATGTCTTTTCTTTTTCTCTCTCAATCTTACGTGTATTTTTAAACACATTGTAAACCTTTAGAGGTTTTTCTTCACCCAAGTCTGACTTTACTGTAAACCTTTATGTTTTTCTGGCCATGTGTCTTATCTGTGAAAACCGTGGCTGTTTAAACTATAGGTTTTCCAAGATGGCAGGTGTAAGCGTGATTCCAGCTCATTGCCTCAGTGTATGCTTGGAGATGTGGTCACTGCCACTTCCAGCTGTACGTACACACCTTTTAATTGTTAGCAGAGCCTCTTAAAACAACCTTGCTTTTTTTTTTTTTTGCTGAGTCAGGAAGACTCCCTTAAGCAAGCCATGTGAGTCTCTGCTTGTCCATAGCAAAATAGAGCCCACTTGAGAAAAATGTTGCTACCAAAAACACATGCTTTTCTCCATTCTTTTGTTTCTAAAATTCCTTTAAAACTTTTGTTATTGTACGTGGAAATTCATGATCCCACTTCTGATCACCATTTTCTAAAGGGAAGCCTTCCCGCCAGCCTTGTTCCAGAGCTGCATCAGTCCCAAATAACACACAGGAGGCTATATTAATTATGAAGCTGTTGGTCTTCCTTGTTTCTTACTGGCTAGCCCTTACTTAAGTATTTACCCCATAATTGTTAATCTAAATATTTCTGTTACCGGAGAAATTCCCGGGCGTCCTACCCCATGGCGGTTATATCTCGACTTCCTGTGTTTCTCCTACCCAGAGTCCTCCTGGATTCTTAGAACCACCTATCTTGGTTCCCTATTGGCCAACAGTGCTTTATTGACATATACACAGGACTTCCCCAATCAGATGCCCATGAGATAATCCATCAAGTGGGTTCTGTGGGATACAATGGGCAGTATCATCCAACGATTTCAGACAGTCCCTCTAGGCAGCTCTGGCTGGGCTGCCAGTCTCTCTGTAGATGGGCCATCTTAGAAGCAATTCACTTGCTCCTGACTTGCTAATGTACTGCTTAAATGATGTTCTAGAATGTGATTAGATACATTATTACACACTAAATCCGATGAAAAAGAACAAAGGGACTTAAAAGGACAAAAATTACAACATGATGTGAAAAGAATGTTCAAATGTTTTATGGATTTTAAGAAACTATTTTTTTAATTTAAATTAGAAACAAGCTTGCTTCATATGTCAATCCCAGCTCCCTCCCCATCCCCTCCTCCCCGCACCCTAATCCCCACTCAGATCCCCAGGGAGGGTAAGGCCCTCCATGGGTGATCTCCAGAGTCTGTCATTTCATTCAGGGAAGGAGCTAGGCCCTCCTTCAAGAGTTTAGGCTGACAGAGCATCTGTCATTGTGAGATGGGCACCCAAAGTCCATTTGTGTGCCAGGGATAAATACTGATCTACTACCCAAAGCCCCATAGATTGCCTAGGCCTCCTCACTGACACCCACATTCAGGAGGTCTGGATCAGTCCCATTCTGGTCTCCCAGCCATCAGTCTGGGGTCCGAGAGCTCCCCCTTGCTCAGGTCAGCTGTTTCAGTTGTTTTCACCAGCCCAGTATTGACCCCTTTGCTCATCAGACCTCCCACTCTGTTGAAACTTTTAAAACAAAGACATAAAGGTAGACAAAATTTAATGGTGTTTTCATGAATGTAAATTCTTTGTTATTATTATAACATTTCTAGCTATTAACTAGTTAATTCGATGTAATTCTATTGAAAAAATCCTACGGTATAGCTTTAGAAATTTTTTTCGGAAAAAACTAAAGTATGCAATTATCTCAGAAAAAGAAAGTATTTAATAGATTGACATAGTCTAGAGTTTCTGCATATAAAAAATAATTGAGCAATTGCTACTTCTCTGTGTCTTCCTTTCTCATAAGACATATTCCCCATTTTTTGAGCATTTACTAATTATATAGATAGTAAGTTTTATTATGACAATTATTATTTTTTCATTGCATGAATATATTCTTTTGCTATCAACTGTCTTTTTTGTAAAACCATTTCTTCAGCAAGTAGATGAATTGTCTAAATTGATTCTCAAGTTCTTTCTTGCCTTGTTGTTAGTAATCTAAAATCAGACCAAGCAGCAATGCTACATCACAGTGCATGCATCTCTCTTGTTAGCATTTTAGCTAAAATTTTGTCTTTGAATAATAATCAACATTTAGTATTTGCAGTGAGAAAGCATGGTTCAATGTGTTTTATTCATATGTTTCTTCATACAATTCTTATAAAAGTTATGCTAATATTTCTATGCTATAGGTCAGAAGACAGGGACCATACAGGTTAAATGACATTCTATATGATATTTGATTTAGAAGATAATGGACCCAAATTCTAAGAATCTACACAAGCAATATGGTTAGTATATGAGCTGTAAATAATGTTCTATAATCCACTCTCCAACTCTCATCTTTGGCAAACATAATCTGGTAAACTGATGATGTTTCTGGATCTGACAATTTGAGCCTAATATCTTGAAAGGTAATGAACTTCACCAGCATGTTTTATTCTGCTGTTACTCTGATCATTTTAGATACATTGTGCACTAATAGAAGTTGATGTCTTCATTTACTACTACTGAATTTCTTTCAGAACAATAACAAAAAATTTTAATCACTGTGACAAAATGTTTGTCATTAACAATTTCAATGAAGAATAATCTCTTTTGCCTGATGATGCCAGAAATTAGCAGCATACATCCTCCTGCTCAAGAAAAAGCAGATAGAGAGAGGGACCTAAAATAGGTATAGTTTTTAAAGATGTGTCTCAATGATCTACCTCTTTCAAGCAGGCATTCCTTCCTAGACTTTCACCATCACTCAATCAACTCCCAAATATACAACATATGAGCCTGTGGGTTGTTTATTCTTCTTCAGATGATTACAAATGATGATTACTAAGACATTTAAATATAATAAGTTTTTATTTTTAAAGATCCCATTATTTGTTGATTTGATGGTGTGTTCGGGGATAGATTGAAGAAGTTAAGTTGCACATGATCAGCAAGTATGAGAAAACAAACAAGAAGGGAAAAACAAAGCAAAATAAAACAAAACAGGAGTGAAGGTTCCTGTATATTCACAGACAATAATGTCAGAAAATGTGATACCTACAAATGTTAAATCTTAGATAAAAATAACAGCAAGAGATAAGAGAGACACAGGTCGTAGTAGGGAGTGACTGACAGAGACCAAGTGCAGTCATACAGGGAATTAATCTTCTGATAAACAGAAAAATGATAGGGCCTACTTATTATTAATTTATATCTCTTTTCAGATAGTTAAGAGGATGAAGATTACAGAATATCTTAATGGCGTGATAGTAAAATATGCAAAGAGAAAATCTATATTGGAGCGTGTTGAAGGAGATCACAAATAGTCAAGGCAGTTAAATCAGAACACAGAGCTCCTTTGATGTCTCAAACTCTGATAGATAATTCAAACAAGAAACACCTTGTGAGTATGCAGTAACACACTATCAGTTACATAGGTCCTGAAACCACTCAAAATCCAGTCACTGCACAGGACTGAAAATGGGAGATATGGAAAGCAGCAAGACTGCAAAGATGATTTTCACTAAATATAAAATTTTTATTATTTTCAGTCCAGTTAGGAAAGTTTATGGCAATTTCAGTGTACTGGAGACAAATAGATGTCTGGCTGAATGTAATGTAACTAATGTGAAAGGATGTGAAATTTCCATGCTGCACAAACTGAGCCAGAACTGATGTAATAAAGCCTTTTATCCTTGTGGAAGACTCCCCTGAAAATTTACCTCCTGAGCCATTGAATCATAAGTTTAGCTTTCTTGCTTCATCTTACTTCCAGTAATTATAATTTGCACTGTTGTATAGTTTTATCTGTCAATCTCAATTACATTCTTATAGAATTCCTAAATAAATAAATAGTTTTGAATACGTTTGAAAATTATTTAAAAAATGAAATAACTTGGGGCTTCTATAATATTGTAGTACTTCTTTATTTATAAAAGGTAAATGCATTGAATAGAAACTTTTTCCAAAGGAAACATTAAAAAAGGCAACATAATTTTTACAATAGTTATGTAAAAGTCTGATCAGTTCCAGGTATATTCAATGTCCACAACGGTGCATCCATCCATACATGTTAGTATAATTATTATGAAAAAAGGCAGGAAGATATATAAAAGATAATGTGAAGAAAGAAAAAACTTACACAAATTTTCTGTCTCTAAGTTGGCATAACTGTTACAGAAAGGTCATGGATGTCAGAAATACCATGTGTTTCAGTTTTTGATAGACCTGTTCCTCTGGACACTGTACCAAATATTCCAGGAACAGAAAGATCTGACTTCACTCAGTTTGAGGATAGGTAAAGAAGCCGTGGTATTCAATGGGAAAATCATCTACTATAGACAACAGTGTGGGTGAGGATGGTGACAATGGAAATGAACTTGAGGAGCATAGGGATAATGAAAATCAACCACACACAGAGAAATGATGTGTGAGACAGCACAGATCACTCCACGCAGTCTTGACCAAATACAGACAGAGAGTTTTAGTGGGGCAGATCCATGTTGCAGGATAATATAACTAAACTAGTATATAGTTGATATATGTAGTACAATAGTTCATAGTTTCATTTATTCAAAAATAAGTATGCAGTGATTAAGAGTATACTAGGGGATGGATGAATACATTAACTTGTTCATTGCTGTCATCATTTTATCATGTGTGTTATTAACATATCATGTATAGTGAATGTCTAGAGAGATGGCTCTGTGGTTAAGTCATGAAATAATTTGTAAAATTTGGGTTGGAATACAAATGCACATATCCAATAGTTCACTATTGCCTGTTACTCCTGTTTCAAGGGTTCTGGTGTCTTCTTCTGCATTGGTGATCACTAACATACACATAGTTCACATACACACATTCAGGCAAGCATATATACACAAAAAATAAAATACCAAATGAACAAATACAAATTTAAAAAAGAATAAGTGAAGAAGACAAGAATTTTCAGAAACAAACATAATAAAATTAGAATAAATAGAGATATAACGGCATCCTTGATTTTTAATTTTCTGTTGCCTATAGACACTGTACCAAGGACCCTACATTTGTTTCTATCAACACTGCTACTGCTTCTTTCTTGTTTTCAGATACTGAATTTCTCATTTGCAGTTGGGAAATCCATAATGTTATAGGTTATCTAAATGTTATAACAGAAAATTCTATATTATATAATGCAATGTCACCTGTCAGTTTTCTCTACCCAAATCACCACTCAGCTCAGAACTGTGAAACATATTCTTTATGGTTTGATCTTTTTGAACTTGTTTTGCCAAAGGAAGTCATTGTAGAACAACAAAAAATTAAAACAAAATAGAAGAGAATCATGTGATGCATGCATGAAGGTAGAGAATATGTGCCCTGATCAGGTGCAGTTTCTGTCTTCATTCATCCTCCCTGTAACAAGGTAGCAAAACTGTGATGCTTTATGTAAGCAACAGAGTTTATTTCTTCAGGTCCTCAGGGTTGAGCATCCCAAAAGAGCCTCCTGCTTGGTCCCAGTATAGTCAAGTACCCTCCCATCTCTTTCTTGTGTGTCCTTATGTGATTAAAATTTCCAGAATAGTCTGTGATCCTCATTGTATATAAAATAATTTCATTCACAAATGGTGTATCTACATGATTCAACTGTTTCAGATAGGTCTGAGTCTCTAGTACTATCACGTTTCAGACTTGCAATTTATCCTGTGAATTTGGGTGGCAGGATAAAACATTGAGATCAATTCAGGTCTCTGATCTAACACAGAATTATAGAGATGACAGTGAAACCCACAGCTTGTTCTAAGGTAGGCGCATGAGCATTGCCTTCTGATGCTGTTAGGTAATAAGGTCATAGTAAATTAACAACCCTAGTAACAAGTAAAAAAAAACAATCTCAATATTTAATTTTGCTATTTTCCTCTAATTTATTTCCTTGTTGTGTGTGTATATACATGCACACATTCACATGTATTTTTTCTGAAAGTGAGCATACCATGGTGTATATTTCAGGGTCAGAGGTAACTAAAAGTAATCATTTGTCTAGCCATGTGGCTATCATGGATCAAAGTCAAGTCATCAGGCTTCTCAACAAATTATGTTTTTGTGTGAACTACATCTAAGATGGCATTTAGTTCTTAGGGATTTTGTTTGTTTTCTTTCTGAATCCTCAAAGTCACAGTTCTCAGCAAAGATAAAAATTGAGACCATTGATAGGCAAGTTTGCACTGGGTTTTTATTCTAATCCACACACATAACTGGTATAATTGAATTTTCTCATTCATTAGTGTAGGTCTATGAAGTCAGCAGTGTTACTAGCATTATTATCCTGATTGAAAAGCATCTAGTTGGCATATAATTATGAGTAAGAGGATAATTGTCTTCTAGCTCCAATGTTGAAACTTCTCAGAGGGACTTATACTTAACTCTATGTTGACAGTCCCCAGTGTTCAGAGTAAACACAGCTCTTACACCAGCCTCTTCCCATGTGATGTAACCATGTGTCTTCTCATCAAGTCAACCATGTCAGGCTTCCTTCTTCAGTGCATTGATGAGGAACTTCAGTATAACGTGGAAAATTGGGGAGCTTTTGGTCTCACTCTTCTTTCAATAGATAGATAGATAACCCAATGCTTAATATATTTGCTCTTTTTAAAATAGATTTAACACCTTAAAATTAATTTATTGCAAGATAAAATTTTAAACTTAAACACGTACAAAGATCTGATACTATTGTTCTACAATTATGAAGAAACACATGATATTTATTGTCATAATCATCATTAATTATTCCTTTTTTCCAACTAATATATAAAACACATTGACTGAGTTAGAATAAAACTGTACTTATACTTCTGAAAATAATTAATGTTCTTTTAATTAGGTTGCTTGATTTTATTTATTTTGTTTGGTATCATCAAGGTTTTCCAGCCTCTTTATTATCTTTTGGTGTTATTTTAATTGTTAGTTAATTACATAATGCATATAATATGGATCAAATCCATCACTACTTCATTCCTTTTCCTGTCCCACACAACCACTACTTTTCCATGCCAATTCAAGTGCTATTTTTCTTTAAACACACTTAATCTATTTAGAGATTCGTGACTCTTAATGGCTGCAGGAAATTTTACTGGAGTATAGGTCCCTCATTCCTGAATAAAACGGATTCTTCATACCCAGCATCCACTAAATTCTAATACCCCAGTTGCTGAGAGTGGTATTTCATGATCCTGTTCCCTGTCCACACTGTTATTTTGACTGAAATAATCTTTTGTAGACCTTGTGCATGTAGTCATGGTTGCTATGAGTCATGTGTGCAATAGACCTATTTAGCTGTTTACTTCTTCACGTCTATGAAAGTTAATTCTTTGTTAATCTCCCCATCTGTCTGTCTGTCTTTATTTTTAGTATTTAAACTTTCTCAGATTGTATTATTTTTCATAAAATAACTTTTAATTTGTTGCTTTACTATGGTTTATACTAGCTTTTCATTTATGGTGCCTCTTGCTTTTAGAATTTTATTTTTAATGTTTCATTCACTTATGCTTTCATTCATAGACACAGTGTAATCAGCTTTATTGCCACTCTGAGTGGACTTTGAATAACACAGAGATAGTGAGATAGTCTTCTCGACATGTCTGTGAGGGTGTTTCAGGAGATGACTGTCTGATAGATAACTCTATCTCAAGTGTCATCCTGTGATTTTGTGACCCACCTCTAGTAAAGGGGAAAATGAGAAAGCAGAAAGCTTATACTCTTACTTTGCTCTCTGGGCATCTTGATGTGAAGAGTCCTGCTGCATTGTCTTCAGCTTGCCAGGACTTACTGATCATCAGAGACAAAGTACAAACTAAATATTCCACTTTATGCTGTTTCTTTTTTTGCCACCATGATGCAGAAGTAACTATCATAACACAAGAGTGTTTTACACTTTCCATTTTTTAAATCCTTCTGTTCATCATGGAAGATGTTCCTGATCATGTAAACTTATGGGGTATTTCTCCATCTACCATATAGGTGCCTCACTTAAGGACATCTCAACTATATCTTTCTAGGTTTATATTGTATATTTAAAAACTTTTTGTATATCCTATAACACCGATTAGAGTTACCATTTTTACCTATTTCCTCAATACCTTTCTGCTATTTTAAACACATTTAAATACCTTGCCTGAATTACTAAATCATGTATCTTTGGTTTTCTCAGGGCTTATATGTAATACTCATATGTTGAACAATATCTTGAATGTTGATGATATTTTTTCCTCAATGTAATTTAGAAGTTACATATAGTGGGAATTTTGAAAAAAATGCTATCACTGATTAGTAAGCATTCTTCACTCTCAATTTGAGAATGATTGGTGAGCCAGATTAGTCTTGACAGACACAGAGACACAGCTATGGGTGCAAGCAGAATTGCCATTTGAAGGCAGTCAGTGGAGCTTGGTTTGTCCTTCCTTGCATTCAGTTAAATCATTAAAGTCTCTTCTAACCATTGGATATTCTGAAAAACTTATGATAGAAGGTTCTTCTACTTTCCATGGATTGAAGAGTTGCTGTGAGTTCTGAGGAGAGAATATTTGTTCTGAAAGTGATTCTACAGGGAATACGTAAAGTAACCTGTATGACTTCACCAAGACCAGGAATGAGCATGTCCTAAGAACCACTCTGATTTCTCAGACACAAATTGGCCTAGTGATCAGAAACCCTGATGCCCACCACAAGCTTTGCTTCCGGGTTCTGCTCTAAGCAGGTTACCTCTGGCATATTGATTTAGTAGCTTATTATTCTCACTGGGCTGTTTTTGTGTTCAGAGTCTTATGAAAGCTTATCTTGTTCATTCATAAGCTATCAACTTAATTCATTGTAACCTTCCATGAACACCTAAATCTCTAGACATATGTAGAATATCAAGTATCAATTTGAAACTTCTTAAAATTTATTTATTTTTTATATAAATTAGAAATAAGCTTCCTTTACATATCAATCCCATATCCCTCTCCCTCTCCTCCTCCCCCACCCCTCTAATCCTCCCAAGCTCCCACCCAATCCTCACTTCACTCTCCAGGGAAAGTGAGGCCCTCCATGGGGGATCTCCAGAGTCTGTAGTCATTTCATCCAGGGCGGGGTCCAGGCCCTCCCCCGTGTGTCCAGGATGAGAAAGCATCCCTCCCAGTGGAATGGGCTACCAAAGTCCATTCATATGCCAGGGATGAATACTGATCTATTACCTGAGGCCCCATAGATTGTCAAGGCCTGCTCACTGACACCCACATTCAGGGAGTCTGGATAAGTCCCATGCTGTTCTCTCAGCCATCAGTCTGGGATCCATGAGCTCCCCCTTGTTCATGTGATCTGCTTCTGTGGGTTTCCCTAGCCTGGTCTTGACTCCTTTACTCATCAGTCCTCCCTCTCTGCAGCTGGGTTCCAGGAGATCAGTTCAGTGTTTAGCTGTGGTGTCTGCCTCTGCTTCCATGAAGACTCATGTTCGTCTTTGTCACTTTTGTAGCATTTGTCATGGTCACTTTGGGCCTCACTGAACATTGTACAGATTATGCTTTTAAGTTTTTTTCCCCTCCAAACAGTAGCTCTCAGTTCAGGTCTCTAATTCTCAGCATGACCTCCTATTTAACAAGAGAAGTACTCTTCTCTTAGGGAGAGATCCATTTCAAAAATAATTTCTTTTGAATATTTTTTCTCTATTTCATTTTCTTTGCAAACTCTACAATACTTTGAAAACATAGCATTACAAATACTTTTTAAAAAGTTGACCTGAATAACCATACTTTTGTCATCAAAGATAATGAATCTATTTGGTCATTACTAATAAATACTTATTAGAAATTTATGTCAAATATATTATTAACCATTGAAATGTTGATAGTTCTTTGTGAAATAAGTAACAAGATTGTGAATCTTTACAAGTGATCGTGATTTACATAACATTACAGAGAAACAGGTAACATCTCTTATGGATATCTAAATATCTTATGGGAATATAAATGTGAATGAATAAATGGCTTAGATCCCCTAGACAACATATGGACAAATTTCAACAACAGTGAGACTTGACAGTGTTCCTTAGCAAACAGCTGATGAGACAGTTGATCATAGAAAAGTATGTTGACTTCACCAAGCTCTACCTGATAAATTCGTAGCTTTTATGATAATCTCTCATTTGTCTTTCCTTAAAAATATAAAATAATTTTAGAAAATATTGAAATGTCATTGCTTTTTACTAACTTCCTTCTAAAGAAATGTGATTGAAAGGAGTGCAAAAAATGCTGTCTTTTAGGGATGATATGACTGTCACACTTTTAATCTGGTTTAGGCTGTGTCAACTGGTTTAAGCTCTATGAAGCATCAAGGCAAAAAATCTCTAGCTTAATCACATGAAAGCAATTTAGTTATATTCACAATAGAAAATAGCCTTCTTTTATTTTATAAAACACACTCTTATTTCATATGGCAAATATTAGAAAAATACAAATTTGAAACAAAATAAAAACAATTGTTTTACTATGTAACACAATTTGGTTGCTACTTCTCAATTTACTTCCTGATCTAGTTGCCACAAGTTCTAGAGGAGTGCATTGTTTCTTCCAACCTAATCATGGTATACTGACTGAGGTTGCTAAAGTATCACACACTTTTTAAAACCAGCATAATTTTCCATTCTAATCATTATGCAGGTAGATGGTTGCATGGTTTTACTCTTTTGTGAGTGCAAATTGATTCCAAAAGAAAACATGTTATTATATGTGAAGAACACAAACTAAGTGTTCACTAAAACAGAGCAGTAAATGGGTCTTGGGTGAAAATATGCTAATTATTTTAACTTGCATATCTTAGAGAAAAGACCTTTCCTTAGGTCAGCTTGGGTGGCCAAAAAACTCAAGGTGAAGGTGAACTCAGGCATTTCCTTTCTATTCTCACACTGCTCCCATTTTGGCTTCACAAGATAAGCTTTGCAGAAATATCTTTCACATTGAAATCTCACCTATTTGTATAGAACATTGTATTGTCCAATTTCCTTCAGTGTCCCTTGTTTCCATTTCCTTTGCCTCTGGAATTGTTTGTGATAATAAAAGTGATTATAAAACCTGTAGACTCATCACCAATGAATATTTATTTATGTTAACATTACTGTTCATTGCCTCCAAATTCTCTTCACTTCTTTGGAAACAGGTGTAGTTCATAATATTTCTTCCTAATGTGAAAGATTGTATTGTTGATTATAAAGATATAGAAGTAGATTCTTGAAAGAGATTGAAAACATAATAAGCTAGAAGTTTCTGGAGAATAATTTTTCTTTCTACATGAAACTGGGTGTGTATATGTGTACATTTGTGTGTGTCTATTTGTGTCTCTCTGTGTATGCTTGTGTATTTGTGTGTCTATTTGTGTATGTGTTTGTGTGTATATATGTGAGTGTGTGATACATATTTAGCAATAGAAATGGGCTGTTTTCCTGAAAAATCCCATTGTTAACATTTTTGTGTTCTATTCCCTCACTGCCCCCCCCAAAACACTATTACAAATTGGCTGAATTGGTTTTCTTAGAGAATTTTGAAGACTCTTTTCCTGAGTCTAAAACGGTGTCTATTATTTGGTTATAAAATAAAAGTATTGTTCCAGCCAGTCAATATATTTCCATTTGCTTTATATATTACCGGTTAGACAATCTAACTATTTTGCTTTATGATCCAAATTCTAAAACATTTACATTGGTTGCTAAACTTATTAGTATTATGATTTATGACTTGTTTGCATACATTTTTACCACTGGAATCAAAGGAAACTAAACATTTTCAATACACAATAATATTATCTCAACTTGTAATAATAAAAATGTGTGTACATAATACAATTGAAAAGCTTATTATTGTTTCAAACATTCACATTTAAAATTGAATATCTTTAAAAAGTGCTTTAATGAATAAAACACTTGAAATCTTATAAAATATGTTCAGAGTAAGTAAATTGCATAGTTCTTAGGATGTTGTTTTCTTGTTACTGGAATGAATTTCTCATGAGGCAGTTTGAGTTCTTGTTACCCACTGGGAGTCTGTGATGCTTTAAACTAAATAACCATTAATGTTTTCCAAGATGGCACAGTGTAGAGTTACACATCCGTAAATTGACATGCTTCACAGTAGCACAGCGTTCTGAGAATCAGTGTGCTACCAAATCCATATATTTTAAATCACTGTGTTTAAGTGATAGACATGTTCCTTTCTAACAGCCAGGGCTTGTCAGAATCCATGGACACATGATAATTTACCTCCAGGAGACTGCTTAAGTAAACAATCAAGGGTGGCTATAGTAAGGACACAGATCTGAATAGTCTGGAGATTGCCAAGGCTATCCCCCCTCGTAGTTATTTTTCTGTGCTGTACTTTCTGTGCATATCACTGGGTTTGGGGAGATCTCACAGAAGATGAAAGATCTGAAGCTTTGATTAGGGATTAAACCAGCCCATTTAGTCAGTACCCGGATTATTTTTTTAAAGCATTTCATTTAAATTTCAGGTCTCAATCAGCCACAGTAAAGCTACTGATGCATTCAAGAAGATGAATTCTGAGGTTCCAGAAAGATATGCAATTTGCAGATTTTATCACAGGGAACAGTCAACCAGTATGAGAAAGAAATGCAATCTTCAATCATTTAAATATTTCACAAAGCAAAAAGAATAAATTGGTCTGAGGAATAACAGTTTGGAATGAGAGTAGCTCAATTTACTCTATCTTGTACATTAAAAAGTATTTATTAGGAGAATTTTTCTGGTTATATAATGCATGCAGATGTATACATTTATTCTTCTCAATAGTGCTTTATTCTTTTCAGGTCAGATATTATAGCAGACGTGTTACAATATCAGCATTTCTAATTATTAAGGTATATAACAGATTTGAGTATTTCTAAAAGGCAGTTGTATGGCAATTTTCGTGTACTCTATGACTTACTCATTCATCTATTCCCTTGAAATGCAAAGTTTAAATTTGTTCACAAATATATACTTATTTGTGTTTATTAGTAAGCAGATCTCAGACCCACAGATAAATGTGACAGATGTCTGAGTCAATATGAGAAAAGAAATTAGTGGTTTTTAAATCAAAATAATTGTAAAATAATTTTAGCCTTTAAAACTTATGTCAAATAATTTAATTACAGAATAACTATAAATAAAAACACATTAGGAGTCTTACATGAATCACCAAGCTAGTTAGAAGTTAAACATCTGGTGTGCCATTTAAAATGTTACTTTTCATAATACTTTTGGCTTTACTTCTTTAGCATAGACACATTAGTCATAGGAAGTAGATTTTAAAATTGAGAAGTATATTTCTAAAAAGTACATTTATTAAATTACAAACTTTTAATTCAAGCATTTAAACCCTTTACCCATTTCTGTGTTTTTATTTCTAGTGCTGGTGTGTGTAGCGAAAACTTTTTTGTGATCTGAGAGATGATAAACAGACAGGCAACTATAAACAGATACCTGACAGACAAATAATACCAATGCAATAGAGAGACAGAGATGCAGATAAGTAGGAGGTCACTTGACAAGACTTACCCTGCCCTATCCTGCACTAAAACACAAAGACAAGCAGCAAACAACAACAGCAAATAGGAAGAGGAAATGGTAAAAGGAGTGAAAAATGACTGATGAGGGAGATGGAGGTGAAACAGAAATGCATATGAACATAGTTTGCTGTACATACTTATAATAGTCAGAGAATAAAACTTATTATTGCTTAAAACGTGATTCATTGGTGCCATAGGAAAAAGCTTCGCAAGGTCAAAGTGAAAAACAGTGTGGTATATAAGGATGAAAAGTTCTGAAAATTGTGATCCTACCACCCAAACACCATAATGTCTTGCTATAGTGCTTGCCATTTCCAGGCTAGCTATCTCTGGGGTAAACTGGACATGAGTTTATTGATTGACTTTGCTGTTGGTGCACAATAAGTCATTGTTCAACATCTCCTGCAGAGTTTTATCTGACCATGAATTTCCAGATAACTGCCTCACATTTTTAGGAAAGCTTACATACATCTTACAATGAGGCAAGCTACTGATGTCTTAACCAGCAAGGTGCTAAATCCACTAATGATTAAAAACTGACTTGCAAGACTTTTCTTGATTTCAAGGAAATATCCTACTTCATGTAACCGTAAAATCTTAGATGTTAATGACTCCTTGGTAGTAGAAATAAGATGAGTAATGATCTGTATTAAATGTGTATTAAAAATATCCAAGCCCACTAAAATTCAGTGCTATGCTTTAAGTAAGCAGATCACAGAGTTATTTGATAATAAATTTTTATTGTTATTTAATTTCTCAGATAATGGAAAAAGAAGTAGAATTGTGATAAATGAAAGTTCCTATCTCAAAACTACATTGATGTATTAATGGAAAAATTGCAGATAAAAAAAGCGTAAAGTGATAGTAAACGTCACATTTGTGACAAAATTAATAAGATATAATATAAAATAATTTATTATTCACTAAAATGAAAATATTAATTGTGCAACCACTACCTTGCTTCAACAGCTAACTAGTATGACTGTCTTTGATTCCTGATACTTCAGGCAATGTTTATTAATGCATAAATAATATATCACCAAAATTCGTCTTTTCGTCTAATAAGAAAAGAAGGCTATAACTAAAATTAAAAAACTACATACAATATATTCAATATGTATAGGCAATCAGCACATTAACAGTAAATAGTCCATTTGCATTTGGCAAATTCAGAAAAAATACTCCATTACCTATCCTATTGTGGTGAGTCCAAAGGCTTGTACCTAACTTACTTTCATTCCTAATTTGCATTATCAACTAAAAATTATCTGTTAATGTCTCTCAAAAGTTTATACTTTATATTTGCTTAGTGAGTTTCTTTTCTGAATCTGGTAATCAAGGAAAACTATTTCTATAACTATCTAGTCTTCAACTTCCTTGGAGACAAAAGAAAGAAATAAGTTAACTGAGTAAGCAGGAACAGTAAGCAAACAATTTCCAGAAAATATGAGAAATGACATAAACACATGATTGCCTGGATAGTCACCCAAGGTTGTTCAGCAACATTGGGGAACTCATTTTCAACCTATAGGCCTGGCATCTCTGACAGACCTTTCTGTGAAGCAGAATGATCTGAAGGACGGTTCTGCCTTGTCTTGGCAAGGTTTGCAGTCACTCTTTTTGCTGTCCCATTTGTCCAATTCTGACAGCACACTGTCTGCAGTTGAAGTAAGTGCACTTTCTTGTCTATTGGCTTACTTTTACCACAGATAAGGTAAACTTCTTGTACAACTTCATCGATGCACATCATCTTCTCTGTAGTTCCTTCCATGCCAAATATCTTCTCTGAAATAGATTGATGCTGCCAGGAGCAGACATGTATCATTGTCATAAAGAAGAAATTATCATTAAGACATTTTAATGTCATGTAGATCTCTGAAGTGTTTGAGGATAACCTATCTAAAATATGTCTGTTTGACCTTAAAGACATGCCTAATATGACTACAAGTTCCATGATAATAGTCAACTAATTACTAACTTATATTACATTTTCATCCTATATAGTTTGAAATAATAACTTTCAAGAACTAGAAACTTACATTACATTGATGAATGGGCTTAGTAGGAATAATACATTGAACATTGAACAAGATTAGAAAATATGTACATTAAGTTTTAATGAAATTAATCTCAAATGTATGTCAATATACAATATTTGTATATAATATGAAGCAGTCCAATCCTGTATAATATTTAAAACTAGTTCCTGGCCTGCCTTTTGTAGTCCTGCTCAGAACCACCTAAGACTTGGGGACTGCCCACTGGTGATCCCATCCAAGCAGCAGTTCAGTCCACTCAGAGTCTGCCAGCATCCTACACCCTTTCTCCAACCACGGGATGTCATAAGCATGAGACTTTTTCCAGCCAACCTTCTAGTGCCCTGAGGCCTAGGGACTGTTTACTGGGGAACCAATCCCAGTGGTTCAGCCCAAGGTCCCAAAAGTGGTTTGCCAAGGTCCCAAAACTAGTCCCACATCCAACCATGGGAAGAAATGAGCCATCTGACTACTGGACCTCCTTCTATCCAGCTGAAGAGAACCTTGAACCCATACTCATCAGGAGAGGAAGAGACTCCTCCTGCACCCACTGGAAGAAGGGATGGGAAGAAGACAATATAAAAACACTTTCAACAAAAGACAAACCAATCTGACACCATGAGAGTCTAGGGACTCCACATCAGCAAGACCTCAACATTCCAAAGCAGATGAAACAGAAGAGAATGACTTTAAAAATAACTTCATGAAAATGATAGAGGGCCTCAAAGAGGATGAAAATCCCTTAAAGAAATGAAAAAAAAACAGGAACAAAAACTACAAGAAATCAACAAATCTCTTAAAGACAGTCCAGAAAAAACAATCAAACAGATGAAGAAAACAGTTCAAGACCTGAAAACTGAAATAGAGATAATAAAGAATAAAGGAAACACAAACTTCAGGAATGCTGGAATTAGAAAAGCTGGGTAAATGATAAGGAACTACCGATGCTAGCATAAACAACAGAATACAAGAGATAGAAGAGAGTGTCTCAGGTATTGAAGATACACTAGTGGAAGTGGATTCATTGACCAAAGAAAATCTTAAATCTAAAAAATCCCTAAAAAATTTTTCAGAAAAGAGTAATATGTAGAAGAAGGTGAAGAAAGACACTTCAAATGTGCAGAAAACATATTCAACAAAATCATAGAAGAAAACTTTCCCAACCTAAAGAAAGATATGCTAATAAAAGTACAGGAAGCTTACAAAACACCAAGTAGAGTGGACCACAAAATAAAAGACCTCTCTCCACATATTCTAAGCCCAAATATGCAGAATAAAGAAAGAATATTAAGAACAGCTAAGAAAAAAGGCAAGTAACATATAAAACCAATCCTATCAGAATTGCACCTGACTTCTCCTTGGAAACTCTGAAAGTCAGAAGGTCTTGGATAGATATTCTACAACAGTAGGATACCACGGTTTCCAGCCAAGACTACTATACCCAGCAATGCTTTCAATCACTATAGATGGAGAAAACAAGATATTTCATGAGAAAACAAGATTTAAACAAGACATATCCATCAATCCAGCCCTACAGAAAGTGCTGTAAGGAAAAATCCAACCCAAGAAAGTTAACTACAAGCAGAAAAACATAGTCAATAGATAATCCCACTTTGCCAAGAGTCAAAAGAATATAATGGGTGGAAATCCAAACACAACTCCACCACCACCACCAAATCCAAAATAAACAAAAATGAACAATCAATGACCATTAATGCCACTCAAAATAAATGGTCTTATTTTGCCTATAAAAAGACAAAAGTTAACAGAGTGGATACGAGGACAGAATCCATCCTTATGCTGCATAAAAGTAACACACCTCAACTTGAAAGATAGACAGTACCTCCGAGTTAAGGCTTGGGAAAAGATTTTCCAATCAAATAATCCCAAGAAAAAAGTGGGAGTAGCAATCCTAGTATCTAACAAATTAGACTTTCAAATAAAAAATCAATCAAAAGAGATGAAGGAGGTCATTTCATATTCATCACAGGTGAAGCCCATCAAGATGGTGTCTCAATTCTGAACTTCTATGCCCCAAATACAAAGGCATCTACATATGTAAAAGAAATATTATTAAAACTCAAATCAAACAGAAGACTTCACACAGTTAAAGCGGGAAACTTCAACACTCCACTCTTACCACTAGACAGGATCACTAGACAGAAACTTAACACAGAAGAAAAGGGACTAATAGAAGTTATGACACAATTGGGTTTAATAGACATCTGTAGAGCATCCTATCCAAACACAAAAGAATATACTTTCTTTTCAGCACCACATGGGACCTTCTCTAAAATTGACCACATACTAGGCAGCATAGCAAACTTCAACAAGTACAAAAAGTTGGAATAACCCAGTGTTTCTTATCAGACTACCATGCTTTAAAGTTAGAATTCAACAACATAAACTGCAGAAAGCCTACAAACTTATGGAAATTGAATAATGCACAATTGCACCATTCCTGGATCAAGGAAGAAATACAAAAAGAAATTAAAAACTCCTTAGAATTCAATGAGAATGAAGATATACACAAACATATGGGGCACTTTGAAAGAGGAGCTAAGAAGAAACTTCATAGTGCTAAGTGCCCACATGAAGAAACTAGGGAATAGTCACACTAGAGAATTAATAGCTCTACTGAAAGCTCCAGTACAAAAGGAAGCAAACTCACCCCAGAGGTTTAGATGCCAGGAAATAATCAAATTGAGGGCTGAAATGAACAATGTAGAAACTAGGAAAACAATGCAAAGAATCAATATAACAAATAGACGAGGAAGGAACAATATCTCCTGAGCTAATTGGGAGCATGGGGAGAGGAAAGGTCATTAGGAGAGAGAGAAGGGGGATGTGGAAGGGAGAGAACATGAGAGAGCAGGAATATCAAGTCAGGGGAAAAATAGAAGAGAGCAGGAAGAGAGACATCAAAATACAGGGAGCCATTATAGGTTTAAATAGAAATCTGGCACTAGTGAAATGCCCAGAGATTTACAAGTTTGACCCCAAATAATAATATAAGAAATAGTTCAGAGGCTACTTTAAATGCCCTTCTCTGATAATGAGATTGATGACAACCTTATATGCCATCCTAGAGCCTTCATCCAGTAGCTGATGGAAGCAGAAGCAGACACCCACAGCTAAACACTTAGCTGAACTCTGGAATTCAGTTTCAGAGAGGGAGGAGTGATAAACAAAGGGGTCAAGACCAGGCTATCCTGAACAAGGGGGAACTAATTGGCCCAAGACTGGTAGCTAGGAGGCCAGCATGGGACTGTTCCAGACCCTCTGAATGTGGATGTCAGTTTGGAGGTGTGAATAAATGGGGCCTCTGGTAGTGGATCAGTATTTATCCCTAGTGTACAAATGGACTATAGGAGCCCACTGCACAAAGAGGGATACTCTCTCAGTCTAGACACACAGGGGAAGGTCTAGGCCCTGTTCCAACTGATATGACAGACTTTGAAGATCCCCCATGGACAGCCTCACCCTCCCCGAGGAGCAGAAATGGAATCAGACAGGGGGTCTGGTGGGGGTCAGGCATGGAATGGAGGGAAAGAGAACTGGGATTGACATGTAAAACAAGTTTGTTTCTAATTATATTAAAAAAGGAAAAATATTTAAAACTAGTAGTTGCTTTTAAAGATTAGATTCAATATTTTACCCTTTTATCCTATCCTATCTACATCCCTTTTTAAAAAGTAAAACCTTGAAAATAATTTCCTTTGTTCAACTTTATCTCAAATCCTGACTAGAACAGTCTGTGATGCTGGATAATCTCTACTAGCCACCTCAAAATTCTTCTGAGCAGAGTCTATGAGGCTGAACTATCTCAGCTGGCCACTTTGAATTTGTTCTGAGCAGTTTGTAGTCCAAAGTTGATCTTTTGTTGGTATTGTTCAATTTAATGATGTTATCATAGTGCTGGAGAAATTGTCACTTTGGGGTTTCCCTTCCTCTTGCTCTTACTCCTTCTTTTTCTTCTATTTTAAAGACAGGTTTTCTCCGTGTTAACAGTCCTGGCTGTCTTAAAACTCACTTTGTAGATCAGGCTGGCCTCAAACTCAGAAGGATCCATCTGCCTGTCTCCTGAATCCTTAAATTAAAGGTGTTGCCACCACTGTCTAGCTTCTACAGCTAACTAGTGTGGCTAGCTTTGCTTTCTGTGCCCTCAGGCAAACTTCAATATATCATACATAATGTATCACCACGATTCATATAGGAATAATGTACATTTTAATCAGTTATGTGAGATAAATGAACAGATTCTATGCAAACCAAAGATGAACATATGAAAAAAGAAACAGGTAAAAGAGGTAAACAAAGATATATTAATGTACTACTTGTAATAGGAATAAATAAAAGACTCAGAGATTGATATTGGGGTTCAAACTTCAAATTCAGTGTCAGAAAAGCAAAGTAGCCAGTCACTAGCTCTCAACTCTAGCTTAGGCTGAAAGGTCTGATCCACCCTCGAGCTCTTCACCAAGTTTCAAACTGCTGACTCTCTTCAGTGTGACTGAAGAAAGAAATGCTCCTGTCATCAGTGTAATTGGAAAATGAATCCTTCTCTGAGACCTTGATCCTGTCTTGTATACTTCCCTAATGTTGTGAGCTATAATTCTCTTTTAGATTGATTGCTTCTTGCATAGATCTGGGTGGCCTTGGACTCAGAGGTTCATCTATCTCTTAACCCTGAGTCCTAGAATTAAAGGTGTGTATCACCACCTCCTAGATTATAGTTTCTGGGATTAAAAGTGGGTGCCTGGCTTCTAAGTCTTGTGACTGTCTTTGCCTTTCTGAATCCTCAGCCAAACTTCAAAAAAATCATAAATAATGCACCACTACAACTAATGTTCCCAAAAAGAACTAGGTTGTATGACAATAAAGCATATAAAAAGGCAGTGCTATCTAGATGTCTCAGTTATTAAGAGTACATACTGCTTTGGCAGAAAATCTGACTACAGTTTTAAGCACCTATGTTGAGAGGCTCACAGCAGTTTGTAATTACAGCTCTGGAGGATTCTGTAGCCACATAGGGAACCTCAACTCAAAACACAAACTCTCAAATGACACAAAACACTTAGATAGAATTATTAAAAAACAAAATAGCCGGGCGTTGGTGGCGCACGCCTTTAATCCCAGCACTCGGGAGGCAGAGGCAGGCGGATCTCTGTGAGTTCGAGGCCAGCCTGGTCTACAAAGTGAGTTCCAGGACAGCCTCCAAAGCTACAGAGAAACCTTGTCTCGAAAAAAAAAACAAAAAAACCCAAAATAAATCTTTAATTTGTTCATAAATTTAAAGAAAGAATATAGTAGAAAATTATTTTAAATCTATTTCAACACAAGACGTAAACTCACAACCTGTAATTGTCAAGGTAGCTAACTTTTGCTATGTAATTTTCTCAAAAAGGTAAAATATAGCCAGATGGAAAATAGGAAAATATGGTTTATCACTTGAGCAATGATGTAAATTAATTGCAAAACAAGAGGACATCAGATAAATAATAAATATGTCAATAAATAATTCATAGCCAAAACAGACCATAGACCAAAATGCTGTTAAATATCACTCAAAAAATCAAGATATCAATGTGATACATGTTTAATATCTCATAATTTGAATATAATAAACAGTGGAAGAAACTAGGTATCATCACAGCCTTTCTTGGCATCATTTATTAAAGTAACCAAGCATAATTTTCTGGTTTCTTGGTTTTATTTGGTACAACTGTATTCCATAAAGTTACTTCCTTTTGCAATGTAGAAGTGCTCATAAATTGATACATTTTAATAGTAATATTTTAATAAGATTTACAGATACCTAAAGAGCCCAATATTCCTTAAGGAGCAAATTAAATTGTCCATTATCTTTCTAAAGGACACTCGTCTGCTTCTGTGGTGTGATCTCTTTAAGTTAATATGTTAAATAAATTCAAGTCAGGAAACCACAAGTTTGGTTTTACACAAAAATGAAAAACATGCATGTAAGAAAATTTTCTATACCAGTACAAATGACCTTCATAGTGTGAAAATATTCTATGACTATGAATTATAGGTTCCAATTTGTATACCATTATTACATTTCTGTGTGTAATGTATGTGAATATAATGGTCACAGAGTTAAATGCTATCTCCACAAGATTCTATAGATTCGTAAATTATTGAATCTTTTAATTGCATAAAGTATCACTATGATTTAATCTCATGTTCTAGAGATGAGGTGCAATAGGAATGAAAAATTATCAATCCATGTTTATCGCCATGCACAAAACTTAAGTCCAAATGGATCAAAGACCTCAACATAAAACCAGCCACACTGAACCTCTTAGAAGAGAAAGTGGGTGGTACCCTTGAACGAATTGGTACAGGAGACAGCTTCCTGAACATAACACCACTAGCACAGACAGTGAGATCAACAATTAATAAATGGGACCTCCTGAAACTGAGAAGCTTCTGTAAGGCATAGGACACAGTCAGCAAGACAAAAAGGCAGCCTACAGAATGGGAAAAAATATTCACTAATCCCACATCTGACAGAGGGTTGATCGCCAAAATTTACAAAGAACTCAAGAAGCAAGTCTCCAAATCACCAAAGGATCCAATTAAAAAGTGGGCTGCAGAACTAAATAGAGAATTTTCAATAGAGGAGTCTAAAATGGCTGAGAGGCACTTGAGAAAGTGCTCAACATCCTTAGCCATCCGGGAAATGCAAATCAAAACAATTCTGAGATACCATCTCACTCCTGTCAGGATGGCTAAAATCAAAAACACCAAAGACAATTTATGCTGGAGAGGATGTGGTGAAAGGGGGGCACTCCTCCATTGCTGGTGGGAGTGCCAACTGGTTCAGCCACTTTGGAAATCAGTATGGAGATTCCTCAGAAAAATGGGAATAAAACTACCACAAGACCCAGCAACTCCACTCTTAGGCATATATCCAAAAGATACCCATTCATACAACAAGGATGTCTGTTCTACTATGTTCATAGCAGCATTATTTGTAATAGCCAGAACTTGGAAGCAACCAAGATGTCCCTCAACGGAAGAGTGGATAGAGAAAATGTGGTACATTTACACAATGGAGTACTATATTCATCAGAAAAAAAAAAAAACCAATGGAATCCTGAGATTCGCAGGCAAATGGATGACACTAGAAGAAACCATCCTGAGTGAGGTAACCCAGTCACAAAAAGAGAAACATAGCATGTACTCTCTCATATATGGATTTTAGACATAGATCTGGGGAGTACCAGCCTACAATCCCATGGCCAGAGAGTCTGGGAAACAGAAACTTCATTTAGTGGCTGATCGAAGAGGCAGAGTCCCTCGGTTATGTACTGAGCTGAACTCAAGAAAGCCAGTAACAGAGAGGGAGGACTGATGATCAAAGGGATTAAGACTGGGCTGGTTTAACCCCCAGAAACAGCTGACCAGACAAAGGTTAACTCTTGAATCCCAGGCATCAGCCTGGGAATCCAGCATGGGACTGATCAAGACCCCCTGAATGTGAGTGTCAGTGAGGAGGCCTAGGTAATCTATTGAGCCTTGGGCAGCAGATCATTACCCATCCCGAGTATACACACGGACTTTGGAATCCCATCCAACAATGTGAGGTGCACTCTCACCCTGAACTCTTGGGGAAGGGTCTAGGCCCTGCCCTATATGAAATGACAGACTATGGACACCCCCATGGAGGGCCTCACCCTCCCTGGGGGAATGAGGGGATAACCTGGGGGGGTTGGGGGGAGGGCATGGGAAGAGGGGAGGGAAAGGGAGAGGGACCTGGAACTGACTTGTGAAGCAACCTTGTTTCTTATCTAAATTTAAACTGAAAAATAAATTTTAAAAAATTAACTAATTAATAAGGAAATGACAAAAATGAGAGTTTCTGAGGAGCCCTGGTTTATCACTCTTTAATCAAAGTCTTCAGTATGCTTAAAATTGAAGAAATGAGCTTATTGACAAGCTCCTAACCTTTATTTAAGTAGGTTGTAGTTACACTACATTTACACATGGAAAGAACAAGTGATTTTTTATCAATCAAAGATTAACAGAGCTCTGAGGAAGCAAACATTTTCTCTGGTAGTATAATCAGAATATTTATCTATTTTTGCAAATAGACAAAAGTTGTGTAATATACAAGCTTTGCATGTTTCTGACATGACCTTCCCAGAAATGACTTAATTTGCAGACTCTGAGATTATGTAGTCTTCCTGCAAACAACTCAATTCATGATGGTACTAAAAGGGGTAATCATTTAAAAAGAAGTTATCTTTATTTCCTCCATAAAAGGTAAATATTTTGACAGGTTTATCCATTCTTAAGAGGTCTTCTTAGTAGCTGGTGCATCTGTGAGGAAAACAAACATCTGTGTATCTAAACATAGAATCACATTTGTGCATGCAAAATAAAGTTTGGGGAGGTAGGCTGCACAGAGAAAAAGCAGAGATGACAGAGCTGCGAGCCACAGAAATGTCAATGCTGGAAAGGGAACTTAGTGTCAATTCACCAAATAGAAAAATGCTTGTTCTGTGCTCTATTTTTCTCATGTGCAGGTGCACATGCATGTGTGTCTGTGCACCTGCCCATGAGAGTACACCTGGAGGCCAGAAGTCAACATTAGGTATCTTGCTCAGTCATTTATTTACCATATTTTGGAAACAAGGACTGCCATTTTATTCCTACTTAACTGTTTCAGTTACACTGGATTGCCAGATATTATCCAGGATCCATTTATCTCCATACTTTTTTGTGCTAGGATTACAGATGTGAACAGCCAGTCCTGACTGTTATCTTCATGCATGTATATGCTAGGTTCAGGTATAAACTTGACAGAAACATACATAGTTGGAAATCTCAGGTGAGGAATAGCCTTCATGAAATTAGCCTGGGATCATGTCTCAAAGGCATATTTTTTTCATAGTGAATTCATATAGGAGGTTTGAATGCCTTGTGGGCATGTGATCACTGGACATTTAAATCTGGGTTGTATTAGAATGTAACTGAGCAAGCCAAACACAGGAAGTCAGGAAGCAGTGTTTTTGCAGAGATTTTGCAATAGCTTCAATCTGTGATGGACTGTATGATAAAAAATGAAATATACCCATGCCTAAATTTATTTTAGTTCATCAACAAAATTCAGAGGAGGACATGCAACAATGCTTTCCCCCATGAGCCATTTCCTAGGTCCAACACTAAAATTTTTTAAATAATAATATTTTTCTTTTAAAATTTTTGTCTTTTCTTGCTTATAGATAATATCCATCTCAAATATATTCACAGTCAATATAAGCTAATATAAATAAAATCCATAATCTTTAATATAGGAAACAATAATTTACCCTCAAAATATAAATATAAAATATATATTGGTGCAAGCAGAAGATGATGTAGTGTATTCCAGCAGAGAGTGAAATTACCTAAAAGATTTTAGCCAACTAAAATAGAGTCATTAATCAAATGCTGTATTCCTAATCATTCATTGTTCTTGTCATTTCTCTGCAGAAGTGATCATGACATCTGGTTTTATATGGTTAATGAGTGTGAAATGATATTGAATTTCTCTTTCCCTAGGGCTCTATGTCCTTTCCCTACTTCCACTATAGAAATAAATGCATAAAATCAGAAGCTATTTGAGATTCATACACTAATGCGAAATAGTCACAGACCAGCCTTTTACTGTTTGCCTTGGTTGGAGTGCTTTTTGCGCCTGAAATACTAATGATGACTATACTCAAATTGTGGCCACTCAAAAGACACTGAAATGAAATCTATAGACAGAAACTAGCAAAGTATCCACATTTGTCTATTTTCTATGTGAGGCTGATGCTACAGGACATGATTTTATGACATCTTCACAAAGTAATTTCTCATTTTCCCTGTTGAAAAAAATATTAGAAACTTTAAAAATACAACGTTTCTTTCCCTACTTGGAATTTATCAAACAATAAATAACCACCTAAAAATAACCATCATAATCCCCTTATCTATTCAATGCACTCAAAATAGAAGAAACTATTAGTGGGTCATGCTTCCACACGTGCTTTAGAGGATATTTCACATTACCAGAATTAACACTACACCATTGACCTTGTCTTTAGCAATTGTACCATGCTCATGGCCATATACATTAGGTATCACATTGATCAAGTCTACAATTAGATGTCATTGTCTTATTCAAATATTTTTTGGTCTAAATAAGATTTATTTTTTTGTTTTTTATTCTTCTCTCATATGTTACATCCCAACTACAATTTTCCCATCATTCCACAATTTCCAGTTCCCCTCTTCACCTCTCCCCTCCACCAGCAACACTATTTCTCTGTTTCCCTTCAAGAAAAAAAGAGCAGGCACCCTATAGATATCCCCTGAACATGGTCTAATATGTTCTAATAAAACAGGGTAAAAATTCTCATAGCAAGGCTGGATATGGCAACCCAATTGGAGGAAAAAGTCTCTAGCACGGCAACAGTGAGACACTCCTCCTACTCAATACTGTTAAGAATTTCACAAAAAACCTAAATAAACAACTACAACATGTATGCAGCGACCCTTGGAAGCTCCGTGACTGTGTCTGTCACTTCAGTCTTAGTAATTCAGTCCCTGTTTAACTGATTGTATGGGCGGGGTTCTTCTGGTGTCTTTGAAAACCCTGAATCCCACAATCCTTTCTTGTAGTCTTTTACTGGGCTTCCCTGGCTTTGACTAATGTTTGGGTGTGGGTCTCTGCATCGGCTCTATTCAGTTGCTGGATGACACCCTATAATGACTACTGTGCTAGGTACTGATCTACAAGTATAACAGAAAATTACTAGGAATCATTTCATTGACTTTTTTTGCCAACGATGTTTGGTTCTATCCTAGGTCTCTGTACTGTCCTGACTTTGGTTCCTAGACAACTAGGTAGTGTTAGCCATAGGCAGTCTCTCTTGATATGGGCCTCAAGGTGGACCAGTCACAGGCTGGCCACTCCCTCAAGTATTGTGCTACCATCACAGCACATCTTACAGCCAAGACAGATTGTGGTGGAAGGTGTTTTGACTGCACTGATGTTCTGGTCCCATTGCCTTGCCCAATTACAGAAGAAAGCCAGTTAATACCCTGTGTGCTTCATCCTTAGGAGACTTCACTAAGGTCAGTTTCCTAGTTTCTACTGCACTAGACTTCTACATTGCTTCACAAATGCTCCCAACTCCAATTGTCTCTCCCAGCATTCTCTGCGTTTATTCCTCCCACCCCTGACCTGATGTCCCCTTTGCGTATCCCCACTCAACCCTAGTCCATCTGAAAAATACACGCTTTATTTCCTTTCCAGGAAGATCAATGCACTCCACTCTTGAGCACTCCTTATTTGTTAGCCTGTCTGGGTATGTGGATAGTAACATAATCTTCCTTTAGAGCTAATATCTATTTATGAGTAAGCACATACAGTGTTTGCCTTCCACAGCCTCAGTTACCTTACTCAAGAAGACTTTTTCTAGTTCCATCCATTTTCAAGCAAATTCATGATGTTATGTTTCATAACAGCTGTACCACATATAGTTTTTATCCATTCTTCAGTTGAGGAATATCTAGGCTGTTTCCAGTTTCTGAATATTATGAATAAAGATGTAATAAACATGGTTGACCAAGGTCCTTGTGGTAGGATGGAGCACCCTGATGTGGAATGTCCTTCAGATTGTTGTGAATATATATATTTCTGTTTTTAGTTGATGAATAAAGCTGTTTCAGCTAATGGTCATCCAGTCTTTAACCAGCCAGGAAGGATAGGTGTGTCTACCTGACTAGGACAATTCTGAGAATATGAACACAGAGTGTGAGTCTCAAGGGAGAAGCCATGTCACTGCCAAGGGAGCAAGAAGACTGGGCATCACAATAAGCCAAGACAATGTGGAGATAGACAGATTAATAGAAATAGGTTAATAATTTGAGATATAGAGTCAATGAGAAGCCTGGGCCATTGTCTAAACAGCTTATAATTAATATAAACTTCTGTGTGTTTACTTAGGACTAAATGGCTGCAGAACCAGGTAGAACAGAAACCTCCATCAACAGCATCCTATAGGTATATGTGTAAGAGATGTATAACTGGGTCTTGAGGTCTATCGATTCCCAATTTTTTGAGAAAACCACATATTGATTTCCTAAGTGGCTGTACTAGTTTGCACTCCCACTAGCAATGAAGGAGTATTCCCCTCGCTTCATATATTTATCAACATAAGCTGTTACTTCTGTTTTCTGTTTTAGCCATTCTGACAGGTATAAGGTGTGATCACCACGTAGTTTTGATTCGCATTTCCCATATGTAAGTGAGTACACACCATGCTTGTCTTTTTGTGAATGGGATACTTAACTCAGGATGGTTTCTTCTAGTGCCATTCATTTGCCTGCTAATTTCAAAATCCCATTGTTTTTTTCCCATGAGTAGTATCGCATTGTGAAATGTACCACATTTTCCCTATCCACTCTTCAGTTGTGGGGCATCTAGGTTTCTTCCAGGATCTAGCTATTACATATAATGCTGCTATGAACTTAGTGGAACAGACATTCTTGTTGTATGAATGGGCGTCTTTTGGGTATATGCCTAAGAGTGGAATTGCTGGGTCATGTGGTATGCTGATTCCCATTTTCCTGAGGAATCTCCATACTGATTTCCAAAGTGGCTGTACAAGTTTGCACTGTCACCAGCAATGGACAAGCATTCCCCTTTCTCCACATCCTCTCCAGCATAAGCTGTCATTGGTGTTTTTCATTTTAGCCATTCTAATGGGAGTAAGATGATATCTCAGGGTTTTTTGATTTGCATTTCCCTAATGGCTAAGGATGTTGAGCACTTTCTAAGGTGTCTCTCAGGCATTTTAGACTGCTCTACTGAGAATTCTCTATTTAGATCAGTCCCCCACTTTTTAATTGTGTCCTTTGGTGTTTTGAAGAGTAGTTTCTTGAGCTATTTGTAAATTTTGGATATCAGCCCTCTGTCAGATGTGGGGTTAGTGAATATCTTTTCCCAATCTGTGTGTTGCCTTTTTGTCTAGCTGACTGTGTCCTTTGCCTTACAGAAGCTTCTCAGTTTCAGGAGGTTCAATTTATTAATTGTCAATCTCAGTGTTTATGCTGCTGGTGTTATGTTCAGGAAGCAGTCTCATGTACCAATTCGTTCAAGGGTACCTCCCATTTTCTCTTCTAACAGGTTCAGTGTGGCTGGATTTATGTTGAGGTCTTCGATCCATTTGGACTTAAGTTTTGTGCATGGTAATATACATGGATCTATCTGCAGTCTTCAACATGCCAATATCTATTTATGCCAGCAACACTTATTGAAAATGCTGTATTTTTTCCATTGTATAATCATAGCTTCTTTGTTGAAAATCAGCAGTTCATAAGTTTGTGGATTAATCTTAGAGTGTTTAATTCGATTCCACTGGGCTTCCTGTCTATTTTGTGCCAATACCAAGCTGTTTTCAGGCCGATAGCTGTATAATAGAGCTTGAAGTCTGGAATGGTGATGCCTCCAGATGGATGTTGAGTAGGGATGTCTTGGCTATCCTGGGTTTTTTGTTTTCCCCTATAAAGCTGAGAATTGTTCTTTCAAGGTCTGCGAATTATTGTGCTGGAATTCTGATGGGAATTGAATTAAGTCTGTATACTGTTTTTGGCAGGATTGCTATTTTTTAGTACATGGGTCCTACTTATCCAAGAACATGGGAGATCTTTCCATTTTCTTGTGTCTACTTTAATTTCTTTCTTTAAAGACTCAAAGTTCTTACAAGACAAGTCTTTCACTTTTTTGGTTAGCGTTACCCAAAGGTATTTTATGTTGTGTGTTGCAACTGTAAAGGGTAATGTTTATCTGATTTCTTTCTCAGTCCTCTTATCGTCTGAATATAGTAGGGCTACTGATTTAATTGAGTTGGTCTTGTATCAGATGTACGAGTTCCCGGTAGAGTTCTTTGGGTCACTTATGTAAACTATCATATCATCTGCAAATAGTGAAAGTTTTTCCTCTTCCTTTCCAATTTGTACCTCCTTGATCTACTTTTGTTGTCTTATTGCTCTAGCTAGAACTTCGAGTACAATATTGAAGAGATATGGGGAGAGGAGACAGCCATCTGGCTCTGGGCTTTTTTTTTTTTTTTGGTTGGGAGACTTTGATGACTGCTTCTATTTCTTTAGGTGTTATAGGTCTATTTAAATTGCTTATCTGTTCTTGATTTAATTTTGGCAGGTGATATCTATCCGGGAAGTTGTCCATTTCCTTTAAATTTTCATATTTTGTCGAGTACAGTTTTTCAAAGTATGACCTGATGATTCTCTGTATTTTCTCAGTGTCGGTTGTCATGTCCCCCTTTTCATTTCTGATTTTGTTAATTTGCATGTTCACATTCTGCCGTTTGGTGAGTTTGGATAAAGGTTTGTCTATTTTGTTGATTTTCTCAAAGAACCAACTCTTTGTTACATTGATTCTTTGTATTGTTTCTTTGTTTCTGCTTTAGTGATTTCAGCCCTCAATTTGATTACATCCTAGCATCTTCCTGGGTGAGTTTGCTTCTTTGTGTTCTAGAGCTATCAGGTGTGCTGTTAATTCTCTAGTGAAACTATTCTCCAGTTTTTTCATGTGGGCACTTACTGGTATGAACTTTCCTCTTAGCACTGCTTTCAAAGTGTCACATAAGTTTGGATATGTTGTGTCTTCATTCTCATTGAATTCTAGGAAGTCTTTAATTTCTTTTTCCATTTCTTCTTTGATCTAGTATTGGTACAATTGTGCATTATTCAATTTCCATGAGTTTGTAGGGTTTCTGCAAATTGTGTTGTTGTTGAACTCTAACTTTAAAGCATGGTGGTCTGATGAGATACATGGAATTATTCCAATTTTTTGCACCTGTTGAGGTTTGTTATGTTGCCAAGTATGTGGTCAATTTTTGAGAAGGTTCCATGTGCTGCTGAGAAGAAGGTATATCCTTTTGTGTTTGGATGGAATGTTCTATAGGTGTCTGTCAAAACCAATTGGGTCATAACTTCTATTAGTTCCTTTGTTTCTTTGTTAAGTCTCTGTCGTGTAGTCCTGTCTAGTGGTGACAGTGGAGTGTTGAAGTGTCCCACTTGAAGTGTGTCAGGTTTTATGTGTGGTTTGAATTTTAGTAATATTTCTTTTATGAATGTGGATGCCTTTGTATTTGGGGCATAGATGTTCAGAATCGAGACTTCATCTTTGTGGATTTTTCCTGTGATGAATATTAAATGACCTCCTTCATTTCTTTTGATTGATTTCAGTTTAAAGT
This sequence comes from Mesocricetus auratus, assembly GCF_017639785.1. NCBI lineage: Eukaryota > Metazoa > Chordata > Mammalia > Rodentia > Cricetidae > Mesocricetus > Mesocricetus auratus. The sequence goes on from NW_024429195.1 coordinate 15,945,910, forward strand.
ATAGTTTATTAAATATTAGGATTGCTACTCCTACTTGTTTCTTGGGACCAACCTTTAACTGAGGTAATGTCTGTCTTTGAGACTGAGGTGTGTTTCTTGTATGTAGTAGAAGGATGGGTTCTGTCCTCGAATGCTTTCTGTTAGCTTGTGCCTTTTTATGGATGAGTTAAGACCATTGATATTGACGGATATTAATAACCTTTGATTGCTCGTTCTCATTTGTTTTAGAATGGTTATCCTTGGTGGTATTGTATGTGGATTTCCACCCATTTTCTCTTTTGGGTGTTGTTAAAGTGGGATTATCTATTTCCTATGTTTTTCTGATTGTAGTTAACTTCCTTGGACTGGAGTTTTCCTTCTAGTAGGGCTGGGTTAGTACATATGTATTGTCTAAATCTGGTTTTGTCATGGAATATCTTGTTTCCCCATCTATAGTGATTGAAAACTTTGCTGGGTATAGTAGTCTGGGCTGGCATCCATGGTCTTTTAGTGTTGATAGAATATCTATCCAGGATCTTCTGGCTTTAAGAGTTTCCATGGAGAAGTCAAGTGTAATTCTTTTGGTTTGCCTTTATATGTTATTAGACTTTTTCCTTAGCTGCTCTAAGTATTCTTTCTTTATTCTATATGCTTTGGGTCTTGATTATTATGTGGCAAGAGGACTATTTTGTGGTCCACTCTATTTGGTGTTCTGTAGGCTTCTCGTACTTTCATTGGCATGTCTTTCTTAAGGTTGGGAAAGTTTTCTTCTATGATTTTGTTGAATATGTTTTCTGTCCCTTTGAGTTGGATTTCTTCATCTTCTTTTATACCTATTAATCTTAGGTTTGTCTTTTCCAGTGTCCTTTATTTCCTGGATATTTTGTATTAGGGATTTGTTTGACTTAAGATTTCCTTTGATTGATGAATCTATTTCTCCTAGTGTGTCTTCAACACTGATATTCTCTCTTCCATCTCTTGTATTCTGTTGGTTATGCTTGCATCTGTAGTACCTGACCCTAGTTTTTCTATTTCTAGCATTCCTTCAGACTGTGGTTTTCGTTGTTGTTGTTGTTGTCTCCATGTCAGCTTTTAACCCTTGCACTCTTTGAAGTGTTTCTTGTAATTTTTGCTTCGTGTTTCCCTCCCTTTTTTGCATTTGTTGGATTTTTTGGTTTGTATTTTTCTTCTATTTCTTTCATTTTTGGTATGTTTTTTTCTTGCATTTCCTTAAGGGATTTTCTCACATCCTCCTTGAGGGCTTCTATCATTTTCATGAAGGTGTTTTTAAGGTCATTCCCTTCTGCTTCATCCACATTGGGGTGTTTAGCTCTTACTGGTGTAGAATCTCTAGATTCTGTTGGTGTCATATTTGTTTTTCTGTTGCTGAGTGAGTTCTTATATTTCCTCTTCCCCATCACTTCTTCCAGTGGGTATATAAAGAGTCTCTTCCTCTCCTGGTGGATAGGTGACCAGCGTTCCTTTCAGTGGGTGTAAGCATATCCAATACTCTCTGGCCTTTTCTCTTTGGCCTGTGCCCTCTGCCCTGGGTGTGGGCAGAAGTTGTCCAGCTCTCTCTTGGGCTCCTGGTTGCTTGCTCATCCATCAGGTAGGGGGAGAGTTGACCTGGCTTCAGTCCCCAGTCCAGGGGATGCTAGAGAGGGCGAGCTGGAGGAATTCGGGTCTAAGATGGGGACCTGGTGCTCACCTCTACTCTCTGCCCTGGGTGTGGGCAGAGTCAACATTTATAATTTTGAAGTTCTTTAGTAGTTGCATCTTGCCCATATTTTCTTATTGTCTAGGAGATACCAAAAATTCATCATTTTTCTCAGTGACTGTTTTCCTATTACTTCTAAGACTCCTGCCTAGATGAGTCATTGCACTGATTTCTAATATTTTGATATGCATAATATTTTCACCTGAACATCTCAATCCCATGAAACACAAAGGAGAATTCTTCTATTTAAATGTAATTTTACCCTTAATTTTACTTCAATAAGTACCTCATTCTCTCTTTTCTAGTGACTTATTTATATCCTCTCTACCACAGATCACATCCTATCTATGCAGATATGAAATCTTAATGTTTTAAACCCCAAGACCATCTCAGCTGCACAAAATCCTGTCACTTATGTATGTGTGCCATCAGTGCTTGCATGTGTACCTCAAATTTTTATCCAGACTGTCATGCCAACTTCTTTGTTTATATGTGAGCAATGAGTCCATATAAATCTATAAAGAATTCTACTTAACTAACTTTTCTTTAATTAGTAACTCTTTCCTACCAGTATGCAAAAGAGCTACTCTTGGTCCATGAAATTGCAAATGGTCAAGATCTTTCACATTTAAGAATTTGGCACATATTTTTCCCATGAATGTTCCATCCTCTATTTTTTCCAGATATATATTACAGCATTGTAGTGATACATTATTTATGATTTATTAAAGCTTGACTGAGGATTCAGAAAAGCAAAGTCAGTCTCAAGCAATAGAGATGAGGCAGTGGTAATATACACCTTTAGTCCCAGCAGTCAGAAGCTAGGAGGTATACACTTTTATTCCTAGGTCTCAGGATTAAGAAATAGATTAATCTCTGTAAGTCTAAGGCCACCCAAGGATACATGAGATTGAATCAGTCTTGATGGGGGAAGTCCTGCGTATTTGTCAATAAAGCACTGTTGGCCAATAGGGAAACAATATAGGTGGAAATAGGACTCCAGGAGGACTCTGGGAAAGAGAAACATAGAAGTCAAGATGTAACACCATGGCATAGGAAGCCCGGAAACCTCTCCGGTCAGAGAAATACTTAGATTAACAATTATGGAGTAATCACTTAAGTCATAGCTAGCCAGTAAGAAACAAGCAAGGCCAACAGCTTCATAATTAATACAGCGGCTTGGGTGTTATTTGGAGACTACAATGTGGCAGAGCCCAGGCGACTGGCTGGTGATAAACCAAAAGCAGCTAGCAAGGAAAAGCCTCTCTTTACAAATGGTGTCAGAAGTGGGATTCATAATTTTTTAAAAAATTGACATAGTGGTAAATAAGTAGAAAAGCCGGCTGTGGTAGTGCATGCCTGTAGGATTTTCTGCAGAGGCAGAGGCAGGCAGATATCCAAAGAGAAACCGAGTCACAGAGAAAAATAAATAAATCAAAGTAAAAGAAATAGAGTAATAAAAATAGATAAATAAGCCACGTAAAGATGGAAAATACACAGAAAGTCTGGATACTGTATGCTATTGTGTTTTTCAGTTTTTTGATTGCTCAGGAAGGAACAACTGCTAAAGTACACTTGATTATAAATGCTGCTAACTTAATCCAACTTCTATCTTTTGAAAATGCCTTGACTTCAAAATTTAAGTATAAGGATATGTTACTTGGAAAAGGAGTTTTTGTTTATGTTTCTACAGAAAATGAAAAGCTGAGGATTCCTTCCAGGCTTCTGTGGTTTGATGAACCAAGACCCCCGGAAGCAGTGGACAAGTGTTCCAACAACTGAAACAGCTAAGATGATGCAGTCTTATAGACCCTGAAACTAAGGACTTATACAGGTTTCTGAGTTTTGTCATGATCCCCATGGTATGAACAGTGCCCCCTTCCAAGCCTGAAGCAGTTTGGAATGATCGACGTCCTAATTCCCATCTTGTTTATAAATCTTTGTTTTCATTTAAATGGGGTTGTTTATAATTGGCAAATGATCACAGCCAATCTCTTTTTAATGGTAAAAAGGGGAATTATGGTATGGGTATGGTTTTTCATTTATTGAGACAAATTCAAGGTCAATTTTGTGACATGTATACTTCTCCTCTTGATAAAGTATTGTACTTATACTGTTCTTTTAAAATGTAATGCATAATTAAATACAGATTATAGATATTTACTTATAATAGTCAGAATTTATAGTTAGGTAAGTTAGGTTTTATAGATATATAGAGATGTATTTGAGACAGATAATCTTCAAACATTTCAAAGACCTTCAGAAAATGGCATTTAAAATGTTTTAGGATTTTTCTTGACAATGAGAATTGAGTCGTCCTGGCAGCACCAATTACGTCTGAGAGGAAGATGGGCATCGAAGAGACTCATTATGGAGTTTGCTTTAACATGGCAAGATTAGCCATTTGGGAAAGAAACTGTTCTTGCCTGTACTGCTTAACTGTTGTTGTATAATCTGGACATGAAGGACCCACAGGAAAGTGACTGCTGAACTGAGTCTTACAGGGTTCCTGCTTCATGGAATAGTCTACGAGACTTTCTGCCGGACACAGAGAAACGACTGACAGACTGCTGATGCAGATGGACAGTTTGAAATTTCCTGCTTTCCTGAGAAGTGTTTCAGACACAATGTGGCCTATGGGCTGAAGATGGATGCCCCAACATTACAGAGGAACTTCAGGTGACTGTCGAGGCAGCAAGATGTCTCTGTCAATCCTAGTGTTTATATAATATCCTTCTGTGGTCTTTGATAGAGTTGAAGGTAGATAGTTATAGTTATAGTTTTCCTTAATTATGATAAAATATAAGCTACATATAAAACTTTGGACTCACAAGGATGGGATTGATGATATTTTCTTTAAATCTTACTGAAATTTGTAACTGTGTTCTTACTTGATAACTGTTCTGTTATATATAATTTGACTATGTTAAAGTTGAGACCATTCTTTTTGTTTAGACAGAAAAGAGGAGATGATGGGGGAAGTCCTGTGTATATGTCAATAAAGCACTGTTGGCCAATAGGAAACCAAGATAGGTGGGACTAGGAATCCTGGAGGACTCTGGGTAGGAGAAAAACACAGAGTCAAGATGTAACACCATGGGAAGCCCAGAAACTTCTCTAGTAAGAGACATACATAGATTAACAATTATGGGTTAATTACTTAAGTCAGAGCTAGCCACTAAGAAACAAGCAAGGCCAACACTTCATAATTAATATAGCCTCCCGTGTCTTTATTTGGGACTGATATGACTCTGGAATCAGGATGGCAGGAAGGCTTCTCTTTACACAGTCTAAAAGAGTAACAGATCATATGCCTTTATTTCCAGCATTAGAAAGGTATAAAAGATAGGATCAGGGTCTTCAATATTCAGGAGGACACATTATTTCTCCAGGCACACTGAGGAAAGGTTACAGACTCAGGCTTAGTGAGAGATTGTGGAGAGAGGATTAGCCCATTTACCTCTGAGGTAGAGGTAAGAAGCTAGTGGCCAGCTGCTTTGTATGCTGATATTCAGATTGAAGTTTGATCCCCAATATTAGTCTCTGGGTCATTTATTTTTCATGTTACATAGAATAAATATAACAAAAAATTCAGTGACATTTCATGATCATCATTATAAAATGTAAAAAAAAAACTAGTCCACACTCAGCTGATAATTCTTGTCCACAATGATTGGAATACAAATATTGGAAGCCATATTTGTTTGTGGGCACAGTTCAGCCCAAAGGCCATATTATCAGTGGATGAAAAGCTCCCTAGCTGGCTCATGGACTCTTTCTTACAGTTGCTGAACTTTTCCTCTAGAAAAACATGGGCTTCTTAGTGCTATATAAGTGTTCAGGGAGATCAACCATGAGGAAACATCTTTGCAAGTACCCAGAAATGGAAAATTCCACTTTTGCCATTATTCTTGTTCAAGGAACTCAAAAATAACCTGGATTCAAGATATAAAAACTTAAACCACTACTTGCTATAAAATATCAATAAATCTGTGAAACTTTTAATTCAGACACAAACATCAGTAGATTCCAGTCATGATTTGCATTTTACATCAAATATCAGTTTCTCTTAAATGCCCCTAGAAGAAACTCATCTTCACATGCCTGTGTCTGTTGTTCTGCTTAATATATTTATTTAATTTTAAAATATATTTTCTCTATTTGGCCTTTTTTTCTACATTATATATTAGAAAACAGCTACTTGAAAATGATAAATTAAAAAATGTTTATTTTTCTTCTTTTACCTATCTAGTGCAGATTATGATTTGCAGTAGTAGGTCTTCTAAAGATGTAGTTTGCATATGCATATTTCCTAATAATTAATATAAATCATAATTTTTATAAAATGGATTACATAACAATAGAGCAGTGAGTGCATCTTTTGGAATAAACAATGTAAGAAGATGGAGAGAATTCTGTTGTCACAAATCTGGTGTAATAACTGTGGGTGAGGAGAGGTTAAGCTGCAGAATGGAACAGGATGTATTAATGGAAGCATGATTGACTACACAGAGGAAGGATGTGTCTTCTGCACAAGATGGTCTCCTCACAGATGAAATGTTCGCTTGGCTCTGAGAGCTGTGTTTTGAGAGAGACACAGAACAACATGAGACTATGACAGTGCGACATCTGAAGCACTGAAGGGACTTGGAATGCTCAGCTTCTCAAAGCCTGAGGGACAAATATAATTGATATCTCCAAGCACCAAGCATCTGTCACACTTAGGATTATGTCCTCTATTTTCCTCAAGAACTCTGACTAATCACATGTCAAAGATGAATTTCACAATTAAAATGACACTTAAGCAACCCAGAAAGATTACGCAAAGGAGGAAAAAGATTTTGAATTTTTCTGCCAGCATTTTCTTCATTGTATATTGCTACTCTACTTTACATCAGAGTTTAGATTTGGAAACTTCTTGTCATTTTTGGTGTAGCAATTATGCTTGCTTTCAGTAGTAATAAGTGAGTCAATTAAATTCCTCTCTTTGTGTCCTTATAATCATGTATTCACCAAATCTGAGTTATGCTTAAATCACCTAGGCCATGTCAGTGCTCAAAATACAGTATTGAGAAAAATCACTGTGGATGATGTTATGCTGGTTTCTAGTTAGAAAAGTACACCAGGAACTGAGAATACAATTTAGAAAATTTAATAACAATGTGTAATGGGGCATTTTTGTTCTTACAGAGGATTCAGGTTCAATTACAAACACCCATGTGGTGGCTCATAATCATAAGTAATCCCTATTCCTAGAAATCTAACAGACATTCATATACGAGTGCACAGGCAAAGCACTTATATGCATAAAAAACAATAAATAGGGCTGGAACATGGTGGTGCAGGCCTTTAATCTCAGCACTGGGGGAGGCAGAGGCAGGTAGATCTCTGGGACTTTGAGGCTAGCCTCAAAGCTATACAAAGAAACCCTGTCTCAAATGAAAAACTATACAATAATTAAAACTTTTAAAATTGTATTATAAAAGAATTCAATATGTTAAATAGGATGTCACACTTCTATAAAACACATTCATTCATTTATTTTTTATTATTTTAATTTTAAATAGCTTGTTTTACAGGTCAATTCCAGTTCCCTCTCCCTCTCATTCTCCTGCACCCCCCCATCATACACCCCCCAGCCTCCCACCCTATTGCCATTTCCTTCCACATAGGGGCAGGGTCCAGGCACTCCCCCTAAGAGTTCAGGCTGAGAGAGTATCCCTCTTTGTGTTATGGACACACGATGTCTGTTTGTATGCCAGGGATGAACCCTTATCCACTGCCCATGGCCCCATAGGTTGCCCAGGCCTCCTCACTGTCTCTCACATTCAGGGGACCTGGATCAGTCCCATGCTGGACTCCCAGCTGTCGCTCTGGGGTCCAAGAGCTCTCCCCTGTTCAGATCAGCAATCTCTGCTGGTTTTGCTAGCCCATTCTTTGCCAATTTGCTCATCACTCCTCTCTCTCTGTCACTGGGTTCCATGGGTTCAGTTCTGTGTTTGACTGTGGGTGTCTGCCTCTGCTTCCATCAGTCACTGGAAGAAAGCTCCAGGATGGTTATAGACATCAAGTTCATTATCAGGAATGGGCATTCGAGGCGGTCTCTCCACTATTGCTTAGCTTGCCAGTTGGTGTCGTTCTTTTAGATCACTAGAGGTCTCACTGGTGCCTGATCTGTCTTCTAACCTATGAGTCCCTCTTCCCCCTCTTTTACCCCCCACTCAACTCTGTTCCCCCATGACCTACTCTCTCTTCCTCTTCTCCCCCTCTCTTCTTCCCAGCTCCCACTCCTCTCCCCCACCTCTCGCCATGTTCCCCATCTGTTCAGAGAATCTTCCCTCATTCCTCTTCTCTAGGGTACCATGCATATATCTTAGGTTCTTTCCTGTTTGCCAGACTCTGTGTCAGTGGAAGTGCAGATTGGCACTATCTTGATCCATGTCTAAAATCCATATGAATGAGTACATACCATGTTTGTCTTTTTGTGACTGGGTTACCTCACTGAGGATGGTTTCTTCTAGTGCCATCCATTTACCTGTGAATTTCAAGATCCCATTGTTTTTTCTGTTGAGTAATTCTCCATTGTGTAAATGTACCACATTTTCTTTATCCACTCTTCAGTTGAGGGGCATCTAGGTTGCTTCCATTCATTTATTTTTTATATTTTTCTAAAGTAAAATTTAGCACATGTGATAGTGAATGTCACCTAAAATACAAGCCTGTTGCCATGCATATCTGGAAGGCATTATATGGATGTGACTGATTGCAGTGGGATTGTTCACATAATTGATAACATGACAGCACCATTGCATGCAATGGACTGAATAATAAAGAGAAAATAGGCTGAGGATCAGCATTTCTTTCTCTCTGCTTCTTGATTGCAGCTGCATCATCACTATCTGATGCATGCTCCTGGCATGTCTTTCACACCATCATAGACTGCCTCCCATGAAATAGTAAACCATGATAAACTTCCCCTTCCTCACAAAAGTAATGATTAACTAAGGCAGTGCAAACTGATCAAAACCTCCAAGGTTTCATTTAATCAATTAATTAAAAATTAATCTGTGAAATAACAGAGCATTCCCCAAAGTTTATTTTCAAGTTTAGGATGGGTGTATTTTTAAGTTTTATGTGCTGTTGGCATTATAATGCATGCAATATTACCTTATATTGAGCCTAAGGTGTGACACTAGGAGTTAGTTTGTATATGACAAATGAAGTTTTCTTTGTTGTGAGTCTCTAAGAATAATCATCTTTTTCCAAACATTTCCTAAGACTGTTGACATACAAGAATTATTAAACTCCCATGTCCCAGTTCACTTGAAAATGCTGGGGGCACATTCACACTTAGGCATTTTTTGTAATACTGGTGAGTATTCACTTTATAATTCCTTTGAAGATCATAACATAAATTGTTGGAATAACAAAATAAATATTGGTAATGGAAATATTAAATGGATTAGAAAGGAATGTTATTAAAATACTTTGTAGAAAATAGACATAATATGAACAGTGGAATTCAAAATGATTTAACACCTCAAGTTTTATTATCTATTTTTATTTATGAAAGAGAGTCTACCAATATGATGATTAATGCAACATTCTCTCCTGTGGTGCAATTATGTTGTGCATCTCTTATGAGTTCTTTCTTCTAACATTTTGACAAAGCCAACATTCTTAAATCTCAATTTTGATAGGTAAACAAAGGTAAAATGATCATAGAATCTAAGGTTCCTCCACTTTGACAAATATGGATTTGTTACATTTGGTTTGCCCTTTTATTTTAGTTCAAATCCCCACATATTGCATTTATTTTATACAGTCTTTTTTCTAGTTTCATTTTGACAAGTCTCACCCTTTAATTACTTGTGTAAAGAAATAATACCTGTTTAATTCACATTATACATTTCCTTAATATTTTGTGTGACTTAAGCAATGTTATTTATTATAGTTTTTATTATCATTATTTATTTTAATTTTAAATAGCTTGTTTTACATGTCAATCCCAGTTCCCTCTCCCTCCCCTCCTCCCGCACTCCCCTTCCCCCCCACCCTCCCACCCTATTGCCAAATCCTTCCACATAGGGGATATATAGAGTCTGTCACTTCACTCTGGGTAGGGTACAGGCACTCCCCTAAGAGTCCTGGCTGAGAGAGCATCCCTCTTTGTGCTATAGGCACACGATGACTGTTTGTATTCCCGGGATAGACACTGATCCACAATTCAGGGCCCCATAGGTTGCCCAGGCCTTCTCGCTGACACTCACATTTGGGGGGTCCAGATCAGTCCCATGCTGGCCTCCCCACTGTCAGTCTGGGGTCCAAGAGCTCTCCCCTGTTCAGATCAGCTGTCTCTGCTGGTTTTGCCAGCCCAATCTTTGCCAATTTGCTCATCACTCCTTTCTCTCTGTCACTGGGTTCCTTGGGTTCAGTTCAGTGGTTAATTGTGTGTTTGCCTCTGCTTCCATCAGTCACAGGATGAAGGCTCCTGGATGGTTATAGACATCAAGTTCATTACCAGGAATGGGCATTCGAGGTGGTCTCTCCACTATTGCTTAGCTTGCCAATTGGTGTTATCCCTTTAGATCACTAGAGGTCACTCTGGTGCCTGAACTGTCTTCTATCCTATGATTCCCTCTTCCCCCTATTCTACCCCCACCCACTCAACTTCCTGATCCCCCATGACCAACTCTCTTCCTCTTCACTCCCTCTCTTCTTCCCAGCTCCCACACCCCCCACCCCTCGCCGTGTTCCCAATCCATTCAGAGGATCTTGTCTCAATCCTCTTCTCTTGGGTAGTATGCATATATGCATATCTTTTAGGTTCTTTCCTGCTTCCCAGACTCTTTATCAGAGGAAGTGCAGACTGGCACTATTCTGATCCATGTCTAAAATCCATATATTAGTGAGTGCCTACCATGATTGTCTTTTTGCGACTGGGTTACCTCACTCAGGATGGTTTCTTCCAGTGCTATCCATTTACCTGCCAATTTCAAGATTCCATTGTTTTTTTCTGCTGAGTAATACTCCATTGTGTAAATGTACCACATTTTCTCTATCCACTCTTCAGTTGAGGGGCATCTAGGTTGCTTCCAGGTTCTGGTATTACAAATAATGCTGCTATGAACATAGTGGAGCAGATGCCCTTGTTGTATGAATTTGCCTCATTTGGATATATGCCTAAGAGTGGAATTGCTGGGTCTAGTGGTACATTAATTCCCATTTTCCTGAGGAATCTCCATACTGATTTCCAAAGAGGGTGTATGAGTCGGCACTCCCACCAGCAGTGGAGGGGTGTTCCCCTCTCTCCACATCCTCTCCAGCATAAATTGTCTCCGGTGTTTTTGATTTTAGCCATTCTGACAGGAGTAAAATGGTATCTCAGAGTTGTTTTGATTTGCATTTCCCTGATGGCTAAGGATGTTGAGCACTTTCTTAAGTGTCTCTTGACCATTTTAGCCTCCTCTATTGAGAATTCTCTGTTTAGTTCTGTACCCCACCTTTTAATTGGATCCTTTGGTGTTTTGGTGACTTGTATCTTGATTTCTTTGTCAATTTTGGAGATTAGCCCTCTGTCAGATGTAGGGTTAGTGAATATCTTTTCCCATTCTGTGGCCTGCCTTTTTGTCTTTTTGACTGTGTCCTTTGCCTTACAGAAGCTTTTTAGTTTCAGAAGGTCCCATTTGTTAATTGTCGATCTCAGTGTCTGTGCCACTGGTGTTATGTTTAGGAAGTGGTCTCCTGTACCAACTCATTGAAGAATATCTCCCACTTTCTCTCCTAAAAGTTTCAGTGTGGCTGGATTTATGTTGAGATCTTTGATCCATTTGTACTTAAGTTTTGTACAAGGCGATAAACATGGATCTATCTGCAGTCTTCTGCATACCAGTACCCAGTTATGCCAGCACCATTTGTTGAAGATGCTTTCTTTTTTCCATTGTACAGTTTTAGCTTCTTTGTCAAAAATCAAGTGTTCATAGGTGTGTGGGTTAAAATTAGGGCTTTTGATTTGGTTCCATTGGTCTACCTGCCTATTTTTGTGCCAATACCAAGCTCTTTTCAGGACTATAGCTCTATAATAGAGCTTGAAGTCAGGTACGGTGATGCCTCTTGAAGTTCCTTTATTGTATAGGGTTGTCTTGGCTATCCTGGATATTTTGTTTTTCCATATAAAGTTGATTAATGTTCTTTCCAGGTCCTTGAATAATTGTGATGGAATTTTGATAGGGACTGCATTGAATCTGTAGACTGCTTTTGGCAAGATTGCCATTTTTATTATGTTGATCCTACCAATCCAAGAGCATGGGAGATCTTTCCATTTTCTGGTATCTTCTTTAACTTCTTTCTTTAAGGATACAAAGTTCTTGATATACAGGTCTTTCACTTCCTTGGTTAACATTATCCCCAGATATTTGATGCTGGTTTTGGCTATTGTATTATAATTTTATTAAATTTGCTCATTCTGTTTATTGCCACATAAGTTGATAAGACAAAATATCTTATTCACACTATTTAATTTACCGTCCTGTTTTTTATCTGTTTATTTTTAAAAGCCTTATGAGACATAAGATGTCTTTACAACTGTTGTCTTTGTTGTAAAGGTATGTATCTGTCTGTTACAGGATGTTTTAACATTCACTAGGGGAGCCATCCTCAACCTTCCTACTTCTTCTACTCTTTAATACAGTTCCTCATATTGTGGTGACTCCTAAACATAAAATTATTTTATTGCTACTTGATTACTGTAATTTTGCTACTGTTATAAATTGTAATAAAATTATCTGCTATGCAGGAAAACTGACAAGTTACCCCAAAAGCAGGCTTGACCCACAGGTTAGAAAACATTGCCCTAGTATCAGTATTTCATTGGAGGGTGCTAAATGGCAAGGCTAGAACCACAGTTTCACTTCTCTACTTTTATATATCCACTGCTGATGTACTGTTTCAATTTACCACCTAAAACTATGAATTTTTTTATTAAATGAGCACTAAAGATTTGCATTAATATTAAAATAAAGTATTTCTAAATTCTTTTTCTTTGCTCTCATGCCTTTTTCCTTAAGTTGAAAATCTTTTTAAGGCAAAATAATTGCTTGTTTCTCTATGATGATTTTCTGTTCTATTTGTTTATCTACCCTTAAACTTTTAAAAACAATGATACTAATATTTATAATGTAAACATTTTAATTTGAAACAGTTTGCACTAGTTCACATATTAGAATACCTGTTCACAGATGGTGGAATTCTTCTGACAAGTTGGAGAACCTTTGGAATACTGAGTACTATTTGAGATGTCTTGTCATTCTTTTGAACCACAATATGTCTTTCCTAATAAGATTATTTGGTAAGATTAACATATTTTAAGATTCCAACAATCACCATGTGATTAAATGAGAAAGAAATGGTTTGGCTTGCATTTCAAGTTTTGCCATTTTAGAAAATTTTCACTAATTTTGATCAAATTAAGTAACTAAATTTTAATATGAACACAAAAGTTATATACTCAGATAAGTCTGTCATTGTTTCATTTCCTGTATGTCATAATTTTTTCTGTTCCATATCTAATAATTTCATTAATTTCATTTGTAAACCATAAACTATATGATGCATGTGTCATGAATATATATTTACTTCTATTTGCATTTACCCTCTTAGTGTGTTTCCAAGGGTAGTGTAGTGGTCATATTAATGTATGAGTTAAAATATATAATCAGTCCAGCTTGTCATGAGCTTTTGGGTTATTTGTAGCTTAGTTTTGACAAAGAAATCAATTATACACACACACACATATCACACACACAGTACGTGTGGATGTACTTTTAATACTTTTCTTAGAAACATATTATGAATCTACCAGAGGATGAATTGTTCTGTAAAGGTACAGAATAATAAGCTGTTTTTCAAGCCTAATGGCTAGTCTATTTGTAGCTCCTAGTAACTATATGTGTGAACATGGAATACATGCGTTTCTTGTAATCACATAAAATCTGTTTCTACTATTATATTATTTTTAAAAATATAGGAACATTATTTCATCATGTTTAGAAGTGACAATTACTTATATTTAGAATATTGCACATGACTGTTTTTCATGCTACAAATTCAAGTAGCATCATCAGCAACAGGTGCACAATAGTTACATGACTTTTGAGATTAATACTCTTATCAACATGGATTAATTATTTTGCAATTTCTTCACAGGTAAACTTTTCTCTGTTGATAATTCTGCAGGAGATATGGAATAGCAATATATTTAGTTTGTGAAGGTCCACAGACAGAAAACCTGGATGATAGACTTCAGTCAATCTGATGTTCAAATAAACAGTTTTTGATGATGTCCAGTATAAAATGCCATTTTGTCCTATCCATCACATCTACAAATATCAGAATCAAAGAGGAGTCTTCTCAAGTGAGCATTTGGTGGAGCTTCCAGAATTGTCACAGCCATATTTGCAATGTTAATAATACAAGTGTTCCCTCCCATCACTGTAAGATAACCATGTTATACTTTACCCATCTGGGTCAGGACCTATTTTTCTAACAACTATTTCAGAACACCAGAGTCATTTGAGGGTTAAAGACTGTGGATGACAGCAGTTAAGTAGCACAGTGCACCTGTCAGATGTCCAGCTGGTTCACATGGAACTGAACATAAGGCTGACTGGCTCTTTGCCAGAGATTCTAACATATCCTGAAGGGTGCCATATTGACAATTATGGATATGCAAAATTGTTCACACATTTAAGGTGAAGAGCTGACTTATTTTGAGCACATATCTTTGTGTGATTTATTTGATGGCATATGGGGTCATGTTGAAGCCGAGTCCCTTGGGGTAAGATTGCTGTAGCAACTAACTCACTCTAAATCATAGCTGCTGTTCAGATACCTTGAAAATTATCCTTCTAGGGTTTAAGCCATTACTCTGAAAGATTAGGAGAAAGGTAAATTATTATCTCTATAATAAATAATAAATAAATAGATCAGAGCTGGGAGAGCTATGATAGATAATTAAACAACCATGCATATTTGATGATGATATACTGTAAAATAATGTAAAAGTAATTAAGACTATCTTCTGGTAAATTATGCAAGGATATTTCCAATAAAATACTTAACTGTTTCCCAGATTTCATTTTGAAAATAGTACATTCTGTTTCCATTAATAGTCATTTTTTTCAGTGTTCATTTCTTTTATTTTAACTTAACACTTTCTCTTTCCAGCTCCTCCCCACCAAGAAAATTCTCCCATTGAAATTCTAATACATCCTACAATGTCCATTAAAATCTCAGCCTTCTCTATAAGCATAGGTGAGTCCCTCTAATGCATGCCTCTTTCTAACTAGAATTCCCCCATGGTTTTTAACAGTGCTTCCTGGTTTTGATTATACAGATACATGCCACATAACAATGTCACAAGCAGTGCTGAGCTGCAGATGACAATAAGGTCACAAGATTGTAATAGGAGTGAGAAATTCTTCTCCCCTTAGAAACATGACTGACACCATGACATTAGAGCACACATTGCTCACTCCTTTCACTAACATTTGTATAAAGGCCTGTTGTGTCTATGCCTCTTGTATAAAAGTATAGTGTCTGGAAGGATGATGAACCACTATGCTACTGGCACATACATACATACATACATACATACATACATACATACATACTTATCTGCCTCTATCTCCCAAATTCTGGGATTAAAGGTGTGTGCCACCATAACTCAGGATTAGTTAATTTTTCTATTACTGTGATAAAAACACCATTATGATGGCAACTTACAGAGAAAATGGTTTATTAGGGGCTTACAGTTTCAGAGGGCTAAATCCATGACCATGGTTGAGAGCATGGCAGAAGTTAGATATTCATGGCACTGAAGCAGTAGTTGAGAGTTCATATATTTACGCACAAGCATGAAGCAGAGAGAGCTAACTGGGAATGGAATAGGTTTTTGTTGTCATTATGTTTTATTTTGTTGGTTTGGGTTTTTCTTTTTTTCAAGAAAGGGTATCTCAGTGTATCCCTGGCTGTCCTGGAACTCATTCTATAGACCAGTATCATTTTATTAAATTTTAAAAACAATCTTTTCTCATTTTATATACCAACCACAGTTCCCACTCCCTCCATCCTCCTCCTCTCCTCCCTTCTCCTCCTCCCCCCATCCCATGCTACATCTACTCCTCTGAGTGGGTAAGACTTCCCATGGGGAGTACAGGAAGTCTGGAACATCACTTTGAGGCAGAACGGAGGCCCTCCCACCTATATCTGGGCTGATAAAGGTATCCCTCCAAGGTATCCCTAGGGATAAATCCTGGTCCCACTGTCAGTGACCCCACAGAGTGCCCAAGCTAGACAACTGTCACCCACATTCAGAGGACCTAGTTTGTTCTTATGCAGGTTCCCCTGCTGTCAGTCTGGAGTCAGTAAGCTCCCACTAGCTCAGGTCAGCTGTTTCTGTGGATGTTCCCTAACTTGTCTTAATATCTTTGCTCATATTATCACTCCTCCCACTCTTCAACTGGACTCTGAGAACTCAGCCCAGCACTTAGCTGTAGATCTTTGCATACACTTCCATCAGTTACTGGATTGATGCTCTATGATGAAAATTCAGGTTGTCATCAATCTATTTACAGGAGAAAACCAGTACAGGCACCCTGTCCACTGACTTTTAGGGTCTTAGCTGTGGTCATCTTTGTGAATTCCTGGGAATTTTCCTAGTGTCAAGTTTCTTGATAGGCCCATAATGACTCCCTCACTCAAGATATTTCTTTCCTTGCTCTACCTCTCTGTCTTTCCCCCATCTTGGCCATTCCATTCCCTTGTGTTCAAGGAGGGAGGAGAACATGTATGTATACTCTTATCATTGTTCGAGAATATTCAGTCCCATAAAAATATTAACTATAAATTAACATGCGGTGTTGCACTGATAGCAGTCCCCATTCCTCTTGAGTTCACTGAAGGCATGTAGTTCCAGCTACTCTCGAGGCTAAAGCAGAGGGATCATAAGTTTGTACAATGCCAGCCTGGATAACAGAGTAAGTTCAGGACCTGGATAATCCTGTTTCAAAACTCAAAAGTCATAAAAAGCCTAAGGATACCGCTTAGTGGTAGAATGATTCTCAGTATGTGTGAAGGCCTGGGTTCAATCCCCTGTTTTTGTTTTTTGTATTATTATTGTTTTTGGGATCGACATGTGAAACAAGATTGTTTCTAACATTAATAGCCATTTACTCTTATTCAGAATCAGGTTTGTATTATGTTTATCTGTGAGTATTCTTATATTATTACTTTCAAACACCACATAATAGGTTCAATTATTTTTTACTTTATTATACCTTTAACAAACCCTTTCTTTAGGGTAGGATACCATATTCAGTGGCAGTAGGACCATGATATAATACTGGTACATGGACTGGCCTGTTGGTGTCTACTCCCAGTCATAGGATGCCATGTACAGTCTTAAAGCATGGGAGAGGGGCCTGTCCCTGTCCCAACTATTTTGTTAGACTTTTCAACTCCTCTTGGGAACCCTCACCCATGAGGATAAGTATACTGGGGGTGGGTTAGTGGGTTGGTGAGGAGATGTGGGAGGAATTAAGGGTGGTAAGGGGAGGAGTAGGAGGGAGAACTGTGGTTCCAATGTAAAAAGAAATATAAAAATAAAAACTGGAGAAAAACCCTTATTCCTCATGTTATTCTTTGTATGAGGAAGTTTTCATACTCAGATCATTTTCTTAGATTAAATTTCTGAAGCATGTTAATTATTTCTAAACAGAGTCATGGAGCTTACAAGGTAAAGTACCTTTGTAATTAAAGAAGTAAAAGACATGCTTATTGTGAATCAACACAAAAACATGAATTGTAGTCATTGCCAGATAAAATATTTGCTTCTGTATTGTTTAAATTATGCATAGATTTTCCTTGTTTTAATCTCTAGAAATGAAAGACCAATAACTTATAATAAAAATATTGCTGTAATGTTCAGGGTTTTCCCTGCTGTAGACAATTTTAAATAATTTTAAAGATTTAAGAAGTTTATTCATCCTGTAAATTAACATGTATAGAAACATTATCTTCATATTCCTCCTTTGCCTCTGAAAGCACATTTGTCTAAACTCACTTAATTCTAGGTTGGACATACACCCTTAAATTTAGTTGGTTTAATCTGATCATCACTATTGATATATGAATTCATTTGTTACTACATAATTTCAACACTTTTCCCTCTTCTAGTTACCTGTTGTTGATGAATCTCACCACTATTATTTTACTTCACTTTAGTTATTAGAAATATTTACATTCTCTAAGACTATTTTACAGATTTGGTGTAAATTGCACAGTTTTTCTTCTTACACTTGATTCAGAATTCATTGATAATATACTGACTTCCTTTAGTAAAATCATCTGCTAATGATCTCAAAAACACTCAGCACCTGCTCCTTAAAGATTTTATATGTAGTGGTGACTACTGGAGGAAGTTCAGATTCCTCCATAGTGCAGTGAATCTGTGGCATAAAGTATACTCCAGTGAGATACATATCCAATCACTCATAGTCCTGTAAGCAAGCAAAAGAACATGTATTTTTTTCTAACAAAATATTTAAATACGGTTTTTTTGGGTTTTGGTCTGTTAATAACCTCTCTACCAGAGTTGAGTAGAAACAGACTCCTCAGATGATGTCATGCACCATTTAGAACCAGTAACAACTTCGCTTTTAAATATGTGAATACTAACCAAAGCTTTACCCATACCACATTCCCTGCCCCCTCTCCAGTTACAAGTGTAACTCTGCCTGCACCCTGCACCTGAAGGAATACATGAATGTCTGAGACCCTGGCTGGAAAGCCTTGCTCTTTACACCCTAGCCCTCACCACTCTCTCACCCACAGGACCATCCAGGGACAAGGCAACAGTACCTACTCCATTAACCAGCCCCAGATGTCTCACCAACAATCATCTTCATCCCACACCTGGAAGGACAACAATCACCAGAGACACAAGTACCAACTACACACAAGGGGAAGATACCCCAACTGCATTTGAAGGAAGAGTGACCAACAGAGCTACAGGACCCACATTTGCCAATTGGATGAGGAGATGGGTAGACAGACATCCGTGTTAAGAATACATTCAACAACACAAAGAGCAATATGACACCACCAGAAACCAGTGATCCTACATCAGCGAGACCTGAACAGCCAAACATAGATGAAGGAGAAGAAAACAGTCTTAAAAATAACCTTATGAAGATGATACAGTCCCTTAAAGAAAAAAAATGAAATGTTCCCTGAAAGAAATGGAGGGAAAGATGAAAAAATGGGAGAAATAAGTAAGCCCCTTAAAGAAAGACAAGGTAACAAAGAAAATAACAATCAAGTCCAAGATCTGAAAATTGATATAAAGGCAATAAAGAAAACACAAACCAGGGGAACCAGAATGCGAAAGATGGAAGAGAGAATCTTAAGTATTGAAGATACAATAGAGGAAATAGATTCATTAGTCAAATAAAATGTCAAATCCAATAAATTCTTATCACAAAATTTCTAGGAAATCTGGGACACTGTGAAAAGACCAAACGTAAGAGTATTAGAAGAAGGAAAAGGCTGGCTCAAAGGCACTGAAAATATATTCAATTAAATCATAGAAGAACACTTTCCCAACCTAAAGAAGGGTATGCCTATGAAAGTACAAGAACACCACATACATTGAATAACAAAAAAATAACCTTGCCAACACTAAACATATAGAATAAAGAAAAAACAGTAAGAACTGCAAAGGAAAAAGATCAAGTAACATATAAAGGCAGATTTATCAGAATCACACCAGATTTCTCAATGGAAGCTCTGAAAGCTAGACGGTCCTGGACAGACATTATGTAAACACTAACAGACATGGATGCCAACCCAGACTACAATGAACAACAACGTTTTCAATCACCATAGATAGAGAAAGCAAGATGTTCCATGGAAAAAACAGACTTAATAATAATCCACAAATCCAGCCCTACGGAAACTACTAGAAGGAAAACTCCAACCTAAGGACGTTGGCTTCAACCTCTCCATCCCCCCCCCCAAAAAAACCACAGGCAACAGATAACCTCACACCAGCAAACTACAAAGAAGGAAAATATACAAACACTACCAACACCATCAACAAAAATATAACAGGAATTGAAAATCACTTGTTATTAATATCTCCTAATAATAATGGTGTCAATTCACCTATGAAAAGACATGGGCTATCAGAATGAAAAGGAAAACAATATCCATCCTTCTTCTGCATATAAGAAACACACCTCAACCTCAAAGACAGACATTATCTCAAAGTAAAGGGTTGGTGAAAAATTTGCCAATGGAATGGAACTAAGAAACAAGTGGATATAGCTATCTTAATATCTAACAAAATAGACTGCAAACTAATATTAATCAAAAGAGAAGTAGAAGGTCATTTCATAATTATCACAGGGAAAATTCAGCATGATGAAGCCTTAATTATAAACATTCATCTACCAAGTATAACAAGAATTTAATGATTTTGAAGAAAGAATTTTGAGAGGATATAAAAAAATGTAAAGGTCTCCCATGCACTTGGATTAGTAGGATCAAAATAGTAGAAATGAACAACCTTACCAAAGACAATCTACAGATTCAAGTGCAGTAACCATCACAATTCCCTCACAGTTATAAAAAAAATCAATACTCAACTTCATATGGAAAAAATAACTCAGGATAGTCAGGGAACTTCAATATCCCTGACTTCAAGCTGTACTATTGAGCTATAGTAATATAAAACAGGTTGACATTGGCATAAAAACAGATTAAGTGGGTCAATGGAATCAAATTGACGATCCTGTTAATAATCCACACACTAATGAATAACTGATTCTTGACAAAGAAGCTGTAGTTGTAAAATGGAAAAAAGAAATCATCCTCAACAAATAGTGCTGGCATAACAAGATGTAGACAAGAAGAAGAATGCAAATAGATACTTATCTATCCCCATTCATAACACTCAAGTCCCAGTGGATCAATGACCTCAACATAAATCCAGGTTAACTGAACCTGATAGATGATAAACTTGGGGATAGCATTGAACACAAAGGCACAGGAGACAACTTCCTAAATATAACCAGTAGCACAGACACTGAGAGCAGCGACCAATAAATGGAACCTCCTGAAACCGAGAAGCTTCTGTAAAGCAAAGATCAATCAGCAAAACAGCAGCCTACAGAATGGAAAAAAGATCTTCACCAACCTCACATCTGACACAGTGTTGATCTCTAAAATATGTCAAGAATCTAGGCTCCAGCCAAGTAACCCAATTAAAAATGGGGTAAAGATCTAAAAACAGAATTCTCAACAGAAGAAACTCAAACGGGTGAAAGATATTTAAGGAGTTGCTCAGCATCTAGCCTTCAGGGAAATGCAAATCAAAAGGACTCTGTGATAACATTTGAAACATCTGAATGGCTAAGATCAAAATAACTGCTGACACTTACATTGAAAAGGATGTGGAGTAAGTGGAACACTGCTCCACTACTGGTGGGAGTACAAACTTATACACCTACTTTGGAAATGAGTATGGTGGATTCTTGGAAAACTGGGACTCAATCTACTTCAGTACCATGCAATACAACTCTTGGGCATATATCCAAAGGATGCTCCATCATACCACATGGACACTTTCTCAACTATGTCCATAGCAGTATTATCAAAATAGCCAAAGCCTGGAAACAACCTACATGTCCCTTGATGGAAGAATGGAAAAAGAAAATGTGATACGTTTACACAATGGAGAATTACTCAGCTGTGAAAAGCACAGTCATCGCCGGGCGGTGGTGGCACACGCCTTTAATCTCAGCGCTCGGGGGGGGGGGGGGGCAGGGGGGTGGCAGGGGGGGAGGCAGAGGCAGGCAGATCTCTGTTAGTTCGAGGTTGGGCTGGACCGACAGCCTCCAAAACAATACAGAGAAACCCTGTTTCGTAAAAACCAAAAAGAAAAGAAAAAAAAAAAAGAAAAACACAGGCATCATGAAATTTGCAGGCAAATGGTAGGAACTAGAAAAAAAATGATCCTGAACATGGTAAGCCAGATCCAGAAAGACAAACACAGTATATACTAATATGTGTATGTTATATGAAGAGTAAAGGATAACCAGGCTATAATCTATAGCTCCAGAGAAGCTACACAAAAAAGGGGAACCATAGGGAATAGTAACTGCAGCAAGCTTGACTTGGCCCCAGAAGACAGAGCAACCAGGAGCCTGCTGAGAGAACCTGCCTACTCCTGCCCACACTCAGGGCAGAAAGCAGAGGAGCGCTCCAAGACCACTTCCTGATACTCACCTCCTTCCTCTGCCCTCTCTGAGACCTCCTGGGCTGGGAACTGCAGCAAGCTCAACTTGCCCCTAGAGGACCAAGTGATCAGGAGCCTGTTGAGACAGCCTGCCAACTCCAGTGCACACCCAGGTCTGAGCACAGAGGGCAGAGGTGAGCTCCAAGCCCCTTCCTGGTCCCCATTTACTTCTGCTCGCCCTCTCCTGCATCTCCTGGACTACGAACTGCAGTAGGTTCAACTCGCCCCTGAGGAACAAGCAAGCAGTAGACTGCTGAGAGAGTCTGCCTATACCTGCCCCCATGCAGGGCAGAGGGCAGAAGGCAGAAGGCAAAATTCAGAGTGCAGAGGGCAGAGCTCCCACCCACAGGCAGAGGGAGTGCCTCAGGCACATTTGCACCCTCTGTGAGACCCATCAATGAATTGGATCTGCTTGCACCCACCAGGAAGAGAACCTTAAACCCATACTCACCAGGAAAGGAAGAGACCCCCCACCTATTCCCACTGAAAGAAGGGATTGAGATGACAAAACAACGGACACTGAGGAAACTAGATAATCTTTAGGTTATTCTTTGAAACCCTGTACTACACAAAATTCAAAAATTTAAAGGAAATAGACAATTTTCTGGATAGGTATCACTTACCAAAATTAAATCAAAAGCAGATAAGAAATCTAAACAGGCCAATAATCCCTAATGAAATAGAAGCAGTCATCAAAAGTCTCCCAGTCAAACAAAAAAAAAAGCAGGCACAGATAGCTTCAGTCCAGAAATTACCAAAAATTTAAAGAAGAGCTAATTCCAATGCTCCTCAAAATGTTCCACACAATAGAAGCAGGAGGTCTGTTGCTAAATTCTTTTCACGAGGCTACAATTACCTTGGCATGCAAGCCACACAAAGACACAACTAAGAAAGAGAATTACAGACCAATCTCCATCATGAACATTGACGGAAAAAATACTCAATAAAATACTAGCAAATCAAATCCAAGACTACATCAGAAAAATCATCCACCATGATCAAGTAGTCTTCATCCCAGGAATGCAGGGATGATACAAAATATGAAAATCAATCAATGCAATTCACCTCATATAAAAAAACTACAAAAGAAAAACAACAGGATCATCTCACTTGATGCAGAAAAAGACTTTGACAAAATCCAATACCCCTTCATGATAAAGGTCCTGGAGAGATGTGGGATAACAAGAACATACCTGAACATAATAAAAGAAATATAAAGTAAACTAACAGCAACCATCAAACTACATGGATAGAAACTCAGCACAATTCCTCTAAAATCAGGAACAAGACAAAGCTGTCCTTCTCTCCATATCTCTTCAATAATGTACTTGAAGTTCTAGCTAGAGCAATAAGATTAAAAAAAGGAGATCAAGGGGATACAAATTGGAAAGGGAGAAGTCAAACTTTCACTGTTTGCAGACGATATGATAGTTTACATAAGTGACCCGAAAAACTCTACAAGGCAACTCTGACAGCTGATGAACACCTTCAGCAAAATGGAAGGATACAAGGTTAACTCAAAAAAATCTGTAGCTCTATTATATACAGACAGTAAATGGGCTGAGAAAGAAATCAGAGAAACATCACCCTTTAAAATAATCCCGAACAACATAAAATATTTGGGGATAATGCTAACCAAACAAGTAAAAGACCTGTACAGCAAGAACTTTGAGTCTTTAAAGAAAGAAATTAAAGAAGATACCAGAAAATGGAAATATCTCCCATGCTCTTGGATTGTTAGGATTAGCAATGTAAAAATGACAACCATGCCAAAAGCAATCTACAGATACAATGTCATCCCCATTAAATACAAGCACAATTCTTCACAGACCTTGAAAGAACAATTCTTAACTTTATATGGAAAAACTAAAGACCCAGAATAGCCAAAACAGCCCTGTACAGTAAAGGATCTTCTGGAGACATCACCATCCCTGACTTCAAGCACTGTTATAGAGCTATAGTCCTAAAACAGCTTGGATTGTCACAAAAACAGACAGGGAGACCAATGGAATCGAATTAAACACTCTGATATTAATCCACAAACCTATGAACATCTGATTTTCAACAAAGAAGCCAAGATTATACAATGGAAAAAGATAGCATCCCAAGTGGTGATGGCATAACTCGATATTGGCATGTAGAAGATTGCACATAGATCCATGATTATCACTTTGTACAAAACCTAAGTCCAAATGGATTGAAGACCTCAACATAAATCCAGCCACAATGAACCTCTTAGAAGAGAAAGTGGGAGTTACCTTTGAATTAGTTGGTACAGGAGACAGCTTCCTGAACATAACACCAGTAGTGCAGACATTGAGATCAACAATTAATAAATGGAACCTCCTGAAACTGAGAAGCTTCTGTAAGGCAAAGGACACAGTTAACAAGAAAAAAGGCATCACACAGAATGGGAAAAGATATTCACTAACCCCACATCTGATAAGGGCTGATCTCCAAAATTTACAAACAACTTAAGAAACAAGTAACCAAAACACCAAAGGAGCCGATTAAAAAGTGGGTTACAGAACTAAATAGAGAATTCTCAATAAAGGAGTTTAAAATGGTTGAGAGACACTTGAGAAATTGCTCAACATCCTAAGCCATCAGGGAAATTCAAATCAAAACAGCTCTGAGATACCATCTTTCTTCTGTCAGGATGACTAAAATAAAAAACACCAATGACAATTTATGCTGGAGAGGATGTGGAGAGAGGGAACAGTTGTCTACTGCTGGTGGGAGTGCCAATTCGTACAGCCAGTTTGAAAAACAATATCTAGATTCCTCAGAAAAATGTGAATCAGTCTACCACAAGATCCAGCAATTCTACTCTTAGGCATATACCCAAAAGATACACATTTGTACAATAAGGACATCTGTTTAACTATGTTCATAGCAACATTATTTGTAGTAGCCAGAACCTGGAAGCATCCTAGATGCCCATCAACTGAAGAGTGGATACAGAAAATGTGGTACATTTACACAATGGAGAACTACTCAGGTTAAAAATAATGTAAACTTGAAATTTGCTGGCAAATACATGGCACTAGAAGAAACCATCCTGAGTAAGGTAACCCAGTCTCAAAAAGAAAAGCATGGTATGTACTCACTCATATATGGATTTTAGGCATGAAACAGGGGAGTGCCAGCCTAGAATACCACAGAGAGTGTGGGAAACAGGGAAGACCCTAAGAAAGATATGCAGAGTAACCTAGAGAAGAGGATTGGGACAGAATCTTCTGAGGGGATTGGGAGCACGGGGGGGGGGTGAGGAACCTGGGAGGAAAAGAGGTGGTCAATAGGAAGGGAGAAGAGGACATGGGGGGGGCAGGAAAGTTGAGTTGGGGGAAGAATAGAGGAGAGCAGGATGACAGCTACCATAATTGAATGGGCCATCATGGGTTTGAAAAGAGATTTGCAACTAGTGAGATGTCCAGAGACCT
This sequence comes from Mesocricetus auratus, assembly GCF_017639785.1. Lineage (NCBI taxonomy): Eukaryota > Metazoa > Chordata > Mammalia > Rodentia > Cricetidae > Mesocricetus > Mesocricetus auratus. Next base: position 15,971,405 of record NW_024429195.1, read on the forward strand.
ACCAGGACGACACCAACTAGCAATCCAACCAAAAGTGGAGAGGCTACCTTAAATGCCCTTCCCTGATAACATGATTGACAACTTCCTTGTATGCCATGCTAGAGCCTCCATCCAGTGGCTGAAGGAAGCAGAGGCAGACACCCAATGCCAAACAATGAACTGAACTCCTGGAGTTGCAGAGAGGGAGGAGTGATGAGGGGTGAAGACTTGGCAGGCAAAACCCACAGAAACAGCTGACCTGAACAAGGGGGAGCACATAGACCCCAGACTGATAGCTGAGAAGCCAGGATGTGACTGTTCCAGACCCTCTGATTGTGGGTGTAAGTGAGGAGGCCTCAGCATTCTTTGGGGCCTTGGGCAATAGATCAGCATTTAGCTTTGTCATCCAGATGGACTTTGGAGCCCATTCCATGTGGAAGGATGCTATCTCTTCCTGAACACATGGGAGAGGGCCTAGGCCCTGGTCTGGATGATATGACAGACTTTTGAGATCCCCCTTGACATAATTTACCCTCTTTAGAGAGTGGAGTGGGGGTTGAGGGAGGCATTGGAGGTGAGTTGAAGGGGGGCATTTGAGGAGGGGAAAGAGTAGGAGCTGGAATTGACATGTGAAGCAAGCTTATTTCTAATTTAAATTAAATAAAAATAGTAATAATAATAGCAACAATAAGAAAAAAGAGGAACCATAATAGTAACATATATGGAAGTCCTCAGTCAGAGAAAATAGCTAAGGTCTCCTGGGTAAACCGGGAGGGTGTAGAAGGGAGAAAATGGCACCTGAGTGTATGAGCAATCAAGAAGACTGAGTTAGAGAAGGGATGGAGGGAAGAGCAATGCAAGAGATATCTTGATAGCGGGAGTCATGATGAGGTCATGGAGAAACCTGATGTCAGAGAAATTCTCAGGAATCCACAAGGATGACCCTAGCTTAGACTCCTAGCAATAGTGAAAAAGGTATCTGAACAGACCTTCCTCTTTAATTGAATTTGTGACTTCCCTAATTGTCATTATATAACCTACATTCAATAACTGATGGAAGCAGACGCAGTGACCCATAGCCAAGCACTGGGTTGACCCTGGTGTTCAGTTGAAGAGAGGCATGAGGGATCATATGAACAAGGGGTGTCAAGAGCATGATGGGGAAAAGCACACAGACAGCTGATCCAAGCTAGAGTTAGTCCCGGACTATGGACTAACCGCTGGAGAACATCCATGGCACAGAAATAGACCCTCTGAATGTGGGTGATGTTTATGTGACTTCATGTGTTGGGGGGATCTCTGACCAGGACCAGGACCTTTCCCATAATCATGAACTGACGTGGTGGAGTTCACTCCCTGTGGTTGTTTATCTTGCTCAGCCTTGATACAGGGTGAAGTGCCTCAACTTGGTATGCCAGACTTTGTTGACTCCCCAAGGAAAGACTTGCCCCTCTTAGGAGTAGATATAGCCTGAGAAGGATAGGAGGCAGGGGGAGGAAAGGGGAGCAAGAAGAATTGGGGTTGGTATGTAAAATGAAAAACAAATTTTTAAAGAAAAAATCATTTGAATACCAACTTCAGTGGCTACACTAAACCACAAGTTCAAAGCAGGGTAAGTCCCTTTTTCACTGGAATTGTCAGTATGTGACATTACCTGTTTTCTTGACAATAGCCACTTCAATTTCAGTCAGCTGGCATGTCAAGGGGCTTTGTTTTGTTCATTTGCTTTATTTTTTTCACTTTGTTTTAAATTTTCTCTAGTCTTAGTAATGTGAAATGTGTTCTCTTTTGCATTCATTGGACATTTTCTTCTTTATAAAGGCTATCTCAGGTTTTCTAAAATTAAAGCATATGCAATTAATTTTAGTATTGTATTTTTATTATTCTGCTTTTCTTACTGTATATTGTGTCTATTTTGTTCTTCAACTCCATTGCCTTAGTTTTATTCATAATCGAAATAAATCATTGTCCAAATATCCTACTGAGGGCAGCATATATTTGCTTTATGGCACCTTGCAGACAAATGACACCTATTCCTTCACTTATGCCCATATTTACAGAACTTACATAGCTATAGATTTATTTTGTATGCCTGAAGTTTGATCCATATTATTCCCTGATCTACTATTTAAGGGCAGTGTGCTTCATTTGCTAGACTATATTGTGTGTTTCTTGAATACAAATAGGCATACACACACACACAAACACACTCATACACACACACACACACACAGATAGAGAGAGACAGAGAGAGTGAGTGAGAAACTCCAGACAGACTCTCATCTTCCAGTGTATTTTCAGCAGTTAGTCCAGATTTAATAACCATTCATGTAAAATAATGTGTCTTATTTCATATTTTTAAGAAATAAATAAGCTAAAATTCATCTCAATTCTCATCTCAAATAGCCAGCCAGCTTCCTTTGCATTTTTTTTCCTTTTATCTGTATTTATTTATATGGGTGAATATGTACATGCAGATGTGGCATGGCATGCTATAGAGTTCAGTGGACAATTTGCAAAAATTAGTTCTGTTCTGTTATTATGTGGAGCCTAGGGATCAAACATGGGTCAACAGGCTTGCTTGGTGGCTCTAACTGATCTGTCTGTGTGTGTGTGTGTGTGTGTGTGTGTGTGTGTGTGTGTGTGTGTGTGTGTGTGCCTCATATGGCTTTTCTGTGTATCCCTATATGTTCTTGAACTTGGATTTGTCTTGAAGTCATGATGACCCTTCTATTCCTTACCCACAATGCCAGAACTACAGGCATGCACAAGCAAACCAGGCTTACACAATTCCTTCTTTTGTTAATCTTAGTCAACAGACTTTAAGAACTCTGGAAAGAACTTGAGAAAGTAGTTTTTCTTAAACATTAAGAAAAAACTCTTAAATTCTCTGTGATTTAGACTTTTTATGCAAAAATCAACTATTAATTAAACTTTATTCCAGAAAAAAATGAACTTTCAATGAGTGCTACATTGAATGAACAGAATTTATCTTCCATTACAGTAGATGAAAATGTAGAATTTTGATCCTCATCTTATTAACAGCTTCTTTCCATCATAGTTCTTCTGTAAACATTCAATGATTAAATAATTTAGTATTTGACCTTTCTCATTGTTCTCTTTTATTTATTCATTCACTAATTCATTCATTCATTTAAGCGTCTTTCCATCCATTTCTAGTCACAAAATAAATAATTCTTTCCCTACTTGCATTCATCATATCATCTTAAATAAAACTGAAGGATTAATAAAATACACTGTCAATCTGTGACAGTGTATTTTAAGAAATCCTATCTACAGATTTTGTTAAATACAGAAATTAATTCGACATACATGTAACCAGGCCACAGGAGGAGCTCACAGAAGTTATCCAATTCAAATGGCTGAGGAACAAAAGCATGTCTCTTAAGAATGTGGGGAATTGAAAAGAATGGTAATCAATAACATTCCTTTCAATTTTCCATTTGATTTTTGAGAAGTAAAAAATGTGATAGTTGGAAAGCAAACATTCAATTTTAATTTCAAAGCATATATTTGACGATGTAGTTTGCCAATGAGAAAGAAAGGTGGGATTCTGAGTAGCAAATATCAGAATTATTAGTACCTCTTTCGTTTCAGTCAGTACAGCTCCCCGTGAAGAAGAAGCAGAGTATGGATAATCAGCAGCTGTTTGCCTACTGTCATGGAAAGCAGGAAAAAAAACACCAGTAGTGACGCACTTCTATATTTACCAATCAAACAAATTATTTCATCTGCCATGGGAAACATGAGTAAAAGTAAAGAAACTTTGGGACTTGATTGAATTTAGATTCTCCATTTCAGACGAAATCTTATACAGAGAATAATCTTGCCCTAGCAATCTTTGTCTGATTAATTAACATATGATCATTGGCCAAAGTAAAACCACTGGAAACAAGTTCATTCTGGATTTAAAAACATTGATCATTATAGTATGTTTATAATGACACACAAAAAATTACTTCTAAAGTTTCAAAACTAATCAGGAACACATGGCTAAATGAGAGAATTTTTAAGGAAAAAACTATTTTGATATGCCTAAATTTGCTTGCACATTAGTGTCAAATCATCACACTAGTTGAAAGATAGGGAAACCATTCTCAGTGCCTCTGCCAAGCAATTTCAGACAATTTGACTGATTTTTTAGATAGTAAGTTCTGAAAACAGAAGCGATTGAAAGCTATCTGACCTGAATTTATTCCACAAAACTTTATTCCCTTCTGAAAGTGCGCCTGTGATTTATTCAGTGTCACTGCTGTAACTACACTAATGCACCATTATGCACAGCCGGTGCTTCAGAGGGGTAGCAATCCTTCTCCCTGAAGCCAGAACTTCATGACTACGTCAGACATTGCCTGGCAAAACCTACTTAGTGAGTCGACTTAGCCTCTTAACTTTCTGATGAATCTGGAATAATTACTTAAATATCTACCCTCCTCTATTTAAAATGGGATAGAACAAAGAGATTATGCATGCAGAAGGTGTGCAGGGGGGATGGAAGATAACAAATGATACACCCAGCACAGCCTAATGTGGCTCTACTGGAGTAGAAACTGTGGTAATAAATCACCTGCCAATGTTGATAATAAAATACTGCATTGGCTTCCATCAGCCACAAGAGAAAGGTTAAGTGTTATTTCTCACAATAACCATGTGGTCTTCATAGATGACACCTCCAATATCAAATCCCATCACTATTGCTATAGAAAATACTTGATCTTTATTCCTAATACAACATTTTTTATAAAGAACTACTTTGTAACTGGCCAATATCCTTGAAACACTTTCACATACTTTTATGCATATTTTACCTTGAAAATTTTCCTGTTTACTGTCAATCTATTCTAATATCATGGAGGAATTTAGGAGGCCGAAATTTTTTCTTGTCATCTTTAAATACAAACAAGTGTAGGCAGAGAGGACTGTCTTGGGATCCCAGGAAGTGACGTAGCAAGGTAAAATCAGAATATAAGCAGGGACAAACAGAAAAGTCCTCTGCTCTTCTCTTCTCTGTGAAGATGCTGAACAGTCAAGATGTAGGACAACAGAGGAGTAAGATGTCCCTGGACCTTTCTCCAGTAAGAGAAGATCACATGGAATATTTAGATTAGCAATTATGGATTAATAATTAAGTCAGAGATAGCCAATAATAAACCATAGCCAGAAGCCAACAGTTTCATAATTAATATAGCTTCTTTTTGATAATTTGGGATCTGAAGTGGCTGTGGGACCCAGGTAGCTGTCGGGAAAGAGTATATGCTACAAAAATCCACAATGTGGGGCTCGAATTTCAGCCTGACAAAACAAAAGCAGAGATAAGCACAGCTTCTTGGTAGCGGCATGTTTTAGAGTTTGTCTCCCAAGAACTTTTACTGTATGGTAATAATAACAACCAGTGTTTTTATAACACATGAGTTACAGATAGTCCTTTTAGTGTATTATTTAATTTATTTTTGCTTATTTATTTTGTTTGTTTTAGTCCTGGATATCAAACCCAGACAATGTTTGTATGATTGAGCTACATTCCTGTACTATATTATCTAAAATTTTAAATATTCTCATCATAAGAAAGTAAAAGTTTCAAATGGTACATTATCAGATCTTTGTTTGATAACAGTGTTGTACATTAATTCACTAAGGCATACTTCTCAACATATAAATGCATAATCGCAGAAAGTTAAATGTTCTCTTAAAATACACACAGAATTCTTGGGTTTTCTTTGTCTGTTTGTGTTTTGAGAGTCTATATATCCCAGGTTGATCATGAATTCAGTCCTCCTCTACCTCAGTTTGCTGACTGTAGGGTCTCTGTGCATATACTACCATGCTTGACATTTAAAAAGGTGAAACAATTAATTATTTATGTAGGTGGGAAATCTTTGTTTACTTTTTTTTGTTTTTGTTTTTCAAAACAGGGTTTCTCTGTGTAGCTTTGGAGCCTAGCCTGGCACTTGCTCTGTAGACCAGGCAGGCCTTGAATTCCCAGAGATCTGCCTGAATCTGCTTCCTGAGTGCTGGAATTAAAGGCATGCACCACCACTGCACGGCAAATTCTTGTTTCCTTCTATTTTGGTAGGACTACACTTTTTACGACTACAGTAATTCATTGCAAGTAAATAAAATACTTCAATATTTCATACATTCTAGGAAACCATAAGTTATAGAAACAGAATCATTTCAATACATTATTTTTACAGAGATGACACTAATAGGAAGGTAATGCCATTCATTTGCTTCTTACAGTATTACTTCATTTACAAAATTATTCACATAGATGTTTTGCAAAAAGTTGCAATTTGGAAATCCTTTGTTAAGTAAATATTGAAATATTCTATTACTTTTAGATTTTCATGGTAACTCAATTAATTGGTATGTGTGCCTAATATACTTTGTTCAATGACATTGTTATCTAATGGTTTGCAATTATACACATATTTTAATGAAAATATCAAAATGTTTTATAGTACATTTGGCATGACTATGGGAAATCAGGTCGTTCAAAGTAAAGGCAAATGACATTTGGAGTTAATTAGGTAAATAATACTTAGTATATCTGAATAAAACCTGAAATATTTTCTTTCCTGTATCTCTACAAGTGCTCATTCTTCAGAAACAAATGCATAAAAGGCACCTCACGGCTAACTCAGTGGTGAAACTGAGGATTTTCCTCTGAGTATTTTGATATGACAGTTACATTCTTATGCTTTTGGTTGCATCATTCACTATTTATTAGTATATCAAATTGCTCTGTGTCATCATCAATGATTGAATTTATGGAGAACAAATTTACACATACACTCACAGGAAAAGTAAATAGCATTATTTGTTACTTACTGAAAAACAGTGTCCTAAAAATTAAGCCAAATGCATCAATAAATACTATGTTACTCAAGAAAATCAAACTTGATAATATAAAGAGTAGAGTGCTGGTTACCAAATGTTGGGGTCGTTGGGAGATGGACAAATAGCCTCAGTGTACAAAGCTCCAGATGTACAGGAGGGATGAAGTGAACAGGTCAGTAATAATGTATCCTATATTTCTAATTGCTAACATCCATACATTTAAAATGATCTTTCTCTCTCTACCAAAGACTTGTGATGCATAAATTAAAAAGCTCAGTATAATTACACACTATAATATGTACCTATATCAAAATATCACACTGTCTGCCTAAGTATACATAATTAGTATTTATTAATTATAACACAAATTTGAGTAAAATAGAAAAATAAGTTTAACCAAAGTGCAGTAACATTAAGAAATCAGTATGTTGAAAAGTCAAAATAATTACAGACCTCCCTGTGCCCAAGGGTTTTCAGACACCTTACATTTTAATTAAATCTGTGGCTATAGTGACATCTTCCATAATGGAGCACAAATGCAAATTTTAATAAAAATGTTTTTGTGTTTGTAAAATGTGTTTGTAGTAGTCATTGGATGAATTATTTATTTTTGTTTCTGAAAATAATTTATTGTCTCCTAAAAGAAGATTTCCAAGTACAATTAACATAAGTGTCTCAAGTGAACATTCTACTATTTTCTTTGCTGTTATTTCCAAATGGCACATTTTCTTCTTAAAAATAGTACTATTTTCCTTTAAAAAGCATTTGGGGAAGGAAACACAGTATTCCAATATAATTTCATTTGTTTCCTAGTTATGAGGTAATCTCTGTGTATTGTATGCAAAAGAAAAACTCAAAACATACTTCAAAAGCACTATGTCAGTGGGAATAGAAAAATAACTTTAACAATTCATTTGTTAGGTGCATAAAACAGTATTATGTCAAGCACTTTTTGTAACTAATTTCATATACTACACACATGTGTGTATGCATACGTATGTACTTATGTGTTTGTTTCTGGATACTTAGGCAAATAGATATAGTTGTTTTTATCTCCTCAGTTACTATGGGATAATTAATTCTGTGTCCCAATTTGACTTGCTCACAAGGTGATTTGTGTATTTTTGTGACAAGATTTTTCGGTCGATTTTAGCATTTGGATTGGCAAGTTGTGGGATGTTGTTTTCTGTCTTCATACTGGTCAAATCCCGCCGACGGGGAAGGCCCAAAAGTAAAAAGAGGTTGAAAATTTCCCCCAATCCAATAAGAGAGAATCCTTTTTTATTGACTCCTGATCTCTTAAGAAAGCGTCAACACTTCTTGGATTTGACCATGTAGACCTCCAGACTAGCACTTCATCATAGACTCTTGGTCATGGCCTTTAAGATTTGAGTTCCATTCTTCTATTATCTATGGTTCTCTAGTTTGCTATCTTATTATACAGACTTTGATTCATGTTTTATATCAATCCCAGGGAGAAATATCTAATTCATTGGGAATTTCTAAGTATCATATATAGACTCTATGTATTTATACCAGGAAATTAACAAAAAATACTTTATGAAGTCAAACCTAGGAGGCCGTCTCAGAGGGAATCAGTTCCAGAAGTTACCTAAGATGATGCACTGAGGAATCCTGAGTGTACGTGGCTTTAGGGACCTATTCAGTGCCATGGGGCAGGCCAGAGTATGGACTTTCAAGAGCAATGTCAGTGACTCCAGGGAACAGTAACCCCATGTTATAAGGGGCAAAGGACCAAGAAATAAAATTATCAAGAGAAGGTAAAATGGTCACAGAGAATAAGATTGTAACATTCCTGAAATGACCTTTACTTACTATTAATTAATATGAGAATCCAAGAATGTGGGTTCACCCATTTCTCCAACCTGGAAGAGGGTCATGAGTTATGCTATTCTGGGTGCTTTGGAACTCAGTCTGTTTTCTATTTTTAAAATAAAGTTGCTTTGTTTTCACTCTCTGATGTGTTTACCTTATGAAGCACTCAAAAATTTCAAATGGTTTATGTGAATCTCCAAGCATGCACTTGTGTGCAAGAATCCCAAAGGGGTATGCAATGAATTGTGACACCAGAAAAACATTTTGTTCTCCTCAATGATGACGTTATATAAACCCATCCTCAGTATTTATAGTAGAATAGTAAGATCCTGAAAAAGGTATTAAAATCCCAAAAGTCACAAATACACCTTACCTCTTGACTCATTATTCATGTGTCGTTAAGATGTTTATCTACTTTACTAAAACTGACAATCACAGTAGGAGATGTCAAGTGGAGGTTCTTAAGACAATGAGATATCCCAGCACAGAAGCATATTTGCCAGCCAAGTCTAATGGTCTAAGTTTGATGCCTGGAAAGTATGATGAAAAGAGATAAATGACTCCCAATAGTTGTCATTTGACCTCCATATACAGGTGCATTCATTATGTGCACATGCACCCCCACACACTACTAATAGTAAATATAGTAACCTAATCATTTACTATATTTTATTTATTTGTTTACTTTTGGTTTTTTGAGACAGATTTTCTCTGTAACTTTTGAAGTCTGTTCTGGAACTCCCTCTGTAGACCAGACTGACCTCAAACTCACATAGGTCCACCTGTCTCTGTCTCCTGAGTACTGTGGATAAAGGTATGCACCACCACTGCCTGGTCTTGCTTACTATATTTTAAAAGTTTCCAGAATGAAACCTTTCCCAACCAATGGTCTTAGTAACTGAAACTTCGCGTATTGATTTTTCTGGAAATCCTATTGCCCAGAATGGTTGTGTTTTCAAACTGATAACTGTATCTTTATTATATTGGTATTTTAATTTTGAAACTATATGAATATCATGAAGAATGTGTGAAACATTTTCCAGATAAATAGTTCTTAGGTCAGAGATGAGTAAGAATTAGCACTGCTACTTTATTAAAATAATCATCCTTATACTCATTTATGCAAAATCATGTGTTTTGAATAATTTCTTGGTCAACTCACTAATTCAGAATTTGTTCTTTTTTAAAAATCATGTACCTAATTGTAACATCTGTGAATGCCTGCTTAAAATGGTTCATAATGCAGCTGATGCAGACATAGGATGGAAGAAAATGCTCAATTATCCCAATTTATTCAACATTTTAAAAATTATAAAAATATTTTTTAAAGATCCTAAATGAACAAAAATAAGAACTCACATTTGATGGGTAGTTTAAGTTTTTATGCTAGGTTCAACTGTTTATGAAGATGATAGGATTTTAGTACTACATTTAAGAGAACAGAATAATCAGTTGAAGCAAACTTTAAATTATATAAGTCTCATTCTTTTCCTTTACTTGTTACCAATAAAGACTTTAACTTACAATGGTCATGCTGCAAATTATTTGCTTAAAGTATTACATGAACTTGCAGGATCTGACATGCTCACAGATGTTGGAAAAGAAAAATAATGTCCAATAGTTCCTAACTTATCTTATACTAGTTGATAAATTTACAGAGAAATGACACCTTACATATTTAAGTCATCAATTAAATACTGAGCCTCCTTGATATGATTACTAATCTTACATGTTCATATATACACATAGTATCTTAAACCTGTTCAATGTGAAGTGATGAATCATATGTTTGTATGAACCTGTGTGTATATGTTTATGCAAGTAAGTACATAAGTATTTGCATAGAAAAACTGTGCTCCTCCTAAATATATAAAGACAGACTTGGATAACAAGATGCATCAGGAGTTAAAAATGTTTCCCGTGCAAGCCTGATGACATGAGTTCTACTCCAGAAACTCACAAAAAATTAGGAGAGAACCAATGCCTCCAAGTTGTCCTCTAGCATCTCTAGGTGCACTGAGGTACTACATAGTATATGCCTCCCACACACACTCACGTCATCTTCTCACACCACACACTTACACACACTGAGACAATCACATTCACACACACAGCATTCACACACTCTAATTTAAATAAATAAAATCCTTTAAAGCAGTATATGTCTTTTGATCTAAAATAAGTAATTGAGAAATGAAATAATTCAAATCAATACATATTCACCATAAAACATTTCATTAGTTAAAAATGCATAGTCTGCAGTTGAAGTTTTGCTACATTTCATTTAACTATTTGGAAAGTCAGGTACCAACAAATATTCTTAGAAGTAAAACTAAATGCACGGACATTTCATTTTTACACAATTCATATGACAAACTGCTTTTCTTTCCTTTTTAAAGTAAGCAGAAACACTCAATCTTTCTAAGTTTGCTGAGATTTCTTTTATACATAGAAGAACTTACAACCTCAGACTTGTAATGATGAATCTGCCCATTATTCAACATCTTTTGGAGTTTCTCAAAATTCAATTGTCTTGTATGGTGTCATCATGAATTGTTTGTAACTACAGGCAAGATTCATAAAAAAATTTGAACTAGGTTTTAATAAGCCTACTTTACTACAAAATGATAATTACAACTCCATTTTATCTGACTCTAAAAGAACCCCTGTCATAAATTGTGGATCATAGATGCCAAAATGCCGCAGTGCCTTTAGTAGGAAGGACAGATGATCTAGAACACACAAAATACCTTCAAGTGTTATCTTTTCCTGAATTTTGTAACAAAAACTGGCTGTGAAATCCATGTTTTTATTTTCAGTTTAATGGCTAAAATAATGTAAATTATTATGTCACTTAGAGTGTCCCCCATGGCAAGTGATGAAAAACTGAGGGAAAAAAAACACTTAATAAGTGACAAATACTGACATGGAATTGCCTAGAATTTAAATAGTATTACACAAAGCATCCTCAGTGTTTTCTTCCTGTGATTTATCTGCTCTAAACTGTCACCATTACAGGGCCCACGTAGTTGTTGACAGCAGCAGCATGCTAATAGCCTAGGTTTATATTACCCAGGAAAAAAGATTAAATGTGCACTCATGCCCAGTTGTATTTCTTAAGCAGGTCTGAGTAACAGACACCACAGAATCAGGGGAACAGCAGCCAATTTGTTTAAGAGTGTCGAGGTCCAGTGTCCCTCATGAGACCTAGTTTTGTTTTAATTGTATGGAATGAGAGTAGGGAAATTTTGGTTTATTTTTCCTCATTTCTGCTTTACTCCAAATTTTGTGATCCCACGAGAGGAGGAAGCGTGCTGGCAAAGCAGAAACAACAAGCCAAAGTTCCAGATACAAATATGAAAAAAGAGCAGAGCAATTTGTGAGAATTATTTTCCTTTTCTGTGTCTAATCTTGCAGCACATTTCCTTGGGAAATGACAGTCCCAGTGGCATATGTGAGTCTGACATGGCACGCGAGCCGCTGTACAGGCAAGCATTGCAGGAAGCTCTGATCAGACGTTCTTGGAGCTGTGCTCCTAATGTGTTTGCTGACAGAACTTCAGAGACGCTTGCTTGCCAGATGGGAAGGCAAATGCCTTCAGAATGGAGAGTGACTTTATAGTCATGCTTAGGCAATGGATGTCAGTTGCTTAGTTAAAGGGGTTAAAAAGGAAGGACCTCTACTCACAAGTAATCAAATGGGCGTTCAATACTGGAACCCACAGCTGAAGCTGTGGAGAGGGAATTAAAGGTTGGCAAGCAAAGAGCTCCCCTTTTGGACATCTAATTCCCTATTTAATATTTCAGTGCAAAACCAATGTCTTAAAACAGTAATTACAAAGGCAGCAGAGTTGGTATCTATAAGATCCCCACAGCTTTCTTCCCTCACTCCTGTGGACTGGGTGCTGATGAAGGGAATGTGACTTGTGACATGTGTCTTCTATTCTTACTCATCCTCCTTCAGCACTTAACAATTGTTGCCTCTGGGAATCATGCAGGACATTTTTGAACAACTTACTTTTGTGTGTAATAGGCTATTTTATTTTCATGACTAATACATTAAAATGCAATATGATATGTAGTTAAAAGGGCAAGTTAAGGAATGAAATAGGTTACTTAATGGATATCTCTAACCCTAGAACTTTCATTACTTCATTACATTTATAAATCTCCAAGTTCATGGAAACCTTGCAAAATTTTTTATTTCACTCTCATATTTACAAAATCAGAGGTCCCTAATTTATTATTACTAAGACCTGCAACACAGAGTTCTGAATTTGTACTGTTGGTATTTTAATCTGGCTTAGGTATGCATTCTGACAATATCTATGTTTCATGATACTGATCTTTTAAATGTTGATAAGGTAACTAGAATTTTAATACTAAATTTTGCAATTTTCAAATATTAATGTAATTATTATAAAATTGGTTGTTTTCTTTTCTAATATATAATATATAATTCTAATATACAACATATAATTCTAATATATAACATATAATTCTCTTGTGTTAGCTTGTTATGTCTTTTCTTTCTAAAAAAAGTGATGCAGTGGTCCAAAGGAAAGAAACAAATTATGGAAAGAGATGCACAAAGATATTGAAATTCTCTAACAATTGTAAGCTCTACATCTCTATTTATACTACACAGTGAACACTGTTCTGTTTTTTTTTTGAGCAACTGAAGTATGAGAGGACAACATGGTTTCTGTAATGAGGCATAATATTTCACATTTCAGAAAGCAAAGTTAAATTCTTAGCATTTGAGTCAACCTTTCACAAGTAGAGGTGGCCTGTAGCAGAGGTTTGGCTATGGATTTTTAATGAAAACCCCTTCTTTGTTTACAACTGTATGAAGGAAAACAAGACAGGAATATAGAAACTTCACAACACAGACAATAAGGTAGAGCTATGTCAACTAACAAAACATACATAGCATAAATATTCAAGGAAAATAACTACATATAAGCAGGTGTTAGAATTCAAAAACTGAAACTTGAAGAGCTATTAATTTTGTTAAGAAAATTCAGTGCCAACCCAATCCGTGTCTCTCTGGTGGAAATGGAAAACTCACTACACAATTTAATGGGATCTTCCTTTCTCTTCTTTCTGAAGCACAAATGAGACAATGATAACCTGACAATATGAAACATGTTTAAGAGAAATTTTTATACACCACCAAAAGCAATGTCTTAAAGTAGACATAATAAGAAAACAATGCTACACTATTACAAAACACTCCACAAATCCCAGGAGAAGAGTGTGCTTGATGTTTAGGGCAGAAGTTAGAAGATATTTTCTCACAAAAGGTATTATATTATAACCCAAAATAAGTTAGCTACTTCAGTGTAGAGTCATTCATAAATACCAATAATAAACTTATTTAATTTACATTTACTATGCAAGGCCCAGAATGAACAAAATTATATCTTTCTGAATACACACAGAAATAATCTATTTGTTAGCTCTTTGGTATGTTAATATATCTAGAGAACATAAATATTTAGTAAGTTAACTTGAGTATATAAAATAATTTATAATTTTTATTTAGTTTTGAATTCCTATAATAGCTATGTAATATATGTTATATAAATACAGAGTCCAATTGGTATTCTAGAAATTACAATAAAGAGATTAATACTAATGCAGAATTATAATTTTTCTGTCATTAATATTTACATATCCAATGCCACAGAATTATTTTATATTGTATTTATTTGTGACAGGAATCTGCTGAAGTCTCAGTTAACTTTCATCTCCTGATCCTCCTGCCTCAGCCTTCCAAATTTGGGTTTAACAGTTTGGACCTCCATGCCCAGTTGATCTTCTTTGTAAATTTAAGCTTAAAATTCATCCTAGTGGTATTTTTATTTTAGTGAAAGAAAATATATTGTGTGCACTTCATTTATCCTTCTTTTAAATTCTTTCTGGGGTATGTCTTATTATATATTAGACATGTTGATAATTATTTAATAAGAGAAATTATCACTTATAAACAGTAGCTATTATGTTCAAGATGTTCTATATTTTAAAAACCATTACTTTTATTTGAGGTCTTTAAAAGTGAACCAAATGATGACTAACTACCCACCACATCTTCTATCCCTAGGTCATATAAACATACTCATTAAATCTCAAGACTTCAGAAGGAAGAAACACTATCTAAGAAAGCATCATGTTAGATAAGCATATTATTTACTGCAGCATCAATACCTCTGTTTAATCTCAAGGCTAATTAGCAATCTTATGTGATGGCTAAAGACACCTGCCTTTGAGGTCTTCACAGCTGGCCAACAAAAAAGGGAAATATGGGTCCCCAGTCCAAATAATACTGAATTTATTTATTACTTTGTTTACACTTGATTATTGGTTTGTATGGAATATACAGACAGACAGATAGAATTTGATAGACAGATAGATATATAAATTCCATAACAGAAGATGTGGATGTCTGTCCTTTGTTCAGTTTATCTCTATATTTTTTCTCACACAAATCCAATCTTTGCAATAATTTCCTCTCAAATATTTGCCAATTGTACTTAACTTTCTACTATTTAATAGTTTAACATTTGAATTAAATATCTAATAGTATTTAAAGTCTCTGATATGTGTTGTTTTATTTTATTTTTCTATTTTGAAAGAAATACTGATTTTGTTACAGACTCTGGCCTTTTGGAATCTAATTGTTCTAAATCCAAAGTGCAAGCGTGTCTTTGTAGAAAATATTTCATATATGGCCATTTTCTCTTGAACAATTTGACTTTATGATACATAATACAAAATTTCTTTTATAAATTTGCATCAATTTGCAAGAAATTAGAAATAACTTAAAATTTATTATGTTTGCTATTGTGGAAGAAAGTTAAAATGCTATCTTTTTTCTCTTTTTTTGTAATTTAAACTAAATCAAGCTTGCTTCACATGTAAATCCCAGCTCAATCTCCCTTCCCTTGTTCTCTGCTCCACACCAACGCAACCAACCCCACAAAAAGTCCTCACACTCCAGGGAAGTTGAGGTGGGGAATCTCCAAAGTCTGTCACATCATCCAGGACTGGGCCTGGGCCCTCACAAATGTGTCCAGGCTGAGAGAGCATCTCTCCATAAGGAATGGGCTCCCAAAGACGATTTGAATGCCAGGGATAAATACTGATGTATTACCCAAGGCCCCAAAGATTGTTGAGACCTCCTCACTGATACCCACTTTCAAGAGCTCTAGATCAGTACCATGCAGGCCTCTCAGCCATCAGTCTGGGGTCCATGAGTTCCCCTTGTTTATGTCAGCTGTTTCTTTGAGTTTCAACAGACAATTCTTGACCCTTTTGCTCATCACATCTCCCTCTCTGCAACTGGTTTCCAAGAGTTCAGTTCAGTGTTTAGCTGTGGTTGTCTGTCTCTGCTTCCATCAGCCAGTGGATGAAAGCTCTAGAATGGCATACAAGGTAGTCATCAATACCATTAATAGGGAAGGGCATTTAAGGTAGTCTCTCCACTATTGCAGAGATTGTCAGTTGGTGTCGTACTTGTAGATTTCTGGAAATCTCACTAGTGCCAGATCTCTCCTCAAACCTATAATGACTCCTTCTATCATGGTATCTCTCATCCTGCTCTCTTCTAATCTTCTCCTGATTCAACCTTCCGCATTTCCTTCTCTCCCCTTCCCTTCTTCCCATCACATTTCCCCTCTCCACCCCCCCCCTTGCTCCCAGTCCATTCAGGAGATCCTGTCCCATCCGTCTTCCCTGGGGTACTATGCATATCTCTCTTAGGATCCTCCCTGTATTCCAGACTCTCTGGTGGTGGGATTGTAGACTGGCACTCCCCTGCTTCAAGTCTAAAATCTATATATGAGTGAGTACATACCAGGTTTGTCTTTTTGTGACTGGGTTACATTATTCAGGATGGTTTCTTCCAGTGCCATCCATTTGCATGAAAATTTGAAGTTTCCATTGCTTCATTGTGTACACGTACCACATTTTCTCTACCTACTCTTCAGTTGAGGGGCATCTAGGTAGCTTACAGGTTCTGGCAATTACAAATAATGCTGCTATGAACAAAGTGAAACAGATGTCATTGTTGTATGAGTGTGCACCTCTTGAGTATATGTCTAAGAGGAGAATTACTGGATATTGTGATAGACTGATTCCCACTTTCCTGAGGAATCTCCATATTGATTTACAAAGTGATGTAGGTGTTAGCACTACCACCAGCAATGGAGGAGTGTTCCCCTTTCTCCACATCCTCTCCAGAATAAGCTGTCACTGATGTTTTTGATTTTAGCCATTCTTACAGGAATAAGATGGTATCTCAGAGTTGTTTTATTTGCATTTCCCTAATGGCTAGTTATATTGAGCACTTTCCTAAGTGTCTCTCAGCTGTTTTAGACTTCTCTATTAAGAATTCACTGTTTAGTTCTGTACTCCACTTTTTAATTGGATCCTTTGATGTTTTGGAGACTTGGTTCTCGAGCTCTTTTTTTTTAATTTAAGTTAGAAACAAGCTTGTTTCACATGTGAATCCCAGCTACATCTACCTCCCCTCCTCCCTTGCCCTCCCCACCAGGTCCCCCAGTCCCTCACCCAATCTCCACTCCATCCCTAGGGAGGGTGAGACCCTCCATGGTGGATATCCAGTGAATGTCATTTCATCCAGGGCAGGGCTTAGACCCTCCCCAAAGAGTCCCGGGTGAGAGAGCATCACATATTGTGGCATGGGCATCTTGAGTCCTTTTTAAGTTTTGGAGATCAGCCCTCTGTCAGATGTGGGGTTAGTGAATATCTTTTCCCATTGTGTGGGCTGCCTTTTTGTCTTGTTGACTATGTTCTTTGCCTCACAGACGCTTCTCAGTTCCAGGAGGTCCCATTTATTAATTGTTGATCTCAGTGCCGGTGCTACTGATATTATGTTCAAGAAGTAGTATCATGTACCAATTCATTTAAGGGTACTTCCCTCTCTCTCTTCTAAGAAATTCAGTGAGGCTGAATTTATATTGAGGTCTTTGATCCATTTGGGCTTAAGTTTTGTGCATGGTGATAGACATGGATCTATTTGCAGTCTTCTACATGCCAGCAACCAGTTATGCCAGCACCATTTTTTGAAGATGCTTTCTTTTTCCATTGTATAATTTTAGCTTCTTGTCAAAATTTAAGTGTTCCTAGGTGGGTGGGTTAACATCAGTGGTCTACCTGTATATTTTCATGCTAATACCAAGCAGTTTTCAGGACTATAGTTCTATAATAGAGCTTGAAGTCAGGGATGGTGATGCCTCCTGACATTCCTTTGTTCAACAGGGCAGTTTTGGCTTTCCTGGGTCTTATATTTTTCCATATAAAGTTGATTATTGTTGTTTCAAGGTCTGTGAAGAATTGTGTTGGTATTTTGATGGGGATTGCATGGTATCTGTAGATTGCTTTTGCTAAGATTGCCATTTTTACTATTTTGATCCTTCCTATCCATGACCATTGGAAATCTTTCCATTTTCTGGTATCTTCTTTAATTTCTTTTTAAAGACTCAAAGTTCTTGCTATACAGATCTTTCACTTGTTTTGTTAGCATTATCCCAAGATATTTCATGTTGTTTGAAGCTATTGTAAAGTGTGATGTTTCTCTGACTTCTTTCTCAGCCAACTTATCGTCTGTGTATAATAACAAGGGTACTGATTTTTTGAGTTAATATTGTATCCTGACACTTTGTTGGCGTTTATCGGCTGTAGGAGTTACCAGGTTGAGTTTCCAGGTCACTTATACAAACTAACATATCATCAGCAAATAGTAAAATTTGACTTCTTGCTTTCCAACTTGTATCCCCTCGATCTCATTTTGTTGTCTTACTGCTCTAGCTAGAACTCTGAATGAAATATTGAAGAGATATGGAGAGAGTGGACAGCCTTGTTTTGCTCCCGATTTTAGAGGAATTGTGTTGAGTTTCTCTCTATTTAGTTTGATGTTGACTGTTGGTTTATTGTATATTGCTTTGCAGATGTTCAGGTATGTTCCTGTTATCCCAGATCTCTCCAGGACCTTTATCATGAAGTGGTGTTGGATTTTGTCAAAGGCTTCTAATGCATCAAGTGAGATGATCATGTGGTTTTTCTTTTGCAGTTTGTTTATATGATTAATTGCATTGATAGATTTTCATATGTTGAACCATTTCTGCATCCCTGGGATGAAGCCTACTTGAACATGTTGGATGATTTTTCTGTTGTGTTCTTGCATTCGATTTGCTGGTATTTTATTGAGTATTTTTACATCAATGTTCAAGAGGGACATTGGCCTGTAGTCTCTTAGTTGTGTCATATATGGCTTGGGTACCAAGGTAATTGGAGCCTCGTAAAAAGAATTTGGCAATGAACCTTCTGCTTCTATTGTGTGGAACACTTTGAAGAGTATTAGAATTATCTCTTCTTTTTTTCTGGTGGAATTCTTCACTGAAGTCATATGGACCTGGGCTTTTTTTGGTTGGGAGACATTTGATGACTGCTTCTATTTCATTAAGAGTTACAGGTCTGTTTAAGTTGCTTATTTGTTCTTGATTTAATTTTATAAGTATAATCTATACAGAAAATTGTCCATATCCTTTAAATTTCGAATTTTGTGGAGTACTGGTTTTCAAAATATGACCTGATGATTCTGTAGATTTCCTCAGAGTCCCTTTTTATTTCCTCCTTTTCATTCCTGGTTTTGCTAGTTTGTATGTTCTCTCTCTGTCTTTTGGTTAGCTTGGATAAAGGCTTGTCTATCTTGTTGGTTTTGTCAAAACACTAATGCTTTGTTACATTTATTCTTTGTAATGTTTTCTTTGTTTTGAATTTGTTGATTTCAGCCCTCAATTTGATTATTTACTGGGACTACTCCTCCTGAGTGAGATTGCTTCTTCTTATTCTAGAGCTTTCAGTTGTGCTGTTAATTCTCTAGTGTGTGACTATTCTTCAGTTTCTTCATATGATCACTTAGTTCTATGAACTTTCCTCTTAGTACTGCTTTCAATGTGTCCCATAAGTTGAGTATTTTGTGTCTTCATTTTCATTGAATTCTAGAAAGTCTTTAATTTCTTTCTTCATGTCTTCCTTTACCCAGGAATGGTACAATTGCTTGTAGTTCAATTTCCATGAGTTTGTGGGGGGGGGTTCTGCAATTTGTGTTGTTTTTGAATTCTAACTTTAAAGCATGGTGGTCTGATAAGATACAGGGGGTTATTCCATTTTTTTAACCTGTTGAGGTTTGCTATGTTGTCAATTATATGGTTGATTTTAGAGAATGTTCCATGTGGCACTGACAAGAAGGTATATTTTTTTGTGTTTGGATGGAATGGTCTATTGATGTCTGTTAAACCCAATTGGGTCACACCTTCTGTTGTTTCTTTGTTAAGTTTTGATCTGGTGGTCCTGTCTAGCAGTGAGAGTGGGGTGTTGAAGTCTCCCACTATAACTGTGTGAGGTCCTATGTGTAATTTGAGTTTTAATAATGCTTCTTTTACAAATGTGGATGCCTTATATTTGGGGCATATATGTTCAGAATTGTGACTGTCTCCCAATTGATTTTTCTGTGATGAATATTAAATGTTCTTCATCTCTTTTGATTGGTTTTAGCTTTAAGTCTAGTTTGTTTGATACTAGGATAGGTGCACCACATCAGCTTATTTCTTGTGTCCATTTGATTGGAAAATCTTAACACAACCCTTTACTCTGAGGTAATATCTGTCTTTGAAGTTGAGGTTTGTTTCTTCTATGCAGCAGAATGATGGATTCTGTCTTCCTATCCATTCTGTTTGCCTGTGTCTTTTTATAGGCAAATTAAGAACATTAATAATGAGGGAGGTTAAGGACCATTGAGTATTAATTCTTGTTTGTTTTTGATTTGTTGTTGTTATTGTTATTGTTTGTGGTTTTACCCTGCTTTTTCTTTTGATTTTTGCTAAAGTTGGATTATCTATTGCCTATGTTTTTTGAGTATAGTTACCTTCCTTAGGTTGAAGTTTTCCTTTCAGTAGTTTCTGTTAGGCTGGATTAGTGGATATGTATTGTTTAAATATGGTTTTGTCATGGAATTTCTTGTTTTCTCCATCTATAGTGATTGAAAGCTTTGCTAGGTATAGTAGTCTGGACTGGCATCCATGGTCTCTTAGTGTTTGTAGAATATCTATTCAGGACCTTCTGGCTTTCAGAATTTCCATGGAGAAGTCAGATACGATTCTGATAGATTTTACTTTATATGTTACTTGAACTTTTTCCTTTGCTACTCTTAATATTCTTTTTTATTCTGTATGTTTGGGGTTTTGATTATTATGTGGTGAAGGGACATTTTTTCTGTGGTCCACTTTACTTGGTGTTCTGTAGGCTTCTTGGACTTTCATTGGCATTTCTTTCTTTAGGTTGGGAAACTTTTCTTCTATAATTTTGTTGAAAGTATTCTGCATCTTTGAGTTGTGTTTCTTCTCCTTCTTCTATACCTATTATTCTTAGATTTAGCCTTTTCATGGTGTACCATATCTCCTGGATTTTTGTGTTAGGGATTTGTTGGACTTAAGATTTTCTTTAGTCAAAGAATCTGTTTCTCCTAGAGAATCTTCAACACCTAAAATTCTCTCTTTCATCTCTTGAATTCTGTTGGTTATGCTAGTATGTAGTTCCAGATCATTTAATCACTTTTTCTAATTCTAGCATTCCTTCAGATTGTGGTTTTTTTATATTGTCTCTATTTCTACTTTCAAACCTTGCACTGTTTTGGTGATCAGGAGTGGGATCATGAATTTCCAAATAGAATGACAAAAGCTTTAAAGGAATTTTAGAAACAAAAGACTGGAGAAAAGCATGGGATCTTGGTAGCAGCATTTTTCTCAGGTGGGCTCTGTTTTGCTAGTGACAAGCAGAGACTCATGAGGCTCTTTTAAGGGAGTCTTCCTGACATAACATAAAAAAGCAAGGTTCTTTTAAGAGGCTCTGCTAACAATTGAAAGACTGTACATACAGCTGGAAGTAACAGAGACCACATCTCCAAGCCAGCAGCTTTTGCTGGATGTCAGCATAGACTGAGGCGATGAGCTGGAGTCACACTTATGCCCACCATCTTGGAAAAACTGCAGTTTAAACAGCCGCGGTTTTAACAGATAAGACACATGGCCAGAAAAACATAAAGATTTACAGTAAAGTCAGAATTTGATGAAGAAAAACCTCTAAGGATGTAGAGTGTGTTTAAAAATATACATAGGATTGAGAGAAAAAGAAACGGCATATACTGGTAAATAGAGAGGCCGGCTGTGGTGGTGCATGCTGGTAGGATTTGCTCCAGAGGCAGAGGCAAGCAGATTTCCAAAGAGAAACTCTTTATCAAAGAAAAATAAATAAAAGTAAAATAAATAGAGTAATAATAGATAAATAAATAAGCCACGTAAAGGTGGAAAATACACAGAAAATCTCGATACTGTATGCTATTGTGTCTTTCAGTTTTTTGATTGCTCAGGAAGGAACAACAGCTAAAGTACACTTGATTATGAATGTTACTGAATTAATCCAACTTATAACTTTTAAAAATGCTTTGACTTCAAAATTTAAGTATAAGGATATGTTACTTTGGAAATGAGTTTTTGTTTATGTTTCTACAGAAAAGAAAAGCTGAGGATTCCTTCCAGGCTTCTGTGGTTTGATGAACCAAGACCCCCAGAAGCAATGGACCAAGTGATTCAACATCTAAAACAGGTGAGATGATGGAGCGATGGAGCCTTACACTGAAAATAAGGACTTATACAGGTTTCTGAGTTTTGTTATGATCCCCATGGTATGCACAGCGCCCCCTTCCAGCACAAAGCAGTTTAGAATGAGTGACGTCCAAATCCCCATATTGTTTATCAATCTTTTTTTTTCATTTGGATGGGGTTGTTTATGATTGGTTAATGATCACAACCAATCTCTTTTTAAAGAAAAAAGAGGATTATGGTATGGAAATGAGTACTTTGTATTGGTATGGTTTTTCATTTATTGATACTAATTCAAGCTCAATTTTGTGATGTGTATATTTCTCCTTTTGATTAAGTAATATGCTTATACTTCTCTTAAAAATGTAATGCATAATTAAATACAGACTATAGATAGTTACTTATAATAGTCAGAACTTATAGTTAGGTAAGTTAGGTTTCCTAGATATACAGAAATATATTTCAGATAGATAGACAGCCTTCAAACCTTTCAAAGACCTTCAGAAAATGTCATTTAAAATGGTTTAGGGTTTTTGTTGACAATGAGAAATATCTGCTCCTGGCATCATCAATTACATCTGAGAGGAAGATGAGCATCAAAGAAACTCATTATAGAGTTTGCCTTCAACATGGCAAGATTAGCCACTTGGGCAAGAAACAGCTCTTGCCTGGACTGCTTGTTGTTGTATAATATGGACATGCAGGACCCACAGGAAAGTGACTGCTGAAATCAAACAGTCCTACAGGGTTCCTGCTTCATGGAAGAGTCTACAAGACTTTCTGAGGACACAGAAAAATGACTGACAGACTGC
The DNA here is from genome assembly GCF_017639785.1 of Mesocricetus auratus. Lineage (NCBI taxonomy): Eukaryota > Metazoa > Chordata > Mammalia > Rodentia > Cricetidae > Mesocricetus > Mesocricetus auratus. Next base: position 15,994,577 of record NW_024429195.1, read on the forward strand.
CAATGCAGACAGACAGTTGAAATTTTCTGCTGTGTTGAGAAGTCTTCTGGACACATTGTGGCCTATGAGCTGAAGATGGATGCCCCAACATTACAGAGGAACTTTGGGTGACTGTTCAGGTAGCAAGATGTCTCTGTCAATCCTAGTGTATGTATATTATCCTTCTGTGGTCTTTGATGGAGTTGAAGGCAGATAGTTTTCATTAGTTATGATAAAAGATAAGCTACATATAGAACTTTGGACTCACAAGGATGGGATGGATGATATTTTATTTAAATCTTGCTGAATGTTGATAGACAAAATATTGTAACTGTGTTCTTGTTTAATAGCTGTTCTGTTATATATAATTTGACTATGTTAAAGTTAAGACCTTTCTTTTTGTTTAGACAGAAAAGAGGAGATGATGGGAAAGTCCTGTGTATGTGTCAATAAAGCACTGTTGGCCAATAGGAAAGCAAGATAGGTGGGACTAGGATCCCAGGAGGACTCTGGGTAGGAGAAACACAGGAGTCATGATGTTGCCCCTAGAGAAATAAGATTCCAGAACTTTTCTCCGGTAAGAGAAATACTTAGATTAACAATTATGGGATAAATACTTAAGTCAGAGCTAGTCAGTAAGAAACAAGCAAGGCCAACAGCTTCATAATTAATACAGCGTCTTGTGTGTTATTTGGGGACTACAATGAGGCAGAGCCCAGGCGACTGGTGGGGAAAAATCAAAGCAGCTGGCAAGGAAAAGGCTTCTCTCTACACTGTTTGAGTTGTTTCTTGCAATTTTTGGTTTGTCTTTTCTTCCATTTCCTCTTTTATTGTCTCTATCATCTTCATAAAGTTGTTTTTAACATCGTTCTCTTCTGCTTCATCTGTCTTGGGATGTACAGGTCATGCTTGTGTTCAGTCCCTAGAATCTGGTGGTGTCATATTGGTTTTTCTGTTATTGAATGTGTTTTATATTGTCATTATCCCATCCCTTCTTCCAGTGGGTACAGATGGGGTCTTTTCCTATCCTGGTGGGTACAGGTCCAATGTTGTCTTCCGGTGTGTGCAAGGAGGTCCAGTACTCTTATGGGTCTCATGGTGGATGAAGCCAAGTCTGAGGCACTCCCTCTTCCAGTGAGTGGGAACTGGATTTGCACAGTGCTATCAGCAGACTCAATGTAGCTTGGTGAGCAGGGGTGGGGGAGTTGACCTATCTGCAGTTCCTAGGCAGGAGATCAGAGGGAGGGCAAGTGTAAGGAAGTTGGGACCAAGGTGGGCTGGAGCTGACTTCTGCCCTGAGTCGGGGCAGGACTAGGTCGCCAATCTCAGCAAGCTCCTGGTTGCTTGGTCCTCTAGTGGCAAGTTTGACCTGGCTTATGGTATCTTGTTAGATTATAAATTATGTAAATGGTACTTTATAAAAAGTTTTATTTGTATTTATAAAGGATTTTTGACATTTTCCTTTCTACTGTGCATGATTCTATTTAAATATGCATGATTGTTATTAATGTCCACGGTATTAAGGTGTTATAAAGTACCACTGGAAATTGCAAATTTTATCAGTATTAAGACTGACTCAGAGTAAGTTCTGTTGAACAAATGGATTACTATATTAAGAATACAGTGTTTAAGTTAATTCATATTTTATGCAAGCGTGGCATTTGCTTGGGCATTTTAAATTGTCTGTACTTGGAAACAATTTTTTCCATATTATAATTTCTTGAAAAGATGAAACTTAATTTATTCTAATTTATTTCAATGAATGAAATCTGCACAGTGCACTTTTTGGCCATGTAAATCTCCAGGTATTCTATTATTAAAGTACAAATTTACTGTGGACCCTTGCAGCAACCTCAGAGGCCTGGTAAATCAGGACCTGTTAAAGAGGTATTTGTTCCCATCACTCTGGGCCCTCCTGAAGATCCGCACTTGGTAGTTGTGGTCTTTCTGGATACCACTACTGAATTAGTAATCCAGAACAGTTTCTGATGTCACCTGATCATTTGTAAACTCCTTTTTGTGAGTGAAGACATTGTCTGTAGCATGTATTCTTGGTTCATTAACATTGAACTCATAAACTGGTAGCACTCTAGTTCCATAGTTGAGTGGCTTTCAAGAAATGGCTCTTTCATAAAAAAGGCAATGGAAACCTTCATCTATTAAGTAGTATTCTAAAGGAAAGCCAAAAACGGTTTTGCAACATTTTCAACAAAGGATCATTAATGAAAAACAATTTAAAAATTGAGTGTGAAATAAAGTATCAAGGAGATTTGCTTACAGTTTGATGCCTGAAAAAAGAAAGCCTCACATCATCTTTCTGTCCTTATTTATAAACAATTTGGACACCTCCAGTTTCTCCTGATTTTCTGCATGCTCATGAGTGTAATATTTTCTTTTTTTTTTGGTTTTTTGAGACAGGGTTTCTCTGTATTGTTTTGGAGGCTGTCCTGGAACTAGCTCTGTAGACCAGGCTGACCTTGAACTCACAGAGATCTGCCTGCCTCTGCCTCCCGAGTGCTGGGATTAAAGGTGTACGACACCAATGCCCAGCCTACAAGTAATTTTTTTGGAACAAAATATTTTTTATCACTACTATATAATACATGGAAACCTTTATACATATATGTGTTCTTGCCTATTGATTAATATTTTAAAAAATAGACTATCTTAATGCATTCAATGCTTCAAGCTACTTTAATTTGCTTAGTCATGTGAATTTTCATAACTGTATATATTAAATTAAACACATGATATTGCAATGTAATGCTGAAAGAGCCAAGCCGAAGAAAAAAATAAGTTTCACTGAACTACTATGTGTAATAATGAGTTGTATACTTATAATATTAATATTAAATACTTTGTAGGGAACATTTTATTCAGTCTAAGAATATATGTTTAAGGACATATTTGTTTTTTGCCAAATTTTAAAAACTAATTTCATGTGTTTTCTCTATCCATTCTTCAGTTGAAGGGCATCTAAGTTGCTTCCATGTTCTGGCTATTACAAACAACACTGCTATGAAAATAGTTGAACATATGTCCTTGTAATATGAATGTGCATTCTTTGGGGATATGCCCAAGAGAGGAATTGCTGGATCTTGAGGTAGACTCATTCCCATTTTCCTGAGAAACCACTGTACTGATTTCCAGAGTCATTTCAAAAAGTCATTCCTTTTTTTGTATTTATGACGTTCTTACCCTCAACCAGATGAATAATAACTACCGGTAAGTGGTCAATTCTTTAATCTTGGTTTTGGCTCTTGTATGTTGGAGAACATTGTTCTCTTTTGAGTCAGAAATATCTACCTCATGCTCATTATATTTGTTCCACTAGTGGTGTCATTCCATAGACGTTGTGTCTACCATCAAGGGATCTCAGAAGTGGATCACTAACAGTGTGTTTTGAAGGTTTTTCCCAGAACCCTGGTTCTGGAAGTTCAGCTTATTGCTCAACCTCCACGGAAATGACTGCTTCTTCACGTTCCATTGCTGTAAACAGATTCTCTTCTGTCACTTCCCTGCTTTGTGGTATTTGATACTAAAATATGTAAGTGAATTGTGTTAGCTCATTAATTTTTACCAGAAAACAACTTAAAATGTTGTTTTATTTTTCTTTGTACTACAACTTAATTAAAGCACACAGAACAACTATTTATTACATTATCATTTTGGTAACCCAGATTCTTCTATAAAAAGCAGGAATTCATAAATCTCATATGAAGTAGATATTAAAATACTACATGTGGCAGAGTGCTTTGTACCACAAAGTGGCACACAGCAAGACCTATACACATACATAGGCATATAGAACACAGTGACCTCAACAGTGAATAACATGTTCAACATCCAATTATAAATAGTTTATGACACTTACCCTGCTTAAGTTTTTCTCAGCATGCTCTACTTAGGGGTACAAAAATAAACATCTGTTACACTTATATATTTTATATTCTGGCAGCTTAATTATTCTGCTGTTACAAGGCAAAGTATAAGTAGATAAATAAAAACCTGCTTCATATGAAGATGGACAGCTGGCTCAGTCAATAGATCAGTTTCCTACTAAGCATGAGGAAGGGCCTGAGCTCAGATCACCAGTACGCACTAAAAGGCTAGGTGTGGTGACAAGAACCTGTAAACTGGGGAGAATGAGGCAAGGGGAATCCCTGTTACTTGCCTACACAGTATTCTTATGGAACCAGTGATCTCCAGGTGCAGTGAGAAAACTATTCCAAAAAAATAAGATGGGAAGTGATTGTTGAAGATACCTGACGAAGAGGTTTAGCTTCTGTAGCATGATAAATATAAGATCCAGACATAGATAATGGAGTTTAAGCTTCAAGGTGAAGATCAGAAAATCAAAGCAGCTGACCACTAGTTCCTGCCTCTTCCTCAGGTTAGACCAAAGCAGTGATCTTCAAACTGCTCCCAATTTCACTGCTTTTCAGATTCACTATGCCATGCTCTCCTCATCGTGGCTAGAGACTATGCCTCCATGTCCTCAATGTGGCTGGAGAAATAATACCAGCTCTAAGACCCTCTTTCTGTATTAAATATCTTGCATGAGTTCTGGGACTAAAAGCATGAGCTCTGTTACTCTTTTAGACTGATTCAGTTTGTATAGGCCAGGATGGCCTTGAACTCAGAGAGATCCATTTGCCTTTGTCCCCTGAGTCTCTGGTGTAAAGGTGTGTGACACCACTGCCTGAATTCTATAGCTCGTGGTTGACTTTGCTTTCTGAATTGTCAGGCAAGCTTTAATAAATCCTAAAAAATATATGTCACCATAAATCTCTGTTAGTTGGTACGTGCCATTATGCACATTGTCACACATGAAACAAGTATACTCACAACCACTGTTAACTCTAAGTACAGGGTGTCTGTAGCCCTCTTCTGGCTTCTGAGAAACCCTGCAGACAAAGAGTGCACAGAAACACAGGCATGCTCACACAAACAAAATGTGAATAAAGAAATACATTGTAAAAAAGGCATCAACCAAGGACAGTCCAGAGCCACATTTTACCTTTTTGTAAATGAATTAATGTATTCATAGTTTAACCTTAAAAATTATGACTGGTGGATATTAAAAGCTTACTCTTTAGAAACAAACTTTGTAAACTGACTAACTTTACTCTATAACACAGATTACTCTCCCTCTTACTTGGAAAATATATATGCATGCCTTGAAAGAAACTAATTTTAACACTATACAAGTAAAATATTGTGTTCATTTTATTGAGTTTCATAATGAAAGCATTTGGAAAACCTTTCATAAAACACAATTTGTTTATAGATCCCAAGTTTTTAACTAATAGGCAGGTCATTTAACTAGCTGATAATTGCTATCTTAACAAATGGTTGAAGTTCTTGTAATCATGTACCTCTTATGAAATGTGTAATAGAAATTACAAATACAAGCAGTACTCCCTTATGTACTTTGCCTCAGTACAGTTACTAAGATACCCTCTCCCTCTGTACCATAAAATGGTCCTGGGCCATGTGACAACGTATCTGCTACCTCCCATATACAATGTGATTGAGTTATACCTAATAACTCTTCTGATTCAGACCTACAAAGGACCAGAGAAAGGGGATTTTTTTTCACTCGATCATCAGGTTTTTTCTGAGAATTGATAGTCTCTGCAGTTTCTTAAGAAATTAGAAAGAAGCCAATAGTGTCAATGACTTACTATTGTTAAGAATGTGGGTTGTTCCTTTAACACTCACACTGCTTTCTAAATAAAATTAATAATGCTGATGTGGTGGGGACTTGTGAAGGAATTCAGTCTTTGGGAGCCTCACACAAGAGACTAGTGTTTGTCTCTGAGTGAGTTCAGTCTCTTATGACTGCATTGGTTACCATGGTAGCAGGTTGTTAAGTCTGGCTTCTCTTCTGGACCCACTGGGCACTCTTGCAGGAGCTCCTGGTTTGGGCTGCTATTTCCATGCTGCGTGCTGTGATGTAGCAAGAAGACCCTCACCAGTGGCCAAGCAGATGGTGCTTCCTCGTCCTGCACATGCAGCCCACAAACTAAATAGATCTAATTTCTTTATATAGAACCGAGATCTGCCATTGCAAAACAGACTCGGATATAAGTTAAAGGACATTTAAGCACAAGGCGAGAAAGACCATTTTTCCCAGAACTACTACTAGGTAGCCAACTGCACTTCACCCATGTGTAATGGGTAAAATAAAACTTAACATTTAATGAAGCCAGAAAATTCAGTGTGTGTATCCAGTCAAGTAGTTAGTGCTAATAGTCAAGTGGAACCACTGGAAGATATTAGAATTACAGCAACAAACATGAAGACCTGTTCTCTCGCGTCTAGGTTTCCTGAGTCTCTTTTGCTAGGTTTTGCCTTCTTACTGCTAAAACCTGAGCCTCATCCACTCAGACAAGGCCCCACTGCTCTCCCACAAGAAGCCCAGTCATTTCTCCCTGCTCTGTACCACATCATAGCTGGGAGAAGGACATCCTTCCAGGTCCTTTGCACACAGAACAGCCATGGAATGTGGAAGTAATTTCCTGCCGAAGATGCTAAGCAGATGATTAAGATAGCTAAAGGGACTCGGCTTTCTCTCCATGCCCCAACATTTTTCTTTAATAATCCCTTTTATAGTGATTACAGTACTTACAAGAGCACAGTGACTTCTTTTTTATTCCAAAAATAAGGAGAAGAATCCATCAGAGACTCTCTGCTACATTCCTGGAAGACAACAAGGATCCCAAGCTGTCACTTTATTGATGAAAATGAAAACACTCTTCCAACCTTTAAAGAGTTACAGGCTTCCTTAATAAACTTTACTACAGTAAAATGTGCTATATGCTTCTAACAAAAGTAAGATATATAATTATGACAGATATTAACTTCTTTCAACTACTATTGGTTTGTTATACCCTTGTTCCTGTAAGTCTGTGTGAGATAGGATATGTAATTATTTAAAAAGAAATTATATATATATATATATTTAAATATAAGATATTTTTATATTTCAACCTGGAAGTAAAACAAAAATACAAAACATTCTTATCCCATATTTTATATTCTGAATTATTCCATACATGAAATATATATAGCTCTTTGTTATACTGACTAAACACTCAATATTCAGTTATATGCTTGAAATAGATATCCAGAGTACTTTTTTACAGTTTTGTTTTCACAAGAACATCTGAGCCTTGACATGTGTGTGAAAATTGTCCTTAGAACCTTCTAGTAATAATAATAATGTCAGGACTCAAAATGCTTTCATTTCACAACCATATAATCACTTTCTTTTTCTGGTCAGTGTGTGTTTCAGCATGCAAGAGCCCTTGCCACCAAACCTGAAGATCTAATACGTTCTTTCTGTAAATTATCAGGATATCAAATGATCAGTAGTTTGCACTTTCAGGGTACCACTGATCAGAATCCATATTATAGGAAAAAGTGAAAAAAATTAAGGGGAAGAAAACAGGAACATGTGCTAGGGAGAGAAGATTTTAAAAAGGAGAAAGAAGGGGCACCTATGGGCCAGTTCTGTTGTACACATGCATGAGATTTTCAAAGGAAAAACATGTAGATCGTGTAGAGCCAAACTGGGTGTCAAAAGCTTAGTGCATGCTACACTCCATTATCACACCAATCCCACAAGAGAACAAGAAAACAATAAAAAAGACCTAGTTTGATGTTTACACAGCCTACAAGTTGTTTGTCTTGACAACCTTAGCACACATTTAACATTGCATCAGATACACAGTAACATACAACATGTCAATTTGATAAGTTCTGCCGGACTGTGGTAGTATCCTTACACTATTTCAGTATGTCATTAGTGCAGTGTATATATTTTGTTTGCATGCCATATCTAGCTATGTGGGACAGTCATTAGTTATCTGTATATAGCTTGATATTTTAGAGACTCTGAGAGAGGAAAAGAATGGGAGTCTGCACTGAATGTGTTGGTTCTGTTTCACTTATGCTTAAACTTCCTTATTCTTGTTGGATCTCGTGCAGTTGTGTTACTATTTGGTGCTGTGGAATTACTGTGATGTGCTTTCAGTCTAATGATTCTCCTTGGTGCTATTGTTGTCAAACACCTTCTGTTTCTATACCTTACCAAACAAAGAATTCAATTATCCACACAGTGAGGTATGTAATTGCACTTTAAGCCTGGAGATAGAGAAGGGAAAATATGCAATTTTGCTGCCTGCATATGCATAATTTAGTTCATGGACACTCTTTGTTAAGATTGAATTACTCTGCTTTATTCTTGCTTTCAGCACAAATAATCACTTATATTAATATTTAAATGCTATGTACTTTTGAGTATTGCTCACAAGAGTACTTATACTTACACGATTTCTATACCTCTCACTACTATTTCTAACTACATCCATGTACCTCAAATTTCCTCTATAATTCATGGCCTATTATTTAATTAGTATACACACAAATATACATCTATGAATGAATAATTCAAGAATTAGAGGTTATGGATTTGAGATAGCAAATGGGGTGCATAGGAAATGCTAGTGGGAGGAATGAAAGGGGGGAGTAATGTAATTTACTTCCTTTTAAAAAAGAAAATTATGCTATAATGGAAAATAAAATAAAAGTGGCTAGCAACTACATTTCTGAGATATTTTGTTTGTTGTCTGGGCTGCACTGGAATTTACTACATAATCCAGACTTGACTTGAACTCACAGAGATCAGTCTTCTTCTTTTCCAAGTATGGGATTGAAGTCGAATGTCATGGTACCTAGCATTGGAAGACAGATTTATGGGATCACATCCCTGTCTATCATGTATCTACCTATATATTTGTCTATCTATCTATCTATCTATCTATCTATCTATCTATCTATCTATCATCTATCTATCATTCTATCTCTATCATCTATCACCTATCATCTATCTTTCTGACATATATACCTATTTATTATCTATCATATTTTATTTAAATCTATAACCTGTCTATCTCCTATCATCTATCATCTATCTCTCATCTCTCTAACATATATACACATATATATTTATCATTCATCTAGCATCTAGCTAGCATCTATTTATCTATCTACACACATGCATATGGACCAACATATTTATATATATACACACATATGTGCATGTGTGTGTATCCATATGACTTTATTTCTACTTATATCTATCTGTCTATATATTAATATATAAAACAAATACTTGGAACCATGAGAAATTTTCTGAAAAGCTTAGTTCAGTTAAGCCAATGTTGTTCAATTCTACCTGTAGAATTGAAAAATTAATATTCTTATTGATCAGCCATAATGACGATGACATCATGTGATTTGTAATGGCTGATCCCATTGTGTCTACATACAACAGATTTGATTGGTCAGCATGGATATTTTTAAAGTCTCAAAATTCAGTAATAAAATAGATATTCATTATCTCAAGAGCAAGCTGAATTATGTTTGGATATAGACTCAGGAGTAGGAGTCCTGATTTTTCTGTAGTTTGACTTAAATATCCTTAATAACTTTTAAGAATATTAATTTCTGAGAAACAACCTTAGATACAAGAAGATAATTATATAAACAGTGGAAAACTGTATTTATGCCATGCAACCCTCTAAGCATCATTAAATATATATATATATACATAATATATATTAAATATCATGTACATCTTCCCAGGAACTCACTATGTAGATCAAGCTGACCTTGAACTCATGGAGACCTGTCATCCTCTGAGTCATAAGTGCTGAGATTAAAGATGTGTACAACTCCCACCACTTAAGACAATAGTTGCTTCAATCAGTCCTTAATTAATAGCTTTAATTTATTATGAACATTCCTATTTTGACCAGTATATATAAGTACATATAATTTTTTCACAACACTCCAAAAAGAAGTAGTAACTTAGTTTTGTTGAACTTAAGCAGGCTACAATAGGACATCACCTCCTCTGGCAAACACAATAAAGGTATTTGGCAAGGGAAGGTGAACTCTATCCCTCAGGTGTTTGCTTGTAAGGAGGAAATAATGCCAGAGAACATAAAATATTTATGCGGTGTCACTTGTTTTTCCCAGTTGGGAAATCAGTATTTTAACAATAGTATTTTACAATACCCTGGCTCACGAGTCCACAGTGCTGAGGACAGCAGAGTTGATACATGTGGAGGTTGAAAACACCCAGTCTCTCTCTCTCTCTCTCTCTCTCTCTCTCTCTCTCTCTCTCTCTCTCTCTCTCTCTCTCTCTCTCTCTCTCTTTCTCTCTCTCTCTCTCTCTCTGTCTCTGTCTCTGTCTCTGTCTGTCTGTCTGTCTGTCTGTCTGCTGTCTGTCTGTCTGTCTCTCTCTCTCTCTCTCTCTCTCTCTCTCTCTCTCTCTCTCTCTCCCTCTCTGTCCCTCTCTCTCTCTCTCTCTCTCTCTCTCTGAAGAGAGAAACCAAAGCAGAGCTAGATGATAAACCAATAAAGAGCTCTGGTTTTTCTCATATTAATTAAAACACTGGTTCCAAGTTCCTACATTTTTTATAATACTTAATACACTTCCAATTACATTCTTTAAATAAAATTATGTTGTTATTCATGCACCTTAAGAAAAATGATCTTAGACATTGCGATAAATATCTTTAAAATGATACGGAAACAAAAACCACCGCATAGAGCTCAAACAATTGTGAACAATGAAAATGCGACAGTGGATTCACTCTTCCTCATCCCCTGTTATATAACAGAGACATCATAAAACAAACAGCATTGAACTGACAAAAAACAGACACATTGATCTGTGAAACAGAATTAAAGACCTAGACACCTACAGCCACCTGTTTTTTTTTTAATGCCAAGAAATTAAACTGGAAAAAAAGAGAGAGTGGTTAAAAAATGTTACTATAAAATTTCATATTCGTATGCATAAGAAGGAAACTTGAACTGAGTCATCTGGCTCAGAGAGTCAAGATGCTTGACCCCAAGTCTGAGGCTTTGAGATCTGTTCCATGTACCAACACAGTGGAAGAAGTGAAATGACTCCTTAAAATTTTCTTCTGACCTCCACATACATTCTATAGCATGTATGTGTACAAAAAACAGAAACACACAAACTAACAGAGTAAACGTCTATAACTGAAACAGATTGGAAAATGATTTTTCTCTCTTGCCCTACCTAAAAATCAATTCCAAATGGATCAACAATCTTAATGTCAAACTTGAGACTGTGAAACTTCTAGAAGAGAAAATAGGGAATACACTTCAAGATATAGACTGTGAGTAAGGTATTTTTTAATAGCACCTTTAACCTTTCATTGGTAGATAGACACAGTTGGACTAGCTGGACCCCAGCCTGTTAGACATTGTAATAAATCTCATTTATTCTATAAGTTTTGTTCCTCTAGACAGTACTGATGGAAAGCATAACACAGAGGACAACTAATATTTCCTTAGATAATGTCAGTTTTGAAATTAGAAGATAACAGTGGAGTGCTCATGAATATACCTATAGTTGTTACATAATTACAAATTCTCAATGAATCAGTGTGATATATAAAAAGCTGAGAATTCATCCCATTGATGTGTACAATTTTGTAACTGGTAATAACATAAAGCTGACTGACAGATGTTGTATAATTGTCCAATCTCTTACATAATTGTAAATTCTTATGAGTCAGTGTGATATTATAAAAGCCAAGAATTCATGCCATTGACTTGTATACTTATGTAACTGGTAATAGCATAAACTGACTGACAGATGCATATTTGTTCAGAAAATATCAAAGCACATTTTGAATCTAACCAGTTGAAAAAAATTTAACTGGCTTATACTAATAAAAGGAGATGAATGAGTAAGTAAAGAAATGAGAGGAAATTAGGTGAATCCATGAATAACTCTGATCATTTGTATTATATATTGCATATAAGGGCCCATGACAAGTTGTAGAAACTAGTATTATAATTGACATGAGTATTTGTACCATATTTTTAAGATATACTTGTACAAATATTTGTGGGTTTTTTACTTGGTTTCTTTATCATGCAATGAAATAATGACTAAGAAATCAGTGTTTATATTTCATAAAATTATATTTTATATACACATATTGCATATAGAATAATATATCACATATATTATAATCTATATTCAAATGCAATTGTCTTGCCTTTAAGATCTGGTTGCACAAGTCTCTCCTGAAAAACTACTGCCTGCAATAGAGAAGACAGAAATTTTACAGAGAAGAAACATGGCCATTATATTTTCATCTAGATGAGGTTTAATGCCAAAAATCCAAATGACATTGATATGCCACACTTGCAGAATGATGTAAGGAGAAGGGAAGTTTATTGATTTTCCTTACCTTCTTCCCCCAATCCTATCTAGCAATTGAGAAAAGAGATACAAAATAGTCAAAAGTACATAGTAGATCACTCTAAAGCATACCTTACCAGTATTGTTTAGAACTTCTGATGTTGTCAAATAGCTTAAGAATGTCCTAGTCAGCAGTTGTTAAAATTAGAAGATACAATATTGTATTTTAGATGGGAACCTAATACAAAAATTAATGGATATTAGTTAAAAATTAAAGAAATTAATATAAATTCATTATTAATGATGTGTTACTACTGTCCATTACTCATAAACCTTATTCATACTAATTTACGACAGTAATTATAGAGACAGTAGGCTGAGAATTTTATTAACATTTTCAGCTTTCTAAATATATTTTATTAAAAACAACAAAATGATATATGGATAATATTAAAATCCATATTTATTTTAAGGATAGAGTAAAAATCTGCAGTAAATTAATAGTTTTCATTATAGATACATACATTCTCTTGAAAATATAGAGGTGGCAGTATGGTTAAGAGTGTTCGCTGCTCCTGCAAAGATTCACAATTCCTGTCAACTATGTCAGGAGGCTCACAACAGACTATCACTCCAGCTCCAGAGGATCTAACTCTGTATCTTTGCCCAAGTGGGCATTCTCCTACACCCTGCATTCAGCCCCATACAGGTGGATATATGTACATATAAATAAAGAAGTAAAGCAAACCTTTCAAAAAGCATTAACAAAAGATAATTATATGCAGGTAATAAAGTTATATGCACACATGGTTCCGTCCTCCAAGTTTAAATTATTTTCACTAAATCTGTAGCATAATTGAAAACACAAAAGGGAATAAATAATATTCAAAGAAGCTTTTGAAGTTGAAAATGCAGTTTCCTTCAAAGCTTTGTCAAATTACACTATTTCATTCTCTCATAGAACACATTGTATTTGAAGCACATTTGTGTATTTGTTTGTTTGTTTGTTTGCTATGATGGGTTACTCATTTGGCATTTGATGCTGATTCCCCTGGGCATTGGTCATCTATAAGGAAAATTGTTGTTTGTTTTACAGTACATGGACTTTACATATGAGGGATTTACAATAAAGATTTGGCATGAAATATGCCAAAGTAAAGATAATACAGAATTCAGGGAAAACTTTTATTCTATCGGGACTAATTCTGATGTGCTTCTCTTTACTGTCAGTGAATTACTAATGAAAATGAAAGATTGAAGGACAGGAGAGGTAAACTCAGAGGATGCATTTCAGTGAATTTGCAGCTCCAGGGGATCCCTGGCCTTCTTTTGGTCTCCATAACATTGCACTCGCATATGCAAACACACACTCATATATATAAAACCGAAAAAGATTTTTAAAATGAAATGGAATCAAATACTGACAAGGTTCTGGTGCTGTTTTCCACAAAGGCATGGAAGGATACTGGGTTACTGTAATGCAGCTTTTTCATCCAGGTATAGCAATATCCATCCTGAAGTACAGAAAACCTTGGCAGATAGCTGAGAGCTGTAACAAGATCAGGAGAAGCATGCAGAGGTGGATATGGGTAATGAAATAATTGACATTCTATTGTAAAATCAGAGCAAGTTTCCAGGAGCCTCACAAATTCTTCCAGCTATTACTCTGCCCTCTTATTGCCTACCCTCTTCATATCTGCAAGGGATCTTGAACATGCTGGAGAACATAAATTGTATAACAAATCTGGTACCATGATGCAGGTACCAAGGGTTTGGCATTCATGTTGAGAAGGAATTTTGTCACACCATAGCTGAAAAGCTAGCTTAAAAATATTGCAAAGACAAATATTAGAAGTTGGCAATGGTAGCTCATGCTTTTAGTCCCAGCACATGGGAGCAGAGGCAGAGGCAGATGGATCTCTGAGTTTGAGGACAGCCTGATCTATAGAGAAGTATTTTTCCGCGATATCTGTGTCAAAGGAATTTGCATTTTTCCATTGTCTATTCACATAAAGGCAAATACACAGAAAATACATATTTGCAAAATTTACATTATACTGTGAGCTGATAATCTAATATTGAATTCATGATTTATTTAGGTTTATTTAGGTCTTAAAAATAATTGGAATTTTGGTGTACCTTGTTGGTTGAAAGACTTCATTCATCTTGAATTTTACTGTGTAGAGTAGATAAAGCTGTCTTTTTAAATCCACATTGGAATAGAACACACACAAAAAAACAATTGCATAACTGTCTTAGTCAATGCTATATTGCTGTGATAAGATACCATGACCAGGTCAACTCTTACAAAAGAAAGAATTTATTCCAGTCTTGCTTATAGTTTCAGAGGGCTAGCCCATTATCATCATGCATTATCATCTTGGTGGGAATTTCTTAGCAGGCAGACAGACATGATGGTGGAAAAGTAGATAAGAGAAACATTCACAAGCAATAGGCAGAGAGAAGCACAGCGAGTGTGGATGCATGGTATGGGCTTTTGAAATCTCAAAGCCCATTCTCAGTGACACATCTCTTCCAAGAAGGTCACACCTCCTCCAGGGTCACATGTAGTCCTAAAATCTGGACTTCCTCATCCATCCTAAACAGTTCACCAACTGGGATCTAAGTTCTCAAATATATGAGCCTATGGATGACATTCTCATTCAAACTACTGCAATAACCACAGTTTAATTTTATAAATTGAATCAAATGAAATAAGTAGTGGGCACCAAATGCCATAACACAGCAGATTGGTAAACACCTGACTGCTTTTCAGTATTTGTTAATCACCAGTTGTGTGTGTATTTACATATATTTGTTGCATATACATATATGGATTTGTGTGTATGTGTGTGTGTGTGTGTACTTGTGCATATGAATTTGTCTATGTTTGGAATTTGAGATAAAACACAGATTCATAGGGGAATTTCCTTTACTTTAGGGATGGCTTTCAAACCAGTATCTACAGAATATTCTTCACCCTGACCTAGCACAGTATTGCAGACAGAAGGAAAATTAGGCAAAGATTAAAGCAGAAGCCATAACAGTCCATTCCCTTCTAACACTTTCAAAGGAAACCACATTGTATTATTCTCTTATTAAGGAGTGGCTACACATTTTGTTGTTTCTTAATTGTTATCAAGTTCTAATTGAAAACAATTATTTTTCAAGAGGTGTTGTCAAACATATTTAAGTATCTATGGAAGGGGCACATAAATGTGAAATAATGAGATTCTGTAAAATTTAAGAATGGATATACACCCTGCTGAAATTTATTTCTTCTTTCTACCATCTGTTCAAACTATTTTTCAAACACTCCGTTTGAATGATGACTAAATATATCTTTAAAGCTCATTTCCCACAGGCAATAAAGACAAGAGACAGTTTTTAGCATGAAAATCCTTTTGTTAAAATTTTAGTCATTTAAATCCAGAATGTGGCAATTAGCTCAATGTGGTAAAATCAGTCTCACTAGTTTTGAATAGATGGCAAATGTCATTGATGAATTCTATCAGTTCCTTTCAGTAGGATTATTTTATTTTAACCTTGCAACAATCCTGTTTGAATCCTCTATTCTGTGTATTAAGCAATAGTAGTCATTCATATATCTATATTCCAAATCATCTGAGAATGTGTGCTAGGACATTTATGTGTCCTCATGCAGGCACACGTGGAAGCTCTAATCCTGTGAGATGTTATATGATATAGGGTCTTTGTGGGTAATTTAGGTCAAAGGAATGGCATTATTTGGATGGAATATCACTATGATAAAAGGCACGTTTTATAGATAATCTTTCACTCCACTGCAAGGATGCACAAACATGGTTTCAAACTGAACAGGAAACTCTTACCAAGAAACAAGTGGGCTGGTGCACTAATCTTGAACTTTTCCAATATAGAAATGTGAGAAATAAAAATCTGTAGCTTTACCCACCCTGTTTCTATGTGTAGCTGAAACCATCCCAGAAGACTAAGACAAACTCTGGATATTTTCTGGGAATGCAGAACATAAATTTGAAATCTTGTTCATTCTCCTAACACTTCTTTTCCAAGAATTTCTTGTTTGTTGCGGCCCAGTTGAGAACAAGGGAGCAAGGGGAAAGAAAGCTGAAGCAAACAATATTTGTCACAGAAGCAGTGTATTTCTAAAGGCCAGAAGCATCACTCCATGAGAGGATATGCCCACAGGATCTGCAGGTTCTTCTCCTTATTGGTTCTGCCTTCTTTACATATCATCTTTCCTCTATGTCTCTATTGGTGATTTAAAAATGCATCCCTTCAACTATTTTCACTTATAACCAGTCAGAATAATCAGTTCTATTTTTTGAGAGAGAGCTCAAGGCCTTATGGCTTGTCTTAATACTCTATTTATCTTAAAATATTCTGTGAGCTTAAAATTAAGATATTCCATGGTTCTAAAATTGAAGGGTTATAATGAAATCTAAGATCAATAGCATTTTTAGTTGCACAAACAGAAACAGGGTTTGGGCTGTCTTGTAAGAACCTTCTCTGAGCTGCAACAATTATGTTTTCTTCTATATCTAACAAACATTCAAGGAGAATGTACCTCCTTAGGTCAGATAGGATATTCATCAAGAATCTTCAACATATTACAGATACCAAACAAAGGACTTAACTATTGAATTACATTAGCAGATTAAACATTACTATCCTAAGTCTGCTTTAGTTATCTACCATAAACTTGTAGCACAAAAATTAAAAGACCCAGATATTGATAATGAGGTTCAATTTTCAAGCTAATGATCACAGAATCAAAACATCCAAGCCAGTAGATCTTACATCAGCCCAGCTGAAATGGCAATCCTGTCTCCACAAATCCTCAGAGTCTAAATGCCCTCAGATCCTGTATGTTCCTCCTTATATTCCTTTCACCACCTAGCCGTATTCTCCTGTCTCCCCACCTCCCTAGTGCTGGGATTAAAGGAATGTGATCCCAAGTGCTGACATCACCTTCCTGTGAGCTATTTATTTTAGGACTGGATCAATTTAATGTAGTCAGTGTGACCTTGAACTAAGTGTCATCTGTTTACCTCTTAACCCTGAGTCCTGAGATTAAAGGTATGTACTACTATCTCCTAGCTCTATGGCTGCTGGAATTAAATATGTGTATCACCACTGCCTAATCTCTATAGCTTGAGGTTGGCTTTGCTTTCTCAGGCAATCTTTAATAAATCATAAATAATATATAAACATAAAATTTGCTGGTTTAAGACAGATGAAATGCTAAAAGAATGAGATCTGATATCAAGATGGTAGCAGCACTCCTCCTTCCAAATTTTTTTGGGGAAAATACTTCATTTCCTCTCTCAGATTCTGAAGGTTCCAGGAATTCCTTGGCATGTATAGTATAACTCATACATCTGTCTCCATTGCATAGATGGGAATAATAGGTATATAGTTTTGATTCTATTACTGAGCATTTATGAATTAATTTCCTCTATTTTCAGGAGAGATACTGGTCTATGCTTCTTTTTTGTAAGGAAGCTGTGTAGTTTTTATGAGAGTGTATCGTTGGCCTTGTAGATAATTTAGAAACTGTTTCTTTGAATCTTACTTTCCTTGGAAGACTATAGAGAACTGTTAACATTTCTTCCTTCAATGAGGTAAAACTCTCCATAAATACATAGTAACTGGTGTTTTCTTCTCTTTCTCCTTTTTTCTGTAAGGTAATTAAATATTGATTCTGTTTCTTCAGTAGCTAAAGTCCCATTCAGTTTATTTATTCCTCTTTGAGTAAGCTTTGGTAGTCTGTGTTTTTCATGAATTTTGTCTATTTAATCCAGCATAATGGTAATAATATTTCTTTTTTATCTTCTTTCTAGTGACTGCCCCACTTTCATTTCTGACATTTGTAATTTGTGTATAGTATCTTTCATTGTTCACCTGACTAAAGGTTTGCCAATTTTATTGATCTTAAAAAACAACAGTTTTTGGTTCCTTTATTATTTCTTTAATTGAATTGACATAATCTTTTAACATTCTTTTGTTTTGTATTAATTATCAAGCTCTTAAATTGGGGAATTACATTATTTATCTTATTGTTATTATTTTCTAATATAAGTTCAGTGATTAAATAATTATTGCCTAATTTTTGAAAAGTTATATTTCCTTTAGCACCTGTATTTGTAATTTCTTTACAGACTCTATCTGAATACTAAGTTGTATTTAAGACCCTGTTCAATCTTCAGATACTTTTTAATTTACCTGCTACTTTTTCTTCTTTGTTTCTAGTTTAATTCTATCATTTTGTGATGTATTTCAATCAAATATGAATTTGCCATTGTAAATCCCACGAGAATAATGTAAATCTCACAGTCCCATGAATGTTAGAAGTTGATACAGGATACCCTCAAAATTTTTTCAACCTTATTTCTTGAGTAAAGGTCTCTAACTGATCTTGACTGACAGATTCTAGACTACCTGGCCAGTTAGTTCATGTGATCTGCTTGTGTTTGGATTCAGCAGTAGTATTAGATAAATGAGCTACAAAAATTGACTTTCCTGGTAGGCCCAGCTTCAGGTGAGATTGGGTCTCCAGCTGGGACACTCCCCATCCCCTGCCCAACACCCATCCCCTCGATCTTCTAGGGCCACTCCTGGCATCCAGAAGACCTGCCCACAGAGGAAAGACATCAGCCCTTCCAGGCCCCAAACTCGGGCGAGCCCAGCTTCAGGAAAGAAACCAGCCCTTCCAGGCCCCAACCTGCAGCAACCCCAGCTTCAGCTTAAGCTTCAGTGTCAGCATCCCCAGCTTCAGCTTCAGGAAGGAAGGAGACCAGTGGAGACAGAAAGACTCCACCAACACCCACTAGAAGAAGAGATGGGAAGAAGACAGAATAAGAGCTCACTCAGCAATAGAAAGACCAACATGACTCCACCAGAATCTAGGGAAACCAACACCAGCAAGACCTGAAAAGCACTACGTAGACGAAGCAGAGGAGACAGACCTTAAAAATTATTTTATGAAGATGACAGAGACACTCAAAGAAGAAACGAGGAAATCCCTTAAAGAAATAGAAGAAAAAACAAAAAAAATCCATGAAATGGGGGAACTAATTCAAAAAATAAACAAATCTCTCAAAGAATCTAAACAGCACCAAGAAAAAAACAACCAAACGAATGAAGGAAACGACTCAAACAGTTGAAGGATTGAAAGCTGAAATAGAAATGATAAAGAAAACACAGAACGAGGGGATGCTGGAAATAGAAAAGCTGGGTAAACGATCAGGAACGACAGATGCAAGTATCACCAATAGAATAAAAAAGATAGAAGAGAGAATCTCAGGTGTTGAAGACTCATTAGAGGATATAGATATGTCAACCAAAGAAAATCTCAAAACCAAAAAAATCCCTAATACAAAAGATCCAGGAAATATGGGACACTGTGAAGAATCCAAACCTGAGAATAATAGGTATAGAAGAAAGCAAAGAAATACAACTCAAAGGTACAGAAAACCTATTCAACAAAAGCATAGTAGAAAACTTCCCTAACCTAAAGAAGGATATGCCTATGAAAATACAAGAATCTTACAGAACACCAAATAGGCTGGACCAGAAAAGGAAGTCACCTCGCCATATAATAATCAAAACATCAAACCTACAGAATAAAGAGAAAATATTAAGAGCAGCTAAAGAAAAAGGCCAAATAACATATAAAGGCAGATCTATCCAAATTACACCTGACTTCTCAATGGAAATGATGAAAGCCAGAGGATCCTGGATAGATGTCCTACAAATGCTAAGGGAACAAGGATGCCAGCCCAGACTACTATATCCAGCAAAGCTTTCAATTATCATAGATGGAGAAAACAAAGTATTCCGTGACAAAGCCAGATTTAAACAGTATGTATCCATGAATCCAGCTCTACAGAAAGTGCTAGAAGGAAAACCTAGATCCAAGGAAGATAACTACACTCACAAAGACACAGGCAATATATAATCCCACCTTACAAAACACCAAAAGAAAAAGGGAGGAGAAACTACACAAAATAACTTCACTAACAATAAATCAAGCACAAGCAAGAATCATCGATCAATGGTCATTAATATCCATCAATGTCAACGGCCTCAACTTGCCTATAAAAATACACAGACTAGCAGAATGGATACGAAGACAGAACCCTTCCTTCTGCTGCATACAAGAAACACATCTCAACATCAAAGACAGACGTTATCTCAGAGTAAAGGGTTGGGAAAAGGTCTTCCAATCAAAGGGTCCCAAGAAACAAGTGGGTGTAGCAATCCTAATATCTAACAAACTAGACTTCAAATTAAAATAAATCAAAAGAGATGAAGAAGGACACTTCATATTCATCAAAGGAAAAGTCCATCAATGTGAAGTCTCAAATTTAAATATCTATGCCCCAAAAACAAAGGCACGTACATTCATGTAAGAAACATTACTAAAGCTCAAAATGCACATAAAATCTCACACGCTAATAGTAGGAGATTTCAACACTCTGCTCTCACCACTAGACAGGACCTCCAGACAGAAACTTAACAAAGAAACAAAAGAACTAATAGAAGTTATGACCCAAGTGGGTTTAACAGACATCTATAGAACATTCCACCCAAACACAAAGGGATATACCTTCTTCTCGGTGCCACATGGAACCTTCTCTAAAATTGACCACATAATAGAAACATAGCAAATCTCCACAGATACAAAAAAAAATTGAATAACTCCCTGTATCTTATCAGACCACCACGCATTCAAATTATAATTCAACAATAACACAAATCGCAGAAATCCTACAAACTCATGGAAATTGAACAATGCACAATTGCACCATCCCTGGGTAAAAAAAGAAATTAAAGACTTCCTCGATTCAATGAGAATGAAGACACAACATACACAAACTTATGGGACACTTTGAGAGCAGTGCTGAGAGGAGAGTTCATAGCACTAAGTGCCCACATAAAGAAACTACAGAACAGTCATATTAGAGAATTAATAGCACAGCAGAAAGTTCTAGAACAAAAAGAAGCAAACTCACCCAGGAGTAGCAGACACCAGGAAATAATCAAATTGAGGACTGAAATCAATCAAGTAGAAACCAGGAAAACATTGAGAAGAATCAAGGAAACAAAGAGTTGGTTCTTTGAGAAAAATCAACAAATTAGACAAACCTCTGTCCAAACTAACCAAAAGACAGAGAGTATGCTAATTAACAAAATCAGAAACGCAAAAGGGGACATAGCAATGGACTCTGAGGAAATCCAGGGAATCATCAGGGCATACTTTGAAAATCTGTACTCGACAAAATTTGAAAATTTAAAGGAAATAGACAATTTCCCGGACAGATATCACTTGCCAAAACTCAATCAAGAGCAGATAAACAATCTAAACAGACCTATAATCCATAATGAAATAAAAACAGTCATCAAAATCTCCCAAACTTCATTCAGTGGCCGATGAAAGAAGAGGCACACTCCCATGGCTAAGCACTGAGCTGAACTCAAGAAAGCCAGTAACAGAGAGGGAAGACTGATCACCAAAGGGATTAAGACTGGGCTGGTTTAAGCCCCAGAAACAGCTGACCTGACAAAGGTTAACTCTTGAATACAAGGCATCAGCCTGGGAATCCAGCATGAGGCTGATCAAGACCCCCTGAATGTAGGTGTCAGTGAGGAGGCTTAGGTAATCTATTGAGCCTTGGGCAGTAGATCAGTACTCATGCTAAGTATATACACAGACTTTGGACTCCCATCCAATAATGTGAGATGTACTCTCACCCAGAACACTTGGGGGAGGGTCTAGGCCCTGCCCCAGATGAAATGACACACTATGGACACCCCCATGGAGGGCATCGCCCTCCCTGGAGAAATGAGGGTATAATAGGGGGGTTGAGGGAAGGGCATGGGAGGAGGGGAGGGAAAGGGAGAGAGACCTGTAACTGACTTGTGAAGCAACCTTGTTTCTAATCTAAATTTAAACTAAAAATAAAGTCTCCCAAACAAAAAAAGCCCAGGCCCAGATGGCTTCAGTGCAGAATTCAAAGAAGAGCTAATTCCATTACTCCTCAAAGTATTCCACACGATAGAAACAGGAGGCTCACTGCCAAACTCTTTCTACAAGGCTACAATTACCTTGATACCCAAGCCACACAAAGACAAAACTAAGAAAGAGAACTATAGACCAATTGCCCTCATGTACATCAATGCAAAAATACTCACAAACTGAATTCAAGAATACATCAGAAAAATCATCCACCATGATCAAGTAGGCTTCATCCCAGGAAGGCAGGGATGGTTCAACAGTAGAAAATCTATCAATGTATTCCACTGTATAAACAAACTGTGAAAGAAAAACAACATGATCATCTCACTAGATGCTGAAAAAGCCTTTGACAAAATCCAGCACCCCTTCATAATTAAAGGTCCTAGAGAGATCAGGGATAACAGGATCATACCCGAATATAATAAAAGCAATATAGTAAACCAACAGCTAACATCAAAATAAATGGAGAGAAACTCAAAGCAATTCCTCTAAAATCAGGAACAAGGCAAGGCTGTCCACGATCTCCATATCTCTTCAATATTGTACTTGAAGTTCTAGCTACAGCAATAAGACAAAAAAAGGAGATAAAGGGGATACAAATAGGAAAAGAAGAAGTCAAACTTTCACTATTTGCAGATGATATGATAGTTTACATAAGTGACCCGAAAAACTCTGCAAGGGAACTCCTAGAGCTGATAAATACCTTCAGCAATGTGGCAGGATACAAGGTAAACTCAAAAAAATCAGTGGCCCTATTATATGCAGATGATGAAGTGACTGAGAAAGAAATCAGAGAAACATCACCCTTTACAATAGCCATAAACAGCATCAAATATCTGGGGATAATGTTAACCAAGGAAGTGAAAGACATGTATATCAAGAACTTTGAATCTTTAAAGAAAGAAATCAAAGAGGATACCAGAAAATGGAAAGATCTCCCATGCTCTTGGATTGGTAGGATCAACATAATAAAAATGGCAATCTTGCCAAAAGCAGTCTACAGATTCAATGCAATCCCTATCAAAATTCCATCACAATTCTTCAAGGACCTGGAAAAAACAATAATCAACTTTATATGGAAAACCAAAAGGCCTAGGATAGCCAAAACAACTCTATACAATAAAGGAACTTCAGGAGGCATCACCATACCTGACTTCAAGCTCTATTATAGAGCTATAGTACTGAAAAAAGCTTGGTATTGGCACAAAAACAGGCAGGTAGACCAATGGAATCGAATTGAAAACACTAATTTTAACCCACACACCTAAGAACACTTGATTTTTGACAAAGAAGCTAAAACTATACAATGGAAAAAAGAAAGCATCGTCAACAAATGGTGCTGGCATAACTGGGTACTTGTATGCAGAAGACTGCAGATAGATCAATGTTTATCACCTTGTACAAAACTTAAGTCCAAATGGATCAAATATCTCAACATAAATCCAGCCACACTGAAACTTTTAGAATAGAAACTGGGAGATACTCTTCAACCAGTTGGTACAGGAGACCACTTCCTGATCATAACACCAGTGGCACAAACACTGAGATCGACAATTAACAAATGGGACCTCCTGAAACTAAAAAGCTTCTGTAAGGCAAAGGACAGTCAACAAGACAAAAAGCAGTCCACAGAATGGGAAAAGATATTCACTAACCCCACATCTGACAGAGGGCTAATCTCCAAAATTTACAAAGAACTCAAGAAGCAAGTCTCCAAAACACCAAAGGATCCAATTAAAAGGTGGGGTACAAATCTAAATAGAGAATTTTCATTAGAGGAGGCTAAATTGGCCAAGAGACACTTAATAAAGTGCTCAATATCCTTAGCCATCAGGGAAATGCAAATCAAAACAACACTGAGATACCATCTTACTCCTGTCAGAATAGCTAAAATCAAAAACACCAAAGACAATTTATACTGGAGAGGATGTGGAAAGGGGGGAACACTCCTCCACTGCTGGTGGGAGTGCCAACTTGTACAGCCACTTTGGAAATCAGTATGGAGATTCCTCAGGAAAATGGCAATCAATCTACCACAAGACCCAACAATTCCACTCTTAGGCATATATCCAAATGAGGCAAATTCATACAACAAGGGCATCTGCTCCATTATTTTCATAGCAGCATTATTTGTAATAGCCAGAACCTGGAAGCAACCTAGATGCCACTCAACTGTAGAGTGGATAGAGAAAATGTGGTACATTTACACAATGGAGAATTACTCAGCAGAAAAAAACAATGGAATCTTGAAATTCCCAGGTAAATGGATAGCACTGGAAGAAACCATCCTGAGTGAGGTAACCTAGTCGCAAAAAGACAAACATGGTATGTACTCACTCATATATGGATTTTAGACATGGATCAGGACAGTGCCAGTCTGCACTTCCACTGATAGAGAGTCTGTGAAACAAGAAAGAACCTAAAAGATATGCATAGTACCCAAGAGAAGAGGAATGAGGCAAGATCCTCTGAACAGATGGGGAACACGGGAAGGGTTGGGAGGGAGGCAGAGCTGGGAAGAAGAGAGGCGGAGAAGAGAAGGAGAGAATAGGTCATGAGGGAACAGGAAGGTTGAGTGGTGGGGGTAAAAGAGGGGGAAGAGAGAATGATAGGTTAGAAGACAGATCAGGCACCAATGTGACCTCTAATGATCTAAAGGGATGACACCAATTGGCCAGCTAAGCAATAGTGGAGAGACCACCTCGAATGCCCATTCCTGATAATGAACTTGATGTCTATAACCATCTGGGAGCCTTCATTCAGTGACTGATGGAATCAAAGGCAAACACCCACAGTTAAACACTGAACTGAACCCAAGGAACCCAGTGACAGAAAGAGAGGAGCGATGAGCAAATTGGAAAAGAATGGGCTGGCAAAACCAGCAGATACAGCTTATCTGAACAGGGGAGAGCTCTTGGACCCCAGACCGACAGCTGGGAGGCCAGCATGGGACTGATCTGGACCCCCCGAATGTGAGTGTCATTGAGGAAGCCTGGGCAACCTCAGCAGTGGATCAGTGTTTATCCCTGGAATACAAACAGACATCGTGTGTCCATAACACAAAAAGGGATGCTCTTTCAGCCTGGTCTCTTTGAGAAGTTCCTGGACCTTACCCTGAGTGAAATGACAGACTCTAGATATTCCCTATGTGGAAGGAATTGGTAATAGGGTGGGAGGCTGGGGAGGGATGGGAGGGTGCGGGAGGAGGGGAGGTAGAGGGAACTGGGATTGACATGTAAAACAAGCTATTTAAAATTAAAATAAAAAATTTTTAAAAAGAAAGAAAGAAATTAAAGAAGATACCAGAGAATGGAAAGATCTCCCATGCTCTTAGATGGGTAGGATCAACATAGTAAAAAAATAATAATAATTCACTTTCAGGTAAATGCTACGTAATGAAAACTCAGGTCCCCATTCTTATCCAGTAAACAGTTACCACCTTCATGATGGGGCCATGTTCTATTATCACATTTGAAGCTAGGTTATGTTTAAAATTTGCTATAATTTTAAGTGACAGGTTTCAGTGTTTTGTATGTTCTTTTTTTGTTGTTTCATCCCGTGTTGTCTTTGCATTTCCTTAAAAGTTACTGAACTAAAGAATTTTGTTGGTTCCAAACTCTGAGAATACTATGCAGTTTCATTTCATTTAAAATGTCCAAAGATAATATACACAGCACACCTCAGGTGACATCCATATGTGCAAATGTTTGCAATGATCATTCACCCTCTGACTTGCACTCTTCAGTGAGTTCAAGGGGAGTCAGTAATTTTTAGCTTCCTAGGCATCTCTGGTCATGCCTGCAAGAATGTGTGCTGTGTATTTCTTTAATTTATAATTGGAACATTGTGTTTTCCCAAGAAGCTCCCTCAGACAGAAGGTAAACAGAAACAAAACAGCTTCAGGAATTTCCTGAAACTGTCAAGATTCACAAGGCCCCTCCCTCCCAGAGTAAATATTACAGAGTAGAGATATTCTCAGTCAAGCAAAGTTACAAAGAAGACTCTAAGACAAAGGGAGCTGTCAAGACTCTGAGACCAGATAAACTGCCTGGAAGAACTGGTGACTAGTAGAACTGCCTGGAAGAGGTTTAGATCAACTGAGTTACTTGTTAAAGATAAACTTATATTGGCTGAGCTGTCTGCAGGCCTTACAGTTCTCAGCTTTTGTGAGCTGTTATCCATGTTGGGGGTGGAATTTGGTGATGCAGCTGTCTTTAAGTCATTTCTGCTTCAGTGAGAAGCACTTCACTCATATTCTTGTAAGTAATCCCAATAAAAGTCATTGGTTCCCCAGGGTAGGTTTTGGTGGTATCAATATGTTTTCCAATTGTGTGTTCCCTATTCGAAGTGTATATATATACACACCTCCCCAGTTTTGTCATACAACACTCTGAGAATAAGAATATCTAAGCTATGTTTCTGGTGAGGCTGAACCTGTAAGTCTGAAGATACAATCAGAAAAGTAGCAGAAGAAATTCAGTCCTGAGGTTTTCAATCACTGAAGGAAGTTTTCCCAAAAATGGAAAATATCACTTTATTATTATTATTTATTTTTAAATTTAAATTAGAAACAAAATTGCTTCACAAGTCAGTTACAGGTCCCTCTCCCTTTCCCTCCCCTCCTTCAGTGCCCTCCCCTCAACCCCCTATTATATCCTCATTTCCCCAGGGAGGGTGAGGCCCTCCATGGGGTGTCCATAGTCTGTCATTCAGGGCAGGGCCTAGACACTGCCCCAAGAGTTCAGGGTGTGAGTACCTCTCATATTGTTGGATGGGATTTCAAAGTCCCTTTGTATACCCTGGATAAATACTGATCTACTGCCGAAGGCTCAATAGAATTCCTAGGCCTCCTCATTGACACCCACATTCAGGGGGTTTTGATCAATCCCATGCTGGATTCCAAGGCATTAGCCTGGGATTCAAAAGCTAACCCTTGTCAGGTCAGCTGTTTCTCGGGGTTAAACCAGCCTAGTCTTAAACCCTTTGGTCATCAGTCTTCCCTCTCTGTTACTGGCTTTCTTCATTTCAGCTCAGTGCTTAGCCATGGAGTCTGCCTCTTCTTCCATCAGCCACTGAATGAAGGTTCTGTTTACCAAACTCTCTGGCCATGGGATTGTAGGCTGGCACTCCCCAGATCTATGTCTAAAATCCATATATGAGAGAGTACATGCCATGTTTCTCTTTTTGTGACTTGATTACCTTGCTCAGTATGGTTTCTTCTAGTGTCATCCATTTGCCTGCGAATCTCAGGATCCCATTGTTTTTTTCTGCTGAATAGTACTCCATTGTGTAAATGTACCACATTTTCTCTATCCACTCTTCGGTTGAGGGACATCTAGATTGCTTCCAAGTTCTGGCTATTACAAATAATGCTGCTATAAACATAGTGGAACACATATCTTTGTTGTATGAATGGGCATCTTTTGGATATATGCCGAAGAGTGGAGTTGCTGGGTGTTGTGGTAGGTTTATTCCCATTTTTCTGAGGAATCTCCATACTGATTTCCAAAGTGGCTGAACAAGTTGGCACTCCCACCAGCAATGGAGGAGTGTTCCCCTTTTATGACATCCTCTCCATCATAACTTGGTGTTGGTGTTTTTGATTTTACCCATTCTGACAGGAGTGACATGGTATCTCAGAGTTGTTTTGATTTGCATTTCCCGGATGTCTAAGGATGTTGAGCCCTTTCTCAATTGCCTTTCAGCCATTTTAGACTCCTCTATTGAAAATTCTCCATTTAGTTCTGCAGCCCACTTTTTAATTGTTTTGGAGACTTGCTTCTTGAGATCTTTGTAAATTTTGGAGATCAGCCCTCTGGTAGATGTGGGGTTAGTGAATATTTTTCCCATTCTGTGGGCTGCCTTTTTGTCTTGCTGACTGTGTCCTTGCCTTACAGAAGTTTCTCAGTTTCAATAGGTCCCATTTATTAATTGTTGATCTCACTGTCTGTGCTACTGGTGTTATGTTCAGGAAGCTGACTCCTGTACCAATCCTTTCAAGGGTACCACCCACTTTCTCTTCTAAGAGGTTCAGTGTGGCTGGATTTATGTTGAGGTCTTTGATCCATTTGGACTTAAGTTTTGTGCATGGTGATAAACATGGATCGCTCCGCATTCTTCTACATGAGAGCCTCCAGTTATGCCAGCACCATTTGTTGAAGATGCTTTCTTTTTTACATTGTATATTTTTAGCTTCTTTGTCAAAGATCAGATGTTCGTATGTGTGTGGGCTAATACCCGGGTTTTCAATTTGATTCCATTGTTCTTCCTGCTTATTTTTGTGCCATTACCAAGCTGTTTTCAGGACTATAGGTCTATAATAGAGCTTGAAGTCAGGAATGGTGATGCCTGCGGACATTGACTTGTTGAACAGGGTTGTTTTGGCTATCCTGGGTCTTTTATTTTTCCACACAAAATTGATTATTGTTTTGTCAACGTCTGTGAAGAATTGTTATGGGATTTTAATTGGGACTGCATTGAATCTGTAGATTGCTTTGGCAGGATTGCCATGTTTACTACATTGATCCTACCTATCCAAGAGCATGGGAGATCTTTCCATTTTCTGAGGGCTTCTTTAATTTCTTTTTTAAAGATTCAAAGTTCTGGCGATACAAGTCTTTTACTATTTTGGTAAGTGTTACCCCAAGGTATTTTATGTTGTTTGTAGCAATTGTAAAGGGTGATGATTCTCTGATTTCTTTCTCAGCCCTTTTATCATCTGTATATAATAGGGCTACTGATTTTCTTGAGTTGATCTTGTAGCCTGCCACTTTGCTGAAGGTGTTAATATTCCACTATAAGTGTGTGGGGCTTTATATGCGATTTAGGTTTTAGTAATGTTAATTTTACGAATGTGGATGCCTTTTATTTGGGTCATAGATGTTCAGGATAGACACTTCATCTTGGTGGATTTCGCCCGTGATGAATATGTAATGATCTCCTTCATCTCTTTTGATTGATTTTATTTTAAGGTCTAATTTGTTAGATATTAGATTTGCTACCCCTGCTTGTTTCTTGGGTCGATTTGGTTGGAAATTTTTTTCCAAATCTCTCAGATAATGTCTGTTTTGAGTTTGAGGTGTGTTTCTTGCATGCAGCAGAAGAATGGCTTCTTTCTTTGAATCCATTCTGTTAGCCTGTGTCTTTTCATGGGTGAGTTAATGCCATTAATGTTGAGGGATATTAATGTCCATTGATTGCTCATAATTCTTTGATTTGGAATAGTTGGTGGTGGTAGAATTATGTGTGGAATTTCACCCCTTTGTTCTTTTGGCTGTTGGTAGAGAGGGATTCTGTAATGCCTATGTTTTTCTGGTTGTAGTTAATTTCCTTGGGTTGTAGTTTTCCTTCCAAAACTTTCTGTAGGGCTGGGTTAGTGGATATGTATTGCTTGAATCTAGATTTGTCATGGAAAATCTTGTTTTCTCCATCTATAGTGATTGAGAGCTTTGCCTGATATAGTTTTCTGGGCTGGCATCCATGATCTCTTAGTGTTGGTAGAATATCTATCCAGGAACTTCTGGCTTTCAGAGATTCCATGGAGAAGTCAGGTGTAATTCTGATAGGTTTGCCTTTATATGTTACTTGGCCTTTTTCTTTAGCTGCTCTTAATATTCTTTCTTTATTCTGTATATTTGGGGTCATAATTATTATGTGGTGAGGGGACTTTTTTGTGATCCACTCTATTTGGTGTTCTGTAAACTTCTTGTACCTTCATTGGCATGTCTTTCTTAAGTTTAGGAAAGTTTTCTTCTATGATTTTGTTGAATATGTTTTCTGCCCCTTTGAGGTGGTTTTCTTCTACTTCTTCTATATCTATTATTCTTAGGCTTGGTCTTTTCATGGTGTCCCATATTTCCTGGATGTTTTGTGTTAAGGATTTGTTGGACTTAAGATTTTCTTTGGTTGATGAGTCTAGTGTATCTTCAACACCTGAGATTCTCTTTTCCATCTCCTGTATTCTGTTGGTAATGTTTGTATCAATAGTATCCAACCATTTGCCCAGCTTTTCTATTTCCAGCCTTTCTTCAGATTGTGTTTTTTTTATTGTCTCTGTTTCAGTTTTCAACCTTTGCACTGTCGGCATTGTGTCTTGCAATTTTCGGTTTATCTTTTTGTCCATTTGTTGCATTTTATGAATTTTTTGGTTTGTTCTTACTTCCATTTCTTCCTTTTGTGGGTTTTTATTTTCTTCCATTTCTTGCATTTTTTGGTTTGTTTTTTCTTCCATTTCTTGCATTTTTTGGTTTGCTTTTTCTTCCATTTCTTGACTTTTTTGGTTTGTTTTTTCTTCCATTTCTTGCATTTTTTGGTTTGCTTTTTCTTCCATTTCTTGACTTTTTTGGTTTGTTTTTTCTTCCATTTCTTGCATTTTTTCATTTGTTTTTTCTTCCATTTCTTTGAGGGATTTTCCTATATTCTGTTTTAGGACCTCTATCATTTTCATGAAGGGATTTTTAAGGTCCTTCTCTTCTCCTTCATTTGCATTGGAATGTTGGAGTCTTGCTGATGTGGAGTCTCTAGAATCTGGCAGTGTCATATTTGTTTTTCTGTTGCTGAGTGTGTATTTGTATTGTCTCTTTCCCATCTCTTTTTCTAGTGGGTGCAGAAAGAGCCCCTTACTGGTCTGGTGGTTAGGGTACCAGAGTTCCCTCTTGGTGGGTGCTAGCAAGTCCAATAATCTGGTAGTTCTTCTATTCCTCGTCCTCATTATGGTACCATGGGTGGAGAAGAAGACCAGGAATCTCGGGTGCTTAGCCTCCCCACCTGGCCCCCTGGTCCCTTTATTGGGTCTGTTGGTTTCCTGGTGTTGTTGGTGGGAGAAAAGACCTGGAATCTGGGGTGCTTGTCTCCACAGGGATTGGAAGCTCTGTGCAGTTCACAGGCAATCTCCAGGCACTGGAACGTAGGCCCGGATGCAGGGCCTGTATTACCTGGACCCGCCGGAACCACTGAATCTCAGAAAATATCACTTAGAAAAACAGTTCATTGCTACCCCTGGTTCATGGCTCGCTTCTTGTAAATATATGACACAAGAATTATAATGTCAAGCAATCTGTACTAGAAAGACTAAGTAACTGGATTCATGTCAATTTTGTTTCTGTGACAAAACACTATAACCAAAAGCAATTTATGAAAGAGTTTATTTCTGCATACAATTCTGGCAGAAGAAACCATAGTGAGGAAGGCATAGCAGCAGGATGTGGAAACAGGAAATCTGGAGACAACATTATCCCATGCAAATGTAAAGACAAGAGAGCAATCTCTGATGTTTGTGTTTCTTTGTGTATTGAAAATGTGTAGAACAAAATGAACGTAATCTCAAAGAATATATAAAATTATTACATTCAAAATCAGTTCAAAGACTCACAATATTTCCTCAAAAGAACCAAGAGGTGTTATGTCAATCTTTATGAGACACAGCTCTCTGTAGAAACTGCTCCCCTTTTCCACTACATTATTACTAATGGAGGCAGTAGAAGAAAATCAATATAACTGCATTCAAATCAATGTTCAGAAAAAAGAGAAATGTTTGATGTAAAATATTCTGATAGCTTGTTTTCAAAATAAACATGTACAAATGTAGTAAAATGTTTAAAGTGGTATTATATAAATTATAAATAGTGTATATAGTGTTTTAAAGTGTGTAGTTACTCTTCACTGTATTTCCTCCTTTTGCATCTCCTTTCTTTGTTTCTTCATTGCTTTGCTTTTCAATTGCTTATAGCATACTCACCTTGTGCACCCCACCAGAACACCACAGTCACTTCATTTTCTGAACCACTTGTAGCTGGCATTGTTTACAAAGTGCTCTCAGTAACTGATCTCTAATCTTTTTCTCATTTGTTGGACATGGTTTTTTTTGTTTTGTTTTGTTTTTTAATATCCAGTTTCTTCCTTCAATATTAACTCAAACATCACTGACATGACATAACAACTATACCAGATCTAAAATTTCAACAATTTCATAGTCAAAAGTTTGTTTTAGAGACTGGAGAGATGTCTCTACAATTAAGAGCATCTGCTGCTCTTGTAAAGAACAGGGGTTGAGTTCCTAGCACCTACATCAGGTGACCCAATACAGCCTGCATCTCTAGCCCCAATGCAATTCAGTGCCCTCTTCTAACCCTTGTGGGTTCCCATGTACATGTGTCCACATCCAAGCACATGAATAAAGAAACATAAAATATTTTAAAATATTTTTGATGAGATTAAGAAAAAAGAAACAAATGCCTGTGTTAGAGCCAGATGCGCATACATGAACCATGAGGATTGATGGAGAATTACAATTTGTTGGATTGCATGATGATTAAATCTAGAACCTAAATCTGCACTGGCATACATGGGACTCATTGGTTCAGGGAAAGCAGACTAACATAATTAAATATGCCACATTTCCTTTTGTTTTAATATTTACTTGATATTTTCTAAATAGGTATTTTTAAAGAATATTCTTTCCTTGTTTCTTCCAAAATGTGTATCCATATTAAGAAGAAAGCTAAACAGGCCTTTGCTGGAAAGTTTTGGGGACATATGCATTCCTTTGTCCTGATTGGGGCTTCGGAATTATCTTCTGTAGTATATCATATTAACTATGATGCTCCCAAGCAGCTCCTGCTGTCACTATAGAAATTTTTTGTGTTAGTCATGGCTCCCATAGTGTTTGTGACTCATACCAACCTTCCCTATTACCCCTATTCTACAGTCACCTTAATAATTGCCAGTGTGTAGGACTGGATAAATCTCAGTCCACAATAGAAACAGTTCCATTTCCCATGTCTCTAATGGAGGGAATAAAAGATGTACTATTTCTTGTTGAACCGTAAGGACTCCTGGAAACTGTTGACATAATCCCATAATTAAATTTCTTTTTGGGGTTCATGACATTTTGACATAGGTACTCACATATATTTCCAATTTTACAATCATCAGGGTGCTGAATGATTGATATCTCAGTGAGTAATTTCTTGCCAATGGACCCGAGTTCCAATGCTCAGAATGCACATTAAAAGAGTACCACAATGGACAGCACCTGTAATCTTATTGCTGGGGTGATAGAGAGAGGAAGATCAAGGAGGTTCATAGACAAACTACTACAGTTGAATGTGTGAGCCCCAGGTTAACTATAGTTGAATGTTTGAGCTCCAGGTTTTGTGATAGATGCTTTCTCAAAAAGTAAAATTAACAAAGATCTGTTATATTGACCTTGGGTTTTCACAGATAAAGCTAGAAAGCTATCTGGAAAATTGGTTTAGAGCCCACCCTAAATATTTATTTTAAAATAATTGCTTCAGAATGAAACCTGTATGTGGACACAGTTTATTTCTAAAGAACTTATTGTGTTTTCATATGTAAATTTTGTCACTTAACAATCCACCTAGGTATCTACCTAGTCGCCACATACCAACCTATCTTCCTACCTACATATTGTGTAAAGATTAGTCTTGCTTGTAAACTTGATAAGATTGAGAGTCACATAGGAAATGCCCTTTTTGGTGTGCCTGTGATCAGTTTTCCAAAGAGAATTAATTGAGAAGGAAAGACTCAGTCTCAAAGAGAGTAGAACCTTCTGTCTCATGGCTAGGATATAACACAGTCTGAGAAACATGTCTGGATGCCTACCTTTCCTGCTTCCCTCTGAGTCAGTGTGACTTTCTCTACTGCTGTCTTTCAGCTACTGACATGAGGCTACAGCTTCTGTCTACTATACTGGTGATTTCTTGGGAACACCCAGGTATTCAGAAACAGTGTTTGGCTGTTGTGGCAACCAGGATCTTGGACTGGCCACACAACTGGACTTTCTGCCTCTTCATTGGACAGCCAGCTATCATGAGTATCCTGATTTTAAAAAACCAATCTAATGAGTCTAACTTATAATACACACATTTATAGTTATTCTAGTTCCTCTTCACATAGTTAACTGCTCTACTACACTATTTATTGACTAGTCTTGCATCTATCTATGTTTAAATAAGGTATTCTCATTTAAAAAGACACTCTGTTTAAAAAAAACTTCATTATATTACTCTTCTTCACAGTGATTCAATAGATGGTTTAAATTCCCCTTTCCTCTTTAATTTGATCCATATCCTCAACTCTGCAGCCACTGACAGCATGCATACAAAAAGGTTTTTGAGATACAAACAGAAATATTAGTACAATTGCTTATCTCAGGCTGTGGATTAATAGCAGATTTAAAGATATCAACTAAACAATATAAAATCTTTCCAGAAACTTTAAAAATAATGGACCCTTTGGAAAACCAAAATATTTGCTACCAATAAAATATTGTAAGTATAGCTATAACTTGGAAATAAATAATACTGCTACCCGAAACCTTCTTTTCCAATGTATTATTAAAAATGCAATGCTTGCTTTATAACATCAGAAATCAATACAGATTATATCAAATAGTCCTACAAATCTCTAAAGAAATTACACATTTTTCTCTTCAGTAGATAATGCCATTTTTGTCTCCTGGTATTTTTCTGTAGTCACCTACATTTTTCCTTATATCTCACTGGTGTCTTTAGAGGGAGTTAAAGCTTTTAATATACAGAAAATTTAAATAATTACATCTGTGTCAAATATTGAACTGTGTTCAGTGATAGTACACTTGAGGAATGTTAAGCATAAGAAAGAGTGCTTCAAAGATATAAAACTATCAGATCTAAGTCTAACTCAGAATTTTTTATTTTTATTTTATTATGAAATGCATTAAATTCAGTTTAGCATAATGAAAATGGCTCCTATCCTTGAAAATACAGTGTAAATTAACTCAATTCAAAAGGTAGAAGTCTTATGTAAGTTTACTTTTTGTGTTTTTACTATGAAGCTAGGAAAACTAATATTTCATGGTATATTAAATATTTAAATTTGAATTTTTACTGAAATAAACTAAGGTGTGTACCAAATCCAAAATTAATAGAAATACACAGTAAGAGTTGTTCATTTTAATGATCAAATTATCAGGTCACTGAGGTTTTAGTCTCTCTGCTAACAATAGATGTATTGTACATGGAAGATTTGCTGATGTGTAAAATATGGCAGATGGGTATAGAGAGGTAGGTATGAAGGCCAGAAAGTAAGGGGATCAACAACAGAGATAGTTTTATGTATCTTTGTGTTAGCCAATGTCTCACTATGACAAAGTGCCAGAAGCAACTACTTCAGGGAGAAGGGTTTAGAGGTTCTGGAAAATCATCAGCTGCCTTCATTGCTTTAGACATAGGGCAAGTGAGAAACATCAGATCATAAGAGCACAAGAGGAATTCTCTTTATCTTGTAGCCTCCAGAAATATCCAAAGAGTCGAGAGATAGGATTATCCTTTCTAGACACATGCTGGTGGTTTATTTACTCCACACAGTCTCCATAGTTTACTAGGTCATTCAATATGAAACCACTGATGCATTGTGTAACTGATGAGTTAACTTACTCAGGCTCAAACTACATGTTGACAGTATCACCAGCCAAAATTCAAACCTTTGGCCCATAAGGCTTTTAGAAAAATCCTGCCTACTTAACTCATAATACTGTAAAAACAGAAGATGGTGTAAAGGGTTTGTGTTTTCAATTGAAAGAAACAGAAAGAAACCCATAAGTAATGAAGATAGATTTTGTCATATATGCAAATATGTAATTATTGAAAATTGGAATTGTGGTATGACCATAAATAGACTATGTTTGGTAATGTAATAATTACTAAGTGTTTTGGG
This sequence comes from Mesocricetus auratus, assembly GCF_017639785.1. Lineage (NCBI taxonomy): Eukaryota > Metazoa > Chordata > Mammalia > Rodentia > Cricetidae > Mesocricetus > Mesocricetus auratus. Next base: position 16,030,555 of record NW_024429195.1, read on the forward strand.
GTTATGTTGTTTTCAGTAATCATCATAGAATAATGAGTGTTACCATTTTCTAAATTAATATTTCCCTAGACATAATTTATTTTTTCTATGGTAGTCTTAATAAATTCTCCAAACAAATGGCACCTCAAATTTTGCATAGTATATCTTCAACATTTTAAAGTGGGATATCTATTTTCTCTATAATGGCTTCATGAATAATTCATTGAAATAAAGGGCATTTGCAAATGTGGCATTTTCCCAAAATAAGGTCTTGAGACTTGAGTACATAAATTAACTTGTTGATACATATTTGGACTGAAAGCCACAACGAAGAGAGTCTTTTCATTTAGAATGCCTTACTCTAGAATGGACTAGAGCACTGCTGCTAAATTTTCTTGTGTAAACATTGTCTTTGTCAAACAAACATGGCATCTCCAAAACCATATCCTGGACTCCGGTTATCTGTCATTGCATCGGCTTTCAAGCTTAATGGAAAAATTCTCTTGTTTTTCATCTTCTTTTGCTTAGAATGTCTTAAGTTTCCTCATGTAACTTCATGTAATTATGCTTCCTGCTTCTTTGAATTTTTATCTGTTGATTTGTGTGTATGTGTGTGTGTTACCTATGTATGCACATATGCAGTGTGTACTAGGGTACCAGTATTATCCTAAAGAATATGTTAGATCCTGTGAAGGTGGAGCTACAAGTGATTATGTGCTGCTCAAAAAGGGTGCTGGGAATAAATGTTAAGTTGTCAACAAGAGCTGTGAGCAAACTTGTACACTGAGCCACTCTCTAGACCCTTCTTCTTTCTTCCATTTTAATTCTAGCCTATGATTTATTATTAAAACTACTATTCTCCCCTTATGATATTTAGGCCTATAGTAATATTTTTTACTAGAATTCCTCAGATATTCTGACCGATAAGCATTCTGTCCTTCAAGGGAACAAAAAGCACTGAAGAAAATTGCTATGTGTAGATCTATCTCTGCATAACTTAGTGTAGTTATGAAGTCAGGCTTAATGATTCTATGATTTCACAGAGGTTAAAATATTCATTCTCAATATAACTGTGGCTCCAGATTCTGCATCCATACTTTCTCAGACCAGGTCTGCTCTGCACTTTCCCTTAAATATAGATTCCATCTGGGTCCTATTGCCGCTTTTGGCCCCCAAATAATACACAAGACAGTATTGTTTTTATAAAGCTGTTGGCCATTTGCTTGTTTCTTATCTGCTAGTCTGTCTTAATTATTTACTCATAATTACCTATATATATTTTATAAGGTCTTATCTTACATGCTCTTCCCGGGAAGATCACTTGGAAACTACTCACCCTTGACCACATTTCCCAGAATCTTCTTTGACTCCTAGCCTCACCTATGTTGCTTCCCTATTGGCCAACAGTGCTTTATTCATTAACCAAAAAGAGACATATTTACAGAATGACATCTCCCATCATCTCCTCTTTTCTGTCTAAATAAAAAGAAAGGTTTTAATTTTAACAAAGTCAATTTATATACAACAAAATAGTTATCAGGTAAGAACTACAGATACAATATTTAGTCCATTAACATTTGGTAAGATTTAAAGAAAATATCATCTATCCTATCTTTCTGAGTCTAAAGTCTTACATGTAACTTATCTTTAATACTAACTAAGGAAATCTATAATTGTAACTATCTGTCTTTAACTCCATCAAAGACCACAGAAGGATAATTATAAATATTAGAATTGACAGAGACATCTCGCTACAAGTTCCTCTGTAATGTTGGGGCATCTATCTTCAGCCCATAGGCCACAGTGTGTCTGGAAGACTTCTCAGCAAAGCAGGAAATTTTAAACTGTCCACCTGCATTGGCAGTTTGTCAGTTATTTTTCTGTGTCTTGCAGAATGTCTGGCAAACTCTTCCATGAAGCAGGAACCCTATAGGGTTGTCCAAGTTCAGAGTCACATTCCTGTGGATCCTGCATGTCCAGTTTATACAGCAAAATCAAGCAGTCCAGGCAAGGGCAGTTTTTTTGCCCAAATGGCTAATCTTGCCATATTGAAAGTAAACTCCATAATGAGTTTCTTCAATGCCCATCTTCATCTCAGATGTAATTGGTGTTGCCAGAAGCAGACATTTCTCATTGTCAAGAAAAACCCTAAATAAATGTAATTTTCTGAACGTTTTTGAAAGGTTTGAAGACTATCTACCTATCTCAAATATATCTCTGTATATTGAGAAAACCTAACTTACCTAACTATAAGTTCTGACTATTGTAGATAACTATCTATAATCTGTATTTAATTATGCACTATGTTTTAAAAGATCAGCATAAACACAATACTTAATCAAGAGGAAAAATAACATATCACAAAAATGACCTTAAATTTGTATCAAAAAATGAAAATCCATTCCAAGACAGAGTATTCATTTCTGTATCACATTCCCTTTTTTCCTTTTAGAAAGAGATTGACCATGATCATTACTATTTATAAGCAACTCCATTTAAATAAAAAGAAAATTTTATAAACAATATTTGGGAATTGGGGAGTTGTTCATTCCAAACTGCTTCTTGCTGGTAGGGGGCCCTGTCCTTACCATGGGGATGATGACAAAACACAGAAACCCGTATAAGTCCTTGTTTTTGTAGTCTGTAGGGCTGAATTATCTTAGCTGTTTTAGATGTTGGATTACCTGGGCCACTGCTTCTGGGGCTCTTGGTTCATTAAACCATATAAATCCACGGCTTTTCATTTTATGTGGAAACAAAAGCAAAAACTCTTTTCCCAAGTAACCTGTCCTTATATTTAAATTTAGAAGTCAAAGCATTTTTAAAATATGTTAATTGGATTAATTTAGCAGCATTGATAATCAAATACATTTTGGCAATTGTTGTTCCTTCCACAGCAATTAAACCATTCAAAGACAACACAATAGCATGCAGTGCCCAGATTCACTGTGTATTTTCCATCTTTATGAGGCTTTTTTATTTCTTTTATTTTTATTTATCTATTTTTTTCTCTGAGATATGGTTTCTCTGTGGTTTTTGGAAGCTATCCTGGAACTATTGTAGACCAGGCTGGTCTTGAACTCAGAGATCCTCATGCCTCTGCCTCCCAAGTACTGGGATTAAAGGCATGTCCCTCAACTGCCTAGCCACTCTCTTTGTTTATGATTTTTTTCACTATCCAGTTTCTTTTGCTCTCCCAAGCCTATGTATATTTTTAAACATACTATAAACCTTTTAAAGGTTTTTCTTTATCTGAATCTGACTCTACTGTAAATCTTTATGTTTTTCTGGCCATGTGTCTTTTATCTGTTATGAGCCGCAGCTGTTTTAACTATGGTCTTTCCAAGATGGTGGGCTTAATTTTAGCATCAGCACTGGCCGTGTAAGTCTCCACTTGTCTGTAGCAAAACAGAACCCACATGATAAAATTGCTGCTACCAAGAATGTTTGCTTGTCTCTGTTCTTTTGTTTCTAAAATCCCTTTAAAGCTATTGTCATTCTATATGGAAATTCATATCCCACTTCTGACACCAGCTGATGAGGAATCAATGCAATGGGAAAACAAGTATATTTATTAACAGGAGAAAGCCCTTACACACAAGCTGGGAAGATGAGAAGCGTGGCCAGAGAGCTTTTGCTTTCTCTTCCCCTTATATCTTCACCTGTCCCACGTACCCCTGTCCAAAGGGGTGTGGACAGCATTGTGGGCTCACCCCTATAAATATCTTTAAGTTTTTCATTTTTATATTCATAAATGAAGGAGATCTATTAGGTAAAGATATACAAGTGACATATTTCAATTTACAAAAATGTTCATGAGTGATAATTAGGAATAACACACAAAGACACAAACACACACACACACAATTTGTCTTTACATTATCGATAGATGTAATTGTGCTTCATGGCAACAGTGAACTAATCACTGTGTCTCAGAACATGTTGACAGATGCTTTTTGAAAGTTTAATTGTTGAAAAATTTTATTTACATATTCTTATCTTTTTTCTGTCCTTAAATAAGTAATTTTGTATCTGTTTTATTGATTTTTTTTAATGTAAGATTAATTGAGAACTCTGCACAGCAAATAGAGTCCCAAGACCAATATTCTACTAAGCTTTTGGGACTGTTTTATGTACTTATAATCCTATGCTGATGATTTTTAAAACTATGACAACTTTGCTAAAGCGTATAAACGCTAACAAATCCTGTGTGGAGATTTTACTGTGGTTGGTTTGGGGATTACATAAGGCTCTCTGATGGATAATAAGCACCATAGTGATTTTGCTTTACTGAATAAATCTTAGTGAAATAAACCACTGTACATCCTTACAGGTCATCAACAAAGAATGTGCATGGTATATTTTCCCTATGTCTAGTTTTTTTAATTGCTTACCATGAAACATTGCAAAAATCAGGGAAATCATTTTGATGACAAGGCACACAAATTTTTATTTAGATACACTAATAGGCCATTCAACAGGAGAAAATGAGTAACATTAAATAACTGAAAGTGTAAATGTATGTGTGTATAACATTTGCACAGATTCAGCTGAGTATCTTTTAGAAAATAGATATGTGTTTCATATTCAAGTTTCTGAATTATAACTTTCTCAACCAAGCATTAAATATATTGAAACATTTGAAACTGATTTTCCACTGCTAAATGTGTATGCTTTCCTTCTATTCCCATAACTGAACAATGAATGTTTTTAAAATAATTCATTAATAAATCCTAAGAATGAACAAGTAGGAAATAAATTGCTGTATATGAGCTACTCTGTAAGAGTCACCAAATCTACAATCAATATCACATTTCAAAAATAAATACATTGTCGAATGTAGGCTAATGGAAGTACATCCTTGAAAAGAATAGGAAGTGAAAGCTACAGGGATGTCTTCCAGGGTAAAACACTACATGACTGTACTATAAGGGGTCTTCTAACAATGCTTATAGTGCAACATATCCATGGTGCCCATGCTGTCTATCTTATTTTCATGAAGGCAAATTCAATTGTCATTCCTTTAGTTTTCTGAGTAAAAGTTTAATTTATCTTACTACTTGACTCTGTTGTGTAGGTCTTCTGTCCTCATTTTTCACCCTGGTAGACTCTGTTGACTTGCCTCAAAATGTAACCCAAATATTTGCTTTGGTTTATCTAAAACCCTACTAATCTCAAACCAAGTGTGTTATTCATTCCAATTTACGTTTGCAATGGGTCAGCTAAGGGAAGAAGTACTTAAGTGGATCACTTGGAATTTTCAAAATTTCCTTCCTTTTTTCACTGTATCAAGTCAAGCATGATCATGCCTTCTTTTTCTAACTACTTGTGCATGCACATACAGTTCCATGGAAGAATATCTTGTAAATGTCTATATTACTTGAGGGATTTATGGTGGGGGATCCTGCTCTCCAATACTTCAAGTAGCACATGTTAGAGCATAGGGAATGGAAAAACCCTCTATTGAACGTGTAGGACCCATCCCTCTCATTTCCACATCTGGAACTTGGGACACACGTAAAATAATTAAGATGCCTTATCACTTAGACATTCATTTTACTTAATCTATGCATTGCAGTTTGAGGATGCACTATTGTAATTGCTATATTTCAGGAATTTTATATTCAGTTATAAAATTACTGGGCTCTTAGAAGTAACTTTCAAATTTTATTGAGCATGTTTCTGGGGCAAAATATGATTCCATCAGTTAACAATGTGAACATGGGTCCATCACTGCTCCTTCAGTATTTTTCTGAATCTGTGTTAGGATAGATCATATACTTGGGATCATAAGTCTCTGGGTCGTATAGCTGGCTGAAGGGCTCTGAAAGAAAAAAGTGAACACTTACTCAGAAGAGGTTTCTCCACTGTTCTGAAGCTAAACGACATACCTTTCCAGTTGTAAAGAATCCAAGTTATCTTCTTGTTATCAGGTGACCATTGGTATTCTTGAAGAAAAGGGCATTAAACCCTGTCACTGAACTTTTTCTTTTCTACAAGTGAAATTGTACTAAAAGGGGGGTTAAGTGTGGCTCCAAGCAATTTTCAGCTTATACCCATATACTAGAAAAAGCAAGCCACCAACTACTTTGAGGACATCCCTTCTCTTTTAGCTGTTGAAACAGATGTCTTCCTCTGCAGCACAGCATATAATGCAAACTGGGTGAGTGACATGGAAACAATTGTCGTGAGTGACAGTAGAGTCTCGGAGATGTGCTCAACATATGCATGTGTTCCTTTCCAACTGAGGTTTTAGCCACATTTACATTATCTAAGTAATGATGACAAGGTGTTAGGCTTGTGAAAATTTATGACCTTCAGAGCTTATGTAAGTAAGCTCGTCCTGGTTAGTTTTGTATAAATCCACACTCAATCATTTCTCTTATCATACAAAATAGATGAACAGTTGGGCTGCCTTCAAGTCTGAAAGCCTCAGTATCATACATCTAATCTCTGCCAAGACTGTTTCTTAAAGCAAACATTAAAATTATTTTTGGATGCATATTTATTGCCTTTTCCCAAAATCTGAAGAGTTTAGGTCACCCTGTTCCCCATTGCCATTTCTGCATATTTGAAGTGTCAAATGCTCACTATAGACAAACAAATAGCAACAGGCCTGTTGAACTGCATAAGTAGTCAGCAGGGCTACTGACTCCATTGTCTGAATTCTTCATAAAGGCCCCAGCTAGTCCCAGCCTCACTCATATTTAGCTGCTCTTCTTGGTATATGCTATAACGCTTTTACTAATTTTATCAGGGTAAGTGACAAGTATAGGAGTAGGGCTTTTCAAGCTAATCAGACATCATGAAAACAGCCCCATGGTCCCTGTGCTGGCTAGTTTTATGCCGAACTGATACAAGCAAGAGCTGGCTGAAAGGAGGGGACCTCAACTGAAAAAAATGCTCCCATAGATCTAGTTGCAGGCAATTTTCTTAACTATTGACTGATGGCCAAGCCCACAGTGAATGAAGTCCCTCCAGACCTCCATCGGTTGGTCCTATGCCCTAAAAGAAAGCAGGGCAAGAAAATCATTAAGAGCAAGCCAATAAGCATGCCTCTGTAGCATCTCTTGCCTCCAGGTCCCTGCCCTGTTTGAGTTCGTGTCCTGACTTCCTTCGATGACGAAAAGTGATGTGGAAATGTAAGTCAAATAAACTCTTTCCTATCCAATTTGCTTTGAACATAGTATTTCACCAATGGTAACCCTAACCAAGACAGTTGCTTAAAACACTTTCATTTCAAAAGCCTCAAAGAGTTTATCTCATACTCTCTGAATTATATTTGTCTCACTACAAAGACCAACTTATGTTTACCGTTATTATCCTTTTTGATTTTATGAGATAATTTCACTAGTATAGCAGATCATTAAAATTTTGCATGGTGTGCTCAAGACATGATTATTCATTTCCTCCAACTCTGTGTTTTTCTACTTTTTTAGAGATTTATTAAATTCCTCTTTAAGGATCTCCATCATCCTCACAAAGGCAGTTTGCAGTCTTTTTCTAGGGTTTCATGTATGTAGGAATATTCACGGCCTTCTGGGGTAGATCTGGGCTTTAGTGGAGACACTTCCATGGCAGATATTGATTGTTTTGTTGTTGTTTATTTGTTTATTGTATTTCGTGGGTTTTTTCTTATTATGGGATTTTACATATTTTACAAGTGTTATTATGATTATTATAGACCTACTTTCTGATTTCTAGATTGTATTCATTGGGTAGGTGTTTTGTTCCATGGTTTCTGTTTACCCTCTGAAATTTCAGAGTATGTGATGGCTATGTGCTACCTGATAGGAAATTTTCTTTTGAGGTGATAGTGTGTTTCTGGGTACTCAGAGCTTACATTTAAGAATGGGGACAGGCTAGGAGTTTGAAGGAGTTCACAGGAGCAAAGGGTACAGAGTGCTCAGTCAGGATCTGCTTGTTTTGTCTTCGTGGAATTGGAGAAGTCAATGAAGAGAGGTCACCCCAGAGGACTTGCAATAGCTCTGTGGATGAGACTTGGTGTTTGAATCTAGAGGAATAGGAGGAGAGAAGATCGAAAGACAACCTACCTTCTCTTTTGAAGGAACAGCTTGTGGGTTAGCAAGAAGTGCTTTCTGAAGTTGTAGGATAGAATAAAATAACAGTTGGGGAGAGGGAGGTGAGGAAGGAGAGGTCTGGGGTATCCATAGAAGATGCCCAGAGAGGAAGAAGGAAGGCTGCCATTGGGCTGGTGTTCTGCTGCAGAGCTGGGGATGAGACTGAGGTATTGCCTTTGGAGGAGAAAGAGGTACAAGTCTTCAGTTAGTTTACCTGTTTCTGTGGCCTGTTCAACTGCTATGTTCACAGGATATAATGCTGTGAGATGAGCTAGGAGAATGAAGGTTTGAGATGTTTTTGATCTTTTGAGGATAGGGTCAGATAGGAGAGGGCAACTACAGCAAGTTTTCTGCACAGAGCTGGGGATGAGATTGGGGGATGGGTTCTGGAGAAACAGAGGGAGAACAAAAGGAAGATCTGCTGAAAGCCAGCTGGTGTTCATATTTATTTTTATTAAGAAAAAAATTGTGTTTTCATTGAAAATAGAGCATTAACTTGATGTCAAGTATCTCCAATCCAGCATGATTTGCAGGTTCCCTTTGACTTAAATCAGGTAATGAATCAAAGAGAAAACTAAGAGAAATAACTTTGGTATTAAAAAAATAGGGCTTAATTTAATTTGTGGTATAGAACATTTATTATACATTTCATTTCCCCTGTACCCTTTTAGAGTAGTTTCATCTATAGCTAACTTTAAAATTTGTGCTTTAAATCTTTTAAAGTCATTAAATAAAACTTTCAATAAACACCCTCCTCCCACATACACACACTTATGTTGGAGCATAAATATCATCAAATTGTGCACTATTTAAATCACTTCATACATTTCAGTTTAATCTGGCATGAAAAAGTGGAGAATGACCTCTACTGAAGCTTGGTTGGAATTCATGTTAAAAATAATTTCCAAGATATAATTGGCATAAGTGTTCCAAAGCCAGGTTTCTTGGTAAATATATGTGAGAGAATTTTAAAAAGATAGAATTTCAAAAAGTTGCTTAATTAACTAGTGCTTAAGGATGCTTATAATGTACATTCTCAGTGTTTTAGTTTTATATTATTATGAGACCTCATTTACTATGTTACATTAAAATTCTATTGAACTGAAAATCTGTGGTAGTCAAAAGCACAAAAAGATACATGCTAATCATTAATTCATTCACTTATTCATTTTTAAAAGCTTATATGAAAGGTTGGTATGCCCATTAAGATGCAGAATTTTATTTTATATAATTCTGCAGGAATGTTGGAAAAAAGAGATATAAATAATCCATATCTTTGCATAGACTATTCCAAATGATCATAGTAACTTAATAAATGATCTCAAATTCGAAAATAATTAATTAATAAACATTTCCCTAGAAGAAAATCAGGAAAATCAGCATAAATTATTATCATATAATTAATTATTAACTACAATTTTACAGTTGGTTTGTATCAGTGAGGTCAGCTTGCAGCTTCTGTTTTGCTAGGGAGTTAAGTCCATTGCTCAGCTTCAGTTGAGATTTTATAATACCATAATTAAAAAATACCTGAGTAACAAGTAAATATGTTTGCTTACCTGTATGGAAACACTCTTTTGATTCCCCACAGGATACTTCCACACATATAACGAAATACTTAGAAAAGGTGCTAAATCGCTTGATTCTGAGACACAACATTGCCATCTACAAAACTTCCATGGGAGAACAACATACTAGAGTTTCAAAAGCAAAAGCACACATGTCTAATAATGTTTTTAAAGGTATTGATAAGCCTTCACAACTTACTAGGGCATTGAATAGATACAGCTTCTATTTTAATTCTTGATTTCTGCATTTCGTTACAGATTTTGCCACTCCACCCCCATGAGCTTCCATAAATGAATTGGGAATTAAAAAGTCTAAGTTGGCAGGTGTTGTAAAGCAAGTTTCCAATGGTTTTGATGTTGTTGTTGGTGCTTTAGCAGAACAGTCTTCATAACTTTCTTTAAATGGGAGACTTACTAAGTGAGACATCTGTACGGAAGAAAAAGCACTTTTTTCCTGGTATTCTAACTCTTTCAAAAGGCTTGACAATACTTAAGATCATATTTGCCCATTGTTGAAGGACAGTAAATTAACAAAGCAAGGACTGCTTTTCTGACACATTTACTTTGTTTTAAAATGCAATTCCTGTTCACTAAGTTATGCACTGAATTATTCTCTATTAAGATGCCAGCCTCAACATGTACTCAACATCATAATTCTGCTTGATACTTCTATGTGATAAACATACACACACACACATACACATACACACAAAAGTGAAAGTGTAAATTGAACAACCTTTTATAAGCTTAATATATTCATTACAAGTCTTTCTACTATACCAATAATCCCATGTTCTCAAACACTATGATTATAAAGTGAATTTTAAAAATGGCAAATAAACTTTATTGCCCACTTTTATAACAACTCTGTTGCCTTTATAGTTATTTCAGACAGAAAATGAGTCTGCTCAATGCACTAGGCCTGGGCATAACTATTAAAATTATTCTATGTGATGCCAGAGTGCCCTTTCCTAGACCTGCCTCACTAACTCCACTTGAGAATTGCTGAGAGTGGTACAAAGGCTATTTCAGCTTTAGGACTATGCAATTGAACATGCTTAACCTTTGCCTCTCACTTTGCTCTTGCCCCGTCCTCCATGTGGGCTAACAAGCCATTAATGGTGAAGATGGAGAACTATGTTCATCTTATATATTATTTCCAAACTAGGTTTTAAATGGTACCAACAGTAACCCCTTGTCTTTAAGAATCTTAAGACTTCTTCTTTCATTCCTGTCTTTTATCCTTCACCTGGCCCTCTTTCTCTCTCTCTCTCTCTCTCTCTCTCTCTCTCTCTCTCTCTCTCTCTCTCTCTCTCTCTCTCTCTCTCTCTCTCTCTCTCTCTCTCTCTCCCACATTCCCGCATAGAATTTTAATGGAAATTTATTTCTTAATGGCTTCAAAGGTCGATCAGGTGCATGAAGCAGTAAAAATTTAACATTTAAAAGTTTGACTTTAAGTGTATTTTGGAACTTTGACTACAGAGTGTATTAATACAAAGAGGTAACAAGCCCATCAAGGACATAATTGTTGTGTTCTTTGTAAAAGATAACCTTAAGCTGTTTCTTAGCAGAGTATACCTGGTCAAAAGCACTATTCTCCATAATAAAGTAGCAGATCAGCAATTCACTAAAAGATAAAATCAGACTGTGAGGTTTTTGTTTTCTTTTTCTTCTTGGTGGCCAGGGTTGGAGGTTTTGAGATATGGTTTCTCTGTGCAGCTCTAGCTGTCCTGGAACTCACTTCGTAGACTAAACTGATCTCAAAACATTAGAGATCTTCCTGACTCTGCTTCCTGAGTGCTTGAAATTAAAGGCATCTGCCACCACCCCCTGGCTCATTGTGAGTTTTTTACAACTATACTGACATGAGCATAGGGTATAAATGTGAACAAAATACAGTGAGTGCGAAACATGGGCAGTGGAATGTTAGCATGTGCTGTTGACCCAACAGTTGTAGCTAAAGCTTGGGCTTGAAAGTTGAGGTGTCACTCTGACCTAAGTGATGTTAGAATCAAGGCTTAAGAGGAACAGAAGGGAACCTGACCTATTTATTGTGTACTTTGTTTTTCATTCATCAAATAGAATTCTTGTATGTTAGCTTCATATCTCTTACTAAGCCTGTGAGCTTCTTGAAGGAAGAAACAGGATATTAGTGGAGTATAAAAAATGGAAGTTGGTATTTTTAAATATATCATTTATTAATTATTACAGATTTCCATAGAATATATTTTCATCATATACACTTCAGATTTCTCTACATAACTCCTTTCATATCCACTACCCACCTTTCCAACCTTGCTTATACATATGATTCATAGAGATTGAAATAAGATTAAAAGGCCTTCCAAGACACCCCCAAATCATTCCCAGAGGGGTTCATAGTACAATTATACCAGATTTCAAAGATTTATAGTCAATGCTTCTTAGATTAATCAAGGAAATAGAAGCAGAAGAAGAACTCCCAAATGCCTTTTTTGAACCCTGCATCACTCTGACCATTAAACAAGCATGAAAAGGAAAACCACAGGCTATATTCCTGATGAACACTGACTAAAAATTCCCAGCAAAGCACTTACAAACAAAGTCATATCAAAAAGATTATGTGTCCTCACTAAGTTGGCATTATCCCTGAAGTCAGGGATGCTTCAACATACACAAGTCATTAGGTATAATAAGCCACATAAATGGACTTAAAGATAAAATCTCATCATCAGCCATTGTGACCCATCATGACTTTATGATAAAAGTTCTATAGAATATATTCCTAGAGGAAACTACCTTGGCATATCTCAACATGATAAAAGCTACATATGAGAAGCCAATAGCTAACATCCTCCTAAATTGAGAAAATCTGGGAACAATTTCACTGGAGTCAGGAACATGGCAGAGCTGTTAACTATCCCCATTCCTTTTCAATATCTTGCTTGAAATTGTAGCTGGACTAATAAGAAAACAGAAATTAAAAGAGTAAAACAGGAAAGAAGAAGTAAGATGTCCCTGTTTGCAAACAATATGCTACTATTCATTAGAGACTCACCCCAAATCTACCAGAAATATAGAATCAATAAACAAATCCATTAGTTTGGTAGGATGCAGAAACAACAGTCTTTCTGTACAGCAAACAAACATACACAGGCATAGATTATGGATTATAGACATACCCTCATCCACAATAGTGTATAAGAAAATAAGGTATCCAGCAATAAACCTAATCAGTAAGTAAAGGACCTTCATAATGAAAACTCTAAACCACTGAAGAAAGAGACAGAGAAAATAGAAAGATGTTACAGTTCATAGTTTAGCATATTGTAAAAATTTATCATTCTACCAAAAGATATTTTCAGAGTGAATGCAATCTCAACCAAAACACCCATTTTAGTCATCACTGAGAGGGAAAAAAATAACATGGAACCACAAAAATCAAAGATAACAAAACAATTCTGAGCAAAAATAACAATGTTTAGAGGAATTGCCGTTCCAGATCTTAGGACATATTGCAGATTGATATTATTGAAAACAATATGGTATTGACACAAAAACAGATACTTTGGCCAATGAAACAAAATTTGCATACTAAAGTGAGTACATCTAAGTTCCATCACTTAATATTTGAAAAAGGATGCCAGAGACATACACCAGAGAAAGGAAATCATCTTCAGCAAATGGTGCTGGGAAACTGGATGTCCACATGCAGAAGAAAGTATCAGAACTTTATCAATCAAAAGCACAATATAACTTGATGGATATAATTATACAACACTCCAAATGCTAAGACTCAGTGAACATTGTGGAGGAGGAGGTGAAAATATTGTAAGAATGAGTTTGCTGTGGAATTGTCTCCTAAGAAAGACAGGAGTTATACCCATAAATTCTCACCAACATGACTGTCCAAATATGTGTTGAGGTATACCAAAAGTATACTGGAAAAAGTCCACAAGGATTCATTAAACAAGAAACTACAGACAGTAATGGAACACTGAGAGCAGGAAAAATAGTGTTCACCGTCAGAAGCACACCAATTGGTTACCCAATATAAAATTGTGTATCCCAAAAAAATGGAGGCATGTGACATTATACAGACTGAGCAAGTTATATTTATGAATACACACACACACACACATACACACACACACATATATATATTTATATATATATATATATTTATATATATATGCAATACCAATTAATTGAAAAAGACCTTGGATTTTAAGAGAGCAAGGATGGGTAGATAAGAAGGTTTAGATAGAGAAAAAAATAAGGTAGAAATATTGTAATTATATTGTGATATCAAAACAGGGCAATGGAAAAAATATAAAAGCTATATTAAAAAATAGCAATAAGCCATTTAGTGTAATTTGTACTGCCTGCATACTGACAATGTGTGGTCATCCACAGAAGTATCTTCAACCTTTAATGTCACACCCTTGTAGAAAACAAATCTTCCCTCAGAAGACATCAAAAATTTATAGCTCCTCAGTTAAGGAGGAGGCCTTCACCCTGCATGCTGGCAGATCAACTGGGTGTACTTGTGAAGGCCATGGGTAGGAAAACACATCTGCTATGAGGTCATGAGTGCAGCAGTGTTACAATGAGGTCACCTCATCCCAAACCTTATGGTAAGGAGTACTGTAGATGTTCAATTTGTGGCTCAGCATTCCATGGACACTGCTTCTCTGTACTTTGAAGAGTTGTAAGTTTCCATATTAAGCATGGTCCACTACATAAGGAAAGACTTCTGATGAGTACTGAGAACTAAACAAGTCTATGTGTACACAGATAGAAATTTGCAGGGCAGGTTTGAGTCTATGTGCATTTAGAAAAATATTAGTAGGAAGTTCCCCTGTGTTGGGGGGAAGTCCTGTGCACTTGTCAATAAAGCACTGCTGGCCAATAGGAATCTAGATAGGTGGGACTAGGAGTCCAGGAGGATTCTGGGAAGGAGAAACACAGGAGTCGAGATGTAACGCCATGGGGTAGGAAGCCCGGAAACTTCTCCGGTAAGAGAAATACTTAAATTAACAATTATGGGGTAATTACTTAAGTCAGAGCTAGCCAGTAAGAAACAAGCAAGGCCAACAGCTTCATAATTAATATAGCCTCCTGTGTGTTTATTTGGGACTGATGCGGCTCTAGAACCAGGATGGCGGGAAGGCTTCTCTTAAAGAAAAAGGCTTCTCTTTACACCCCTCTAGGGTCTGTGAACTCCAATGGTGTATATTCCTTGCCAGACTGCAGAACAAGATGTGTTTTTTTCTGTGGAGCAGGCCTTAAATCCAATAAGAAATGAACGTTTGCCCCAATAATTTACTTGCCACTATGCACTCTGGCGTGTCTTACCATGCTGTTCATTATTATAGTTTAAAATGTTCACAACTGGAAACTATTTTTGATGATTCTTCCCTCCTCCCCTGCCTCTGTATATAGTTAATAATAATCTATCTTTTGATTTGGGGACAAGATCTAGAAAAGTAAGGAACAATAAATAACCATTCATTTCAAGCAAATGTGATGTTATCTCTAGTTCTGTGTTTCACAAATCTGTGATTTTTCAACTATGTAAATCAGAACACTTTAAAAACTTAATGTAAATCCAGTTTGAAATATGGAAGAAGCCGTGATCTGCTGAATGAAGATATACAAATGAGTTGTTATAAAATTACAGTAGGATAAATTATATACAACATACATGCATACACAAAATACAAACACACACATTACAATTACAATTTTTATCCTGACATGTAATATTATGTGGGAAAGAGTGAATTCTCAGATACAGAAGAGCAATATTTTTGGACTACTAATGTTTAATAGGCAATTGTACAGAGCATGAGCCCTCTTTCCCTTGCAAACTTATGCTAGACCTTGCTGTTACTGGTACCATAATTTTAGAGGAAAATTCAAGAAGACATAGGAAATAGAAACAAAATTGGAAATAATTTAAAAATAATATCATACTGTCAAAATTTTGAATCTATCTGTAATATAAATGAAACATTGGTGAATTTTCATTTCCATGTTGATTCCATTAGCTTGGCTAATGAAAAATTATCCTAATTTGTAGCATCCTATGTATAGATGTAGACAAGATCTAGGAAATTAGGGAAAAAGATATGTCTAATTTTTAGATTATGAAGTTGGGCTGTAGATATGCAATTATGGTGCTGAATAAATAGAATTATAAAACATGACTGCAACTCCTGATTATTCAAAAATCAGTCTCTGTCAATCAATGTGTGAGACCATGTCCACACTTTTTGTGTTCTCTGTTAGCTGTATCCCCAAAATTACCTATTAGCAAGATGAGAATCTTTAACCTAGTTTAAAAGCCATACAACTAATAACCAGGAAAGATGAAATGTAATTCTCAAAATAGATACCCTAAAAGATCATAATTATTTCATCTCACAATTTTCAAAGGACAACATAGACAAGATTAAAAAATTTGTTTTGAAAATGTAGGTTAAAATACTCAGACACAATATTTTGGATTCCCATGGTCAGATTTTATTGTCACTATCATAATTTTCCACAATACATGAAATATTTATAGCCAATATAATTGACATAATGTAACTACTCAATTATTGTTTGCTATTTCTACTTTATGATAAAACTGGTTGGGTTAGAGCAGGTTCAGTGTGGATATCTGGCATGTGTAAAACATAACCACTATTCTGGGAGAAATACTTAAGCTGGAAAATGTATGCCACACAAGCATAGTTTGAATTTTTACAACATACAGAAAATGGTGGGCAGAAAAGAAAGGTTTCTTGGTGTGCTGGCCACCCTGCATAGCCAAACCTTCTGGAAATAGTGACAGTTTTTCTAAAAAAACATGGCAGATCCTTTGAGGTCTCAAAACTGTCCTCCATAAACACTTGAATGCACATGAGCACCTGCACACACAAGGACAACAAACACATGCATGCATACCAAATGCATGCTTGCACACATGCACACACAAATGAAGAATAACCAAAATGTTAAATTTCCAATATCATCTCCTGAAGATACAGATGTCTGAAATTTCCCCTATAAATGGACAAAAGATGGAATTATTGAACTTCAAGCCATGCATGGTGTTTTCCCTATATTTGTGATGTTTGGAGAGATTTTATTGAAATAGTGATTTTACTTTATTTCTATCATTTATTACAGTGTGTGTGGGGGGTGAGTTTGCATGGACATGGATCCCATAGTAAAGCCAAAGGACAAATTTCAAGGTTATGTTATCATCTTCCATCTTGGGGGCACCTCAGATCCCCTCATTATAAGAAGACTGCAGATTCATTTCAACTTCTAATATTTTTAATTTCTTAGCAAAACACAAAGAAAAAATTTTCCATTCACAGCGAGCAGAGGAGAAACAAAACATTTTTGCTTTCAAGAATATCCACTACGCCAGGCAGTGGTGGCACATGCCTTTAATCCCAGAACTCGGGAGGCAAAGGCAGGTGGATCTCTGTGAGTTCGAGACCAAGCCTGGTCTACCGAGTGAGTTCCAGGACAGGCTCCAAAACAATATAGAGAAACCCTGTCTCAAAAAAAAAGAAAGAAAAGAAGATCCACTACATTTCCTATAAGCCAGTTCTCTTTGTAGAATTGTAGTTTCAATTATTAAATCAAATGGTAATTTTATGCAAGTCACAATACTGAGTTCTCTGTCACCTGAATTCAGTTTTGTTCTCCTTGTTGTTTTGTGCTGGCTTCATGGTTTATCACTGAATTTTCCTTCCTCATAAAGATGAGTCCAATCTTTAATAAGGACTTATGTCCTATTAACTGATGGTTGAATCTGATGGCTCTTTGTTGCATGCTAACAGATGTGTGGCTCTTAATATTTTTCCAGAGCGGATGAACCACAGCTGTACTTCTATGATCATCACCTTGAGAAAAATATCTTTCCTTTTCCAAAATACCCTGCTTTCTATGTATTTTTTGTGATAACTTCTTTTGTTGTCTCTTTTTTCCCACCTAAATACTTTAGTGTTGGGGAATTCTTAGGAGAGATCACAGACTATTCCCAACTGTTAAGCATCAATGCCAACATTATAAAGTAAATCACCAGAAATGATACAAGTGCCACAGTGTTGGTTGTATTTTATTCATAGAGAATTGAGCAAGAGATGACTCTAGATCAGAGCAACAATTCATACTATGAGTACATTTCATGAAACAATTACATTGAGATAAAGATGACAGTTCAGGTATTATATAATTTTCTTGTTTAATCTTGTAGCTACGATATGGTTATCATGGCAAAATACAAGTTCATTTAGAATCACCGTCTCAAAAATAAAATGTAGAGCTATTGAGGAAGAAATCTAATATTGACCCATGGCCTCCAGATACACGTGCACATAAGGGCACATATCTATCCACACACAATCACACACAGTCATGGCATACATACACAATCTCACACAAGGAGTAAGAAAGCAATCTTCTTTTATTCTAAATGGGAGTTGTTTTAAATGAACATATAGCTACTCTTTAAATGGTAAAGGAAGGGGTTACCCTTTCCTCTGCCACATGAGGAGACTATTTATGGCACTATACTTTAAATCTGATCCTCTGTCTGGAGTAAGAGTGAAAGATAAATGAGTTTCTTTGTGAATGAGACCTGGGGTATTAGAATACATACTAGGTATAGGTTTGAGACTATACAGATGTTCAAATAAACCATTTAATTCAGTGAAATGCAATTTCTCCTATAAAACAAATACTCTTTAATTTTCATTCTTCTCTCCTCCAAGCCCACCCCATCATCCACTCCTCCTTTCTCTTCAGAAAGGGGCAGGCTTCTCGGTGATGTTAATGAAACTAGGCACCTCCTCTAGTATTTAGGCTGGCTGAACTAGGCAACACAGTAGGAGGAAAGGTCCCAAAAAAGCAGGCATAAGAGTCAGGGACAGCCCCTGATCTCACCATTAGGAGTAACACAAGAAGAACAAGCTACACAACTGTAGTAACATGTATGCAGAGGGCTGAAACCAGTCACATGCAGGGTATCCGATTGTCTGTTCAGTCTATGTGAGCCACTATGAGCCAGGGGACTTGATCCTGTGGTTTTTCCTGTGATGCCCTTGAACCCTCTGCCTCCTCCTCCAGTTCTGAGGGACGCCCTGAGCTTTGTCTAATGTTTTAGCTCTGCATATACTCCCGTCAGTTGCTTTATGATTCCTCTCTAATGAGGACTATACTAAGCTCTAGTCTGTGAGTACCATTAGGAAGACTTCGTTTCTTTCCATTTGCATTTGGGTCTAACCTAGGTCTATCTCTAGTCTGTGAGTATTGCAGAGTACCATTAGGAAGACTTCATTTCTTTCCATTTGCATTTGGGTCTATCTTAGGTCTATGGGCTATCTACACTTTGACTACTGGCCTTTGGATAAATCAGAGTTTACAAATTTGTGACTGGGTTGTTATCCCAATTGCTCCACTGGAAGACTTGCATGGATACAGGAGATGTCCAGATTAGACTGCTTATGCCCCATTGCTAGAAGTTGTAGTTAGGGTCACCCTCATAGATTCCTGGGAGTTTCCATTGCACTAGAATTCTACCTGGCCCCAAGAAGCCCCTGCCCACTTCCAGTTGTAGCTCCCAGTACTCTTTCCCTGTATTCTTGCCCTACAGGATCCCATCTGTTCCTGTTTCTGTCTCCACCCCCCCCCACAGTCCACCACTGAAATCTGTTCTGTTTCCTCCTCCCAGGGAAATCTATGTGTCCCCTTTGACCTCTCCTTGTTACTTAACCTCTCTGGGACTGTGCATTGTAGTATGATTATACTTTCCAGTCAATGCCTACTTATATGAGGGTGCATACCATGTTTGACCTTCTACATCTCCGTTACCTCAGTCAGGATGATATTTTCTAGTTTCATCGATTTGCCAGTAAATTACCTGATACATTGTATTTAACAGCTGAGTAATACTCCATTGTGTAAATGTACCACATTTTCTATATCCATTTTTAGTTGAAGGACATGTAGTTTCTTTTCAGTCGCTGCCTATTATGAATAAAGCTGCTATGATCATAACTGATCAAGTGTCCTTGTGGTATGGTAGAGTGCCCTTTGGGTATTGTCCCAAGAATGATAATGTTGGGTTTTCAGGTAGAATGATTCCCATTTTTCTGAGAAACTGGTATTTTGATTTACAAAGTGGCTGTACAAGTTTGCACTTCCACCAGCAATGAAAGAATGTTCCCCTTACTCTATATTCTCACCAGCAAGGATTGTCACCTGTGTTGATAATAGCCATTCTGACAAGTATAAGATGAAATCTCAGAGTCATTCTGATTTGCATTTCCATGATGGCTAATGATGCTGAACATTTCTTTAACTGTATCAGGGCATATTGGTGATGATAGTGTGCATGTGTGCTTCCCTTCTTTTGGGTTTTACATGTGTTAGAATACTGATTTCTATTGCTTTCATTTGTGTAGTTAGCATTTTAAGATGGAGTTTTACTTCTAGTATCTAATGTTGGACTGGATTTGTGGATAAATTGCTTACATTTGACATGGTCACAGAAAATTTTGTTTCGTTCACCTGTATTGATCAAAGTTTTATTGAGTATAGTAGTCTTGGCTGGCATCTATGGTCTCTTTTAGTCTAAAAGACCTTTGTCCTGGCTCTTCTGGCATTTATTCTCCATTGAAATGTCAGGTGCAATGTTAACAGTTCTGCCTTTATATGGGTTTTTTCTTGCAGATTTTAGTATTGCTTCCTTATTCTGTGTTCTTAGTGTTTTGATTATTATGTGGTAGAAGGACTTCCAACTTTGCTCCACCATTTGAATTTCTATATTCCAATTTATAAAGAACTACAGGCAATTAAAGAATGATGAGAGAGAGAAAAAAAGCTTCTCCCAGAAAGAGCATATCAATTGGTGATCCAATACCAAATTATAATCTCTGAAAACATACATACAAATAACTTTATATTGACTGAACAGATTCATTCCACACAGAGGGATACTCTTAGCCTAGATACACAGGGGAGGGTCTAGGCCCTACTGCAAATGATATGGCAGACTTTCAAGATTCCCCATGGGGAGCAGAAAGGGGATAGGATAGGTGGTCGGTGGGGTGCAGAGGTGGAGGGGAGGGAGAAAGAACTGGGATTGATATGTAAAGCAAGCTTGTTTCTAATTTAAATAAAAATAAAAAATGATGTATATGACAAGTTAATACCAATGAATAAAAAGATAAGGTCATTACTTTGAGAGTTAACAAGGAGCAGTAATGGATGAGTTTGGGTGACAGAAAGGAAAGATGGACGACATAATTGTATTACAACCTCAAAATACAAATATGTAATAAATAATCACAAAAAGAATGTCTTAATTTCATCCCTTTTAGTGTTAGCTACAAACAACGAGTGGTAAAAACATGGAAGAATGCTTTTGTCACCTCCTTTTTAACATGCCATGCCTTAAACAAGGATTTGCTTCATACTTATGCAAACTGTAGGCTCAGAAGCAACTGGGTGCAGTTTAGAGTTCTATTGTCTCAGAGTTCTTAATCACTTTTGAATAATTACGTTTTTCACTGGGCTCAATGCGTTATACAGACAATCTGCTTTTGAAATTTTCCAGATAATAAGACACAATTGTAAATGATTGCATGCATTAATGTGGGAGACAAGAATTCTCAAGAAACTGGGAAAGGTTTAATTCAAAAATATTTATTACCTCTGTGGTATACAAGTAAACAGATGAGGCCTTTTCATTAGGGAGCCTCTGTTCTAGACAAGAGGAATGACAATAAGCCAGGAAACTAGAGATAATTTGCTAAACATTAATAAATAATGAGGAAGGGAGGGAGAAAAATAAAGGGGCTATAGAGGGAGGGACAGTGCCCACTGAGATGAATCATGACTGTAGCATCATTTTTGTTATTTATTTACAATAAGTATGCAATATATATATATATATATATATATATATATATATATATATATGTAGTGGGAAAGGGTAATGCACTTGCAGAAGCCACAGTGCAAACTGCAGGAATTGGTTCTCTCTTCTCACCATGTCTTACCGTTTAAGTTCCATTGATGGTGTTCATGTAAACATGCAGGAAGTGCCTTTAGTAGCAAACACAGCTTGCAGGTCTGAATAGTCTATTGTTCCAAGAGAGAACTTGTAGAATTATTGTGCACCTTCTCAGTTAACTACTTACGATATAAACTCATCAGAGATGTATTAGAAGTTGAACTTCACACTTTCTTTCTTTTATGCAAATGCCATATTGCTACCTTGCTTCAGTAGCTTGGCATATGGACCTGGAGGACAGAAAAAACTTTATTAAGTTTATGCAGTAAGTCAGTAGTTAGTTGCTTACTCTGTGGCTCTTCAAAAGATTGAATTGCTTTCCTTTCGTCATAAACTTAATTGTGTTTATACAGCCTTGGCATTCTTAATGTGTACAGGAAGAACTGAATTTAATAAAAATGTGTATCACCAATCAGAAGCTGAATTGTGGAATGTTAAAAATCCATTCACATTAGCAGTAATGCCATCACAATTGTGGTTGTTTATTAGGACACTAGCCCTTTCATCATACACTAGTGCTTTGGGCTCGATACCCACACTCCCATTGTAGTGTGTTAATCAGGTGTGATCAACACAATGCCTTACCACAGTTGTTTTTATGTAGATTACATGCTCTCACTTCTGCAATTAATTTTCTTTATTATCTCAAGGTGATAATCCATTTCTTGTATTTGCTTAATGTTTAAAAAACAACCTATGATTTTAAGTTTACAAATCTTTGTGTTTTTAGCATCATTTCAGCTGAATCGGAAGCAAAGTAAATTAGTTTGCATTTTTATTTTCTGCATAATTTACACTCCTGTTATGGAGTACTTCCCAATATCTGCTTTCCCACCATCTGTTACAGTAATTGGAGGGGGGAACTGAAATCTAACAAGGTATGAACATCAGTATTTCTTTAGCATTCTGACACTTTCATAGGTGCATATATGTTAAGAAAAATCACAAAACTTTAAATTTTCATTTTAACATCAAGAATGATAGTGACAAAAATCTATCAAAACTGGGAGACTTGATTATGGAGCTTGAATTGATACTTTCTCATCAGCATTTGATTCATATAATGAAAAGCAGCAGAATTAGATCAATAATGCTCTGTACTTTAGGTAGTAGTGTCTATGCATCACAGTCATACCAGTGACTGAACAGTTCCTGGGAGGCTGTACAAGGCACTGTTCATGGAAGGATTCAGAACACATTACATGGCAACTCACATGCAAGTGTTGAGAAGCTTCACCAACCCATCTCCAATATGTTTACAGTTTCTTTACTAATGCTTCAAATAGTGACTTACCCTCACTGCCCTGGCCTGCAGGGCACAACAGGTTTGAGCCTAGGGAACCTGGAATGAATGACACAAGAGACAAGGGGGACATGGACAGCAAGACAACATGGCTGATCAAGCTGCCTTTTGATGAAAATTCTGTATAAGCTTAAATAGGGGAATGTGGCTTTGGTCTGGGGTGGGGGTTGTTAGACCAGAGAGATGCCAGGAAGTGAGGCAGGGGGCTCTTAAGAGCAGGAAGCCTTTGATAACCAAGACAGCAGAAGATCTCACCAGGGAATGTAGGTGTTAGCATTGTTAAGCCATGGGTTATCTCTGAAACCAGGCCATCTGTGGGAAGGCACCTGAGTTTTGAGATGTATCCTGGGGTAAGAAGTAATTTCAGTGACCTGTTCCCCAACATTTCACTAAAACTCTGGAAACATAATTCAGAAGCAAATATAGTAAAACAGAGAATTCACTATGCTATAAATCAATATTTGTAATGAAGTTGCTTATAGTTAGTTTAGCAAAGTTAAAATGTTAGTAACAGGGAGTTTTTGTTTTATGCTGTCCTTAAACTTGCTTCCCCCTTCCTCCCTATAGTTTTACCTCAGCCTCCATTCACTCCCAGCTTCAGAAAGCATCCTGGAAATCCTTAGAGAACTCCATTCATGGAAGCAGGAAGTGTAGCTTTTTAAAGAGACAGATCATGCTGGTGAAGATGTGGACGGATGTAGGGGAAAGCAAACATACAGTCAATATGGAAAACAGTGTTGTGCTTCCTCATGACGATGGCAAATTGATCTACCTCAAGTTCCAGGTATGCAACTTTTAGGCAAATATCCAAAACACATTTCATATTATCACAGAAAAGCTAGCTCAACAATGTTCATTGATGCACTATTTATAGTAGCCAGACATTGAGAATGCACTGAATGTCTCTCAAAAGAAAAATGGATAAAAAAATAAGTGGTGCATTTACACAATAGAGTATTTCTCAGGTGTTAAGAAACTACATTATGAAATTCACTGGTAAATGGGTCAAAGTAGAAAAAAATTATATTGAGTGAGGTAATACAGGCCCTGAAAGACAAGTATAGTATTCATTAATTTATATAGAGCTATTAAATGTTAAGTCAATGAAAATCAAGCTTCAGTCCATAGTACCATAGAGGTAAGATGGAGACTGATATGTCTTTAAAAAATGATATTGAATAGTTATGAATGGATGGGGTGGAAGAATGAAAAGGATGGATCAAGTGGGGAGTGGGTGAGAAGAAGAAAATATGGGAATGGATCTGGGGAGAGACAGCTAACATTAAGGGGCATTAGAGGAATAGTAGGAAAACCTAATTCAGTAGAAATTTTCTAAAACATATACACAATTGAAGGCAATCTAAATTAAATTGCAAAACAGTGGAGAAGACAGAGCCACAACCAGTCATTCCTCGTCACCAAATGAAGCTTCTAATACTGGGTTTGGTTTGTATGTAATCCAGCTTTTGGCCAAAGTGGTCCCATGAGAACCCTCAAACAACCCAGACATTTGCTCTTCACAAACTGAGGGAAAGGTCCCATTGTGAAGACAACACTTATACAACTCATTGAAAATATAGATTTTCCTACCTATAGAAAGCCTTTCTCCTCTATGTTCTACTGTCTTTAGTGCAGGAAGTTGCTTTACTAGCTAACAAAGTTGAACTGCAAACACTGTCCCCTTTCATCTATAATGCTGTCCTGCCTAGAAGATATGCTGGTGACCTGAAATAGGGGGAGCTCTTGGAACCCAAACTGATGGCTGGGAGGCCAGCCTGGAACTGATTCAGAACCCCTGAATGTGTGTGTCAGTGAGGAGGCCTAAGAAATCTATGGGGCCGTGGGTAGTAGATCAGTATTTATTCCTGGCATACAAACGGACCTTGGGAACCCATCCCACAGTGAGGGATGCTCTCTCAGCATGGACTTTTGGGGGAGGACCTAGCCCATACCTGAACAAAATGACAGACTCTGGATATCCCCTATCCTCCCTGGGGAATGGAGTGGGGATTGGTTGGGGGACTAGGGAGCTGGGGGTGGGTGGGGAAGGAGGGAGAGGGAGAGGGAGCTGGGATTGACATGTGAAGCAAGCTTGTTTCTAATTTAAATTTAAAAATCTTTAAAAAAACATATTCTGGTGCAATTGTATATGTGAGTACCCAAACAATATTTGAGCTGACAGAAGGCATACTCCATGCTATGGAACCCATAACAACACTGCTTGGGTGTCAAGATATGAAATTGATGACCCATGAAATTAGGTTAAAATCAAACACATTGTTCAAAAAAAATAACAAATCTAAGCAATCAAATGAGTCCTAATAGCATTCTGCTATATTCATAGATTAGTGTCTTGCTCAACCACCCTCAGAGAACATTCTTTCTGCAGGAGATTTGAAGAAATAAAGAGGCCCACAGCTAGAAACCATACAGAGTAGGAGAAATTGTTATACTTGGTACTCACCATCCAAATAAAAAGTTTCCTCTTAGAACTCAGGAGCTGTGTGAACGGGGAGGCACCAAAGGATCCAATCAAATAATGGATCCAATCAAAAAACTAAACAGAGAATTCTCAATAGAGAAGACTAAAATGGCTGAGAGACACTTGAGAAAGTTTTCAACATCTCTAGTCATCCGGGAAATGAAAATCAAAACAACCCTGAGATACCATCTCACTCCTGTCATAATGGCTTTAAAAAAACACCAATAACAGTTTATGCTGGAGAGGATGTGGGGAGAGAAGAACACTCCTACACTGCTGCTGGGAGTGCCAACTTGTACACCTTCTATGGAAATCAGTATGGAGATTCCTCAGGAAAACGGGAATCAGTCTACCACAAGACCCCGCAATTCCACTCTTAGGCATATATCCAAAAGTTGCACATTCATACAACAAGAGTGTCTGTTCCACTATGTTCATAGCAGCATTATTTGTAAGAGCCAGAACCTGGAAGGAACCTAGATGCCCCTCAACTGAAGAGTGGATAGAGAAAATGTGGTACGTGTACACAATGGAGTACTATTCAGTGGAAAACTACAATGAATCTTGAAATTTGCAGGCAAATGGATGGCACTAGAATAAACCATACTGAGTAAGGTAACCCAGTCACAAAAAGAGAAACATGGTATGTACTCACTCATTTATGGATTTTGGACGTAAATCAGGGGAGTGCCAGCAAACAATCCCACTGCCAGAGAGTCTAGGAAACAGATCCTTCATTCAGGGACTGATGAAAGCAGAGGCAGATACCCACAGACAAACACTGAAACTGAACTAGAATCCAGTGTCAGAAAGAGAGAACTGATGGGCAAAGGAGTTAAGAGTGGGCTGGTTTAACCCACAGAAACAGTTGACCTGAACAAATGAACTCTTGGACTCCAGATTGATGGCTGTGTGGAAAGCATGGGACTGACCCAGACCTCCTGAATGTCGGTGCCAGTGAGGAGGCCTAGGTTATCTAGGGACCCTTGGGTAGTTTTTGCCCTGGCTTACAAATAGACTTTGAGTGCCCATGCCACAATGTGGGATGCTCTTTCATTCTGGACTCTTGGGCGAGGGCCTAGGCCCTTCCCTGGATGAAAGAAAGAAAGGGGAGGCATAAAGAGTGTAAGAGCTAGATAGAGGGCATGGACTACAGCCAGAAAACAAGTCCCTCTAAGTCAAAATGAGGGATGCACATAGGAACCCAGAGACAGGTGTCATATGTAGAACCTGCCCAGGTGTGATACAGATCAGATCCTAGACCTGAAAGAGAAAGATCAGTGGACATATGCCCTCCTCCATAACCCAGAAATAATCTCCAATTGATAAACACCTGAAAATGATGTATTTGGGGTATCGTATGTGTGTGTGTACACATGCATGCATGCATGAATGCATATGTGCTTCTGTGTGTGTGTGTGTGTATGTGTGTGTGTGTGTGTGTGTGTGTGTGTGTGTGTTTAGGAATGAGCACTTACAATGCATAACCTATCAAGGGGTTTCATTCATGGACAAGACCAAGTCTCCATCTTTTAGGAGACTTCAATGCCTATAACATTTCATCTAGGGTTAGAACCCAGTTGAAATTAGCAATTACATTTTTCAGTGTCCCCGTAAGAAGTATGGTTTCCTATCCTTATAGTATGGCAAATGTCTGGGAATACTATACAGAAGAGCAAGTAAATCTGGGGTTACTATGTGTGTGAACACATGCTATATTCAATAACAATTAAAAGTAAAATATTTAAGTTGTAGGAAAATTTATATGAGTGAACATGCCTAAGGGCATGGTATGTGTATTGTGTACAGGAGACTACTGAGGTCAGAACTGGGCATTGGATTACTTAGAAGTGGTTTACAGTGCATTATGAGCCATGTCGTAGATAGTAAGACTAGAACTCAGTGCCTTGCAAGGACAACACTTGGAACTTGAAGTACCCTTTTTGTTTCTTAAGTGGGCATTCTGTGCCCTAATTACCACTGTATATAGCTTTATTCTGTTGTTACTCATTTCAGAAAAAGACAACAAATTTCCAAATGAGCTTTGGGTAATTTATCATTTACAGTTTTCAGTTATTAAGTTGTTTTTCAAATAAATTTAAAACCATTTTGTTTCTTCTTATTGAAACTGGACTTTTTTCTCTCATAATATGTCCTGATTATGGTTTCTCCTCCATCTACATCACCCAGCTCTGCATGACTTTCCCTTCCAACCAGATCTAGCCCCTTTCCATCTCTCACTAGAAATCAAAAGGCTTCTAAGAGATAATACTAGAATAAAATATTTAAAATAAAATACAGTAGGATAAAACAAATACTACCACATTGGAATTGGGAAATAAACAAACAAGCGAACACACAAACAGGAAGAAAGGAGTTCAGGCAATCATAAAACAGAGACCCATTGGTTTGCACACTCAGGAATAGCAGAAAACAAATTAACTTTAAGGTAAAATACATGTGTAAAGGACAAGTAGCATAAAAAGAGAGGAGAGAAAAATAAAATAAAAATAAGATTAAAAACACAGAATAAAATAGACAGACAAGAAAACAGAAGAGTGTTAACATAAAATTATGATGTACTGAATGTCTTTAAGTTCATTTTCCATTGGCCATCTACTACTGAGCATGCAGCATATTCCTAAGTGTAGTTTGTTTCCCCGTGTGGATTCCCGTTAAGGAAATTGAGTTTTCTTTTTTCACCTTTTATTAAAACGATATTCTTCTATGCATATATGCATAGTACCCAAGAGAAGAGGATGGAGACAAGATCCTCTGAATGGATGGGGAACAGGGCGAGGGGGGGGTAGTGGGACCTGGGAAGAATAGAGGGGGTAAAGAGGAAGGGAGTTGGTCATGGGGGAACAGGAAGTTGAGGGGGTGGGGGTAGAATAGGGGGAAGAGGAATCATAGGATCGAAGACAGATCAGGCACCAGAGTGACCTCGAGTGATCTAAAGGTATAACATCAATTGGCAAGCTAAGCAATAGTGGAAGGACCACCTCGAATGCCCATTCCTGATAATGAACTTGATGTCTATAACTATCCGGGAGCCTCCATCCTGGGACTGATGGAAGCAGAGGCAAACACACAACTAAGCACTGAACTGAACCCAAGGAACCCAGTGACAGAGAGAGAGGAATGATGAGCAAATTGGCAAAGAATGGGCTGGCAAAACCAGCAGAGACAGCTGATCTGAACAGGGGAGTGCTCTTGGACCCCAGAACGACAGTGGGGAGGCCAGAATGGGACTGATCTGGACCCCCCAAATGTGAGTGTCAGTGAGAAGGCCTGGACAACCTATGGGGCTCTGAGCTGTGGATCAATGTCTATCCCTGGTATACAATCTGTCTTCATGTGCCTATAGCACAAAGAGAGATGCTCTCTCAGCCTGGACTCTTAGGGGAGTGCCTTGACCCTACCAAGAGTAAAATGATAGACTCTAGACATCCCCTATGTGGAAGGATTTGGCAATAGGGTGGGAGGGAGGGTGGAAGGGGAGTGCGGGAGGAGGGGAGGGAGAGGGAACTGGGATTGACATGTAAAACAAGCTATTTAAAATTAAAATAAAAAAATAGGAAAAAAACGATATTCTTTTTAATACTATATATATTCATATATAGTATTGTCTCATACAATATATCCTGTTTATTGTTTCCACTCCAAGTTCCTCCCCACTTCCCCTCCCATCTGGATCCACTCCATTCTGCCTCATTATAAAAGAACAGGATTCTAAGCTATTACACCTAAACATTAAAAAAAAAGGTAAAAAAAAAAAACTATGAAGCCGAGCTTGGACAAGACGAACCAGCAGAAGGAAAAGAGCCCAAAAGTATGCCCAAGAATCAGAGATCCATTCAAAACTCACTCAGGGGCCCCATGAAAATGCTTAGCTAGAAACTATAACATATATACTGAGAATCTACTGCAGACCTACCCACCCAGGCCCTGTGCTTGACGCTTCAGTCTCTGTGAGCTCAGTGGAGTTTTGCTCAGTTTATCTAGAGGGACTAGTTCTCCTGGTGTTCTCCATCCCTGATTGCTCTTACTCTATTTCTGTCACCTCCTGTGCCAGGTTCCCTGAGCTCTGAGGGGAGAGATTTGTTCGAGATGTCCCATTAATAGCTCTGTGTTACTAAATTTTCCTCTGCATAATGTCTGGCTGTGGGCTTCAGTATTTGTTCTCATGTGCTCAATAGAAAGCATGTCTAATAATGGCTGACTAAGATGCCGTGCATATGTGAAAAACAGCAAACTGATAAATATAATAACAGACATCCATACACATATACGTATAGTAATTTCAGAGGCAGTAATATCAATATTGGGATCATTTATAGCCCTCCCCCAATTTTTTGAAGTTCTATAAATATTTTTGAGACAGGTATAAATCTTTAAAAAATAAAAAATACCCAATATTTTTAGTACATGGTTAGAATAATTTTTAGCTTCTGTTTCTTTATGAATACATATTTAGGATTTTATCAGACAGCTTCATAAAATCCATATAGTGTTAGAAACAATAGAAACCACATAAGTTAAATGGTCAAAATGCTAAAACCACAGTAATTAACAACATGTCTGTATATTTTATGCCTTTACATACTGAGTCTCTAATCAAGGTACATGCTTTTTTTATTTAAAAAAAAGATTTATTTACTTATTTTGTATGCAGTGTTCTGCCTGCATGTGTGCCAGAAGAGGGCACCGGATCTCATTACAGATGATTGTGAGTCCTCATCTAGTTGCTGGGAATAGAAGGGTATACAATAACTGATGGAAACAGACCCAGAGGCCCATAGCAAGACACAAGGTAGAGTTATGGAAATCCTGTAGGAGGATTGTAGGAGCCAGAAGGGTTAAGTACATCACAAGAAAACCCACAGAATAAAATAAACTGGGCTCATAGGAGCACACAGAGACTGAACTGACAACCAGGAAGCCTGCATGGTTGTCCAAGTTGTCTGATATTGGCCCTCTGCTTATATGTTAGAGTTGTGTAGCTTGGTCTTTTTGTGAAATTCCAAAGAGTCGAATTAGGGTGTTGTTTCTGCTTTTGAGACCCCACTTCTCATACTGTGTTGCCTTTTCCAACCTTAATATAAGGGGAGGCACTTAGTCTTATTGCAACTTGATAGGCCATGCTTTGTTGATATCTCTGGGAGGCCTGCATCTTTCTGAAGGGAAAGGAAGAGAAGAGGATATAGGGAAGGAGAGTTGTGTGTGAAGGACTGGGTGGAGAGCAGGGAGGGGAACCTGTTGTTGAGATAAAAAAAAATTGATGGTAATAGTATTAATGGGAATTAAATCCTTTAAAAAAGTCACAATTTTTAGGTGACAAAGTCATATTAGAGGTCATAGAAAGAAAAAACGGATGTTAAGTTAAGAACGAAAATGAAATAAGCAAGATGACAAAGATAAATCAAAGGCCCCAAATGAATCGTCGCTTAAACAGAAAACCAAAGCTCTGAGCCTGTTCAAACAAGAAAGCATCAAAAATCTCACTGCATTGAAGTGGAGCACATGATCAATGTCTAAGGTCAAACAATCACCAATGTCCAAATTCAATCCAAACACAATCACTAATAAAATATAAAATACAGGATTCCCATATTTTAAACTTCGCATGTCACATGCTCACCCTTAGAATGCCTGAACATAAACATGCCAAGACTTAGAAGCATGGTATGACTCCATACATCCCTTCATTAACAAAGCAGGCAGGAAGACTAGTGAGCCTTAGGTAGTGATTCCTGTCCCAGGCACTGATAGCATAAAAAGTAAAGGACACCTACCTGAAGAAAAGTCTCAGTGCAAAGTTTTCATGCACGTCAGCAGCATGTCTTCCCTGGTAACTGTATACATGGGGAAGTCACTGGCAAACAAATAACAAAGGAAAACCTTCAATTCTGCATTTTCTGTCCATTGTATTCTGAGTAACCTTGATATGTCCTTGAAATAGTTCAAATGCTTATAAAGATACATTTTCCACTTTTTTCTGAAGAAAGAAAATGCAAAATATCACTTTACTGGCTTTCCAATTATCTCCAGGAGAATTTTAAATGAACTGACAGTTGAAAGCCCTCTCTTGATTTTCAACTTCTAGTAGTTTATTCCACTGATTGCTATAGAAAACATGATTGAATATTTACTGAGGATTAATAGCCAGAACAAGTATTGAAGACATAGGTAAAGTAATAGAATATGCACAAATGTTGCCAGGCCAACTGTTTCCACATAAAATGATATCGATAGTCGAGTGAGGTAGATGATATTTATGTATAGAAGTGAGGCTGATCCTTGCCTTTTAAAATTATTTTAAGTGTTTCTTGTCTACGTTGAACTCTCTTTCTGAGTGCTTGTGTGAGTGTCGTATGTGTATGTGCTTGTGGTGTATGTGTAGTGTGTGGCAAAGGGTATGTATGTATTTCACCATGTTCATCTAGAGAAGGAAACCTTGGTCTCTTGTTGCTGTATTCAAAGGACTGTGACTCTGCTGGGCTTCTGGGAAATGCATCCCTTTGTATTTGTTGACCTTAGAGATCAGACCATGACTTAGTAATGGAGATGATCATTTAAAAGGCCCAGAACTCTTAAACTCATTCCTATTATCATTTATCCCTTCACATATTTTTGGAAGCTTCATATTTTACGTTCCCATGTTGTAGTTAGTACCTTTAATGTCTTTAAGTGGCTTCATGCTCAAAATTTGCTTTCTAGTCTGTGGGACTGCTCAGATGTAAACTCTAAGTATGTCAACATTAGTATGTTGAAGGTAAATAGAAAGTAAATCAATGAACATATGTTCCTGGGGATGGTTTTGTGAAACAGCCCCTTCCTAGCTCTCTCTTTGCTTCCCAGCTTCTCTGCTAGATGCTCTGTTGAAATGAACTTTCGCTACTCCAAAGCAGCAGGGTCAAATAGCTATGACCTTCAACCTTTGACACTCTGATTCCAAATTGACTTTCAGCTTTTAAACAGATTTTCTCAAGAATTGTGTACAGCAATAAAATGTTAGAACTCCATACAGCAAATGGCTTGGATTGCATTCATTATTCTAATTATAAAACTATGTTGATTCTCCATTTGTATGGACCCTATTGTTTACAAGCTGTTCTATGATATGTCTCTTCCTAAAACTGTCATTGAATATAAACCACCACTTTATATGTGAAGACAAAATATAGTAAAAAGGAAGCATAAATAACTCAGACGTATGTGATATTAACTCTGTGAATATCTATACTTGATGTGCCATAAATGTGCAAGTTTCATGTTTCCCTCATTCAAGGACTAACTATATGTGTCTCTAAAATCAATCTTTGACACAAGAGTGACTCAAGATGTCCTACTTTGTGATATTCAAATAAATAACATCAATATCCTATGTGGCTTCTTGCTACTCAGTTTTGTGACTACAGCTAAAATGCTGAAATAAAATCCAAGTCCTAATACCTTGGTTTTATAGCTAAAACACAATCCTTTGCCACAGAGTTATGTCTTCAGGACACATCTTTCATAGGAGCTTGAATAAGGATCAGGCAGTCATATAATAAATTTTCCACTTTCAGAGAAAGAGATATTTCATAGTATGCTGTAACTGAAGATGGTAGAAAACTGAATGAATTCAGAAGATATAATTCATATTCATGCAAGAGAAACTGAAGAATAGCATGGTACTCTTTAGTTATGTTATACATGACTAAGTGGTTATCTTACAGTTACTAAATCAATATATTATAAATTTGGTATTATCCAATTGATTGAAGATAAGATGGTAAGTATTTTCATCTATGACTTAATGAAGCTTAACGTAGATCAAGCAAAAAAGAGTAGACTGGTGTTTCTTAATCAGTGTAAACAAAGGAAGAAATGAAGTAGATGAAGAATTTCTTGTTTTTCTTGGAAGCATTTGCTCTGGGGTTTAGGAGCCCAGCCTTCCTCCAGTTATAAGACCCCTCTCTATTGAAACAGGAATGAAAGAAGACATAGGAGTCCACACTTGCAGAAGTCTCTTGAATGAAAAGAAGAAACAAACAAAAAAACCCTGAACCAACAAATTAAGTGAAATGAATGTCCTGTTGTGGTGGTAAAACTGGACAGTGTACATCTTAATATGGGTCTATTAATCCCCAGACATGAAGAGAATGGTGAAGTGAATGAGGTGAAAGACAGAGATGCAAGAGACAAAGCAAATACTAAGATGATATGAGGCTTGGGAAAAAATCCCTATTGAATATTAGGAGAGGAACATGTAATTAGTCATTGCCATGTGCCCATCGGAACTATAGAGAGTCATCAGCTGTCAGGTGGAGAAGAGCCCCAAAGACCTGTAGGACAATTGCAATCCAGTTGGTTCCTTTGGACTGCCTGAATACAAAATGTTTCCATCATGTGACACCAGTACTCACTTCACTTTTGAAGGCACTTAAAATTCTCAGTTTTCTTTTTACTTGGAGGTACCCCATTGCTTTGAAACTGATGTGCTCAGTAGCAACAAAAGAAAATGTCCTTGGTGATGTTCTCACATGTCCTGTTCATCAAATAGTTTCAGTTTTATTCTCTTATTGTGTGAGTGCAGGACTGCTTGTGTGCTTGAGCATGCTTTGTCACATGTGGCTGTCAGAGGATAATTTTGTAGTCTGTTCTCTTGTTCTACCATGTGGGTGCTGGGGATAGATCTAAGGTTCTCAGGGTGGGCAGGAATGCCCTTTACCCATTGAGTCATCTCAATGATACTGATATATTAATTTTATCTGACTCCATACATGTGTTATGTATGCAAATTAGTACTAGATAATCTTATGTGTTTCTGGCAAGCATACACCATGAAACATAATTTATTTCAGTTTTAAAATCATTTTATTCTTTGTCACATCAAAGCTTTACTTGTTGTTGTCACAGGCAGAGGAAGTCTGCCTAAAAGGGTTAGAAACCTAATCTGATGTGACGAATGAAAGAGACACATAACTGATTGTGCAACTCTAGAGTAGAGCTTTTACTGCATTTCAGCACTAGATACTTTCAGATGATTGTGCACAAGTGATTACACTGACTTTGTGAACTTACCAGGAGTTTCTAGAGTGTTCCAGTGGCTTATAGAGATCAACCTGGTAACCCAGGTTTAGGTCTTTTAAAGGAACTGATATTGACAAATTTCTGTATACCAATAATAGGTTTCTCTGCCAACATAGTAAGCCAGATCAAGCCAAAGTAAAAAGTGAAGGACCAGGTTTATTTGGACAAAGCACTCCTAGGTGACACTCCAGCCTGAGAGATGAGGTGGGTAACTGGACAGGAGAAAAATCACATCCGGGTCTAAAGGAGGAGGCTTAAATACCCTGTTGGTGTGGAGGTGATGATGTGCCTGCCACAAGGTGGTTTATGTCTAATTATAAGGCGGGGTCTTGAGCAGCGTCAGAATCCAGCTTTGGGTGGTTTTTCTGAGAGAACGGGGTTGGGAGTGGGAGGAATGGCTTGATCAAATGGGGGTGTTGTAAATGTATTTCCATCTTAAAGCAGAAAATATGCATCCTTCAATAGAAAATGTGTGCTTGTGTTCCTGGACTTAAGAAATCCATGGGTTTGTATCATAGTTGAAATTTCTTACTGAATTGCATCCTATGTGAGGAAGCATGTTTTGTTGAACTCAGCTTCTACTTCCTCCACTTAGCTCATGGTACAGTAAAACTTTTGAAAACTGCCAATGTTGCCCTATAGAATTTTCCCTTGCTCATACATTTCTCTACTCACCCTAATTTACCAGATAATGGACCAATTTGAGGCTTGCAGGAAGCTGGAATTGCATAGCTGAAAGCTGAGAAAAACTCCAGCTCGATCGTATACAAAACTTATGTTTCAATCTCTTCCTAGCATGTATCTCAGGAAACTGATGAAATTTAGCTCTGACTTGGAAATGTCACATTTAGCAAGAGATTTTGCTATACCCCTGTGTATTGCTAGCTTTGCCTTCTGCATATAGAGCACACATGTCCTTCCTAAAGCTACCCCGAAACTGGCTCATTGTCAATTTCCCTTATTTCAGTAAAGATTTGGCAGATGGAAGGAAACAATGAGGCAGTACGGAATGTGTCCGGGGATGCCATGTGCTTACAATTAAACTGCATTCTTCAGTTTATACAGACTTGTAAAGAACAATTTAAAAAGTTTCTAGTCAACTCTGATGCTATAACACTTAAGGTGGTGCAGGACAGATTGGGATATCCCTGTATATTAAGTATTCTAGGAGGTTACGATAAATATCTGTGATAGTGTAAGATGCTTATTGTTTTAGAAATTACATGGGATTAAAAACACTGATAAAATTCAAAATTTTAAAACAGTATTATTAATAAAACAATGGGCACACATCAGTCTCACTCAGGCTCAATATGCAGCACATGCCACATATTAAAACCTAATATTTTATATCAGACATAAGTACAATCATTAGTAATTTCATGAGATAGATGGGTGTGACTGTCAAGAAAATCATTGATCAATGGCACATATCTGATGAGAAAAAGGGTCTAGAGTGGAAACTATTTTGTTTGCTTGTTTTATTTTTATCTTTAAACTATGTGCCTTTTTAATAATAGTGCCAAGTTCAAATTCAAAGTAGTGATTCAATGAATATTTTCTGTCCTACACTGCTTAACAGTCAAGAAAAATGCTTTGCAAAATCTATCATGGTGTCTTATCAAGGGCTGTTTGGAACATCTTGAACTGAACAAAAAGGATGTGCATTTACTTTCTATAACAAGAGCTTTTGAATCAAGAGTTAGAAAGAAGTTAGTGACTAGTAACTAATCATTCTTTAATCTATATAGGGCATACCACAGGTAAGGTGTTCTTCAAATTGTGTTCTTTTTAATACAGTAAGTTTGGATAGTAAAAATATTTGCTAGGTTAATTTCCAATTAGGTTCCACATACTAAACCAGCTCAGTGGTTACCTTTCCCTTTGAGGAAAAATTGAAAATATTTAGTGAGGAGATATATTGCATTCTGACCATGAATTAGTTAATCTGGATTTCAAAAGACCTCAAATAAAATGTCTCCATTTGTGTAAAGCAGAGCTTAATCAGCCTGACAAGTTAAAGTAGAGTTTCTTCAAACACAAAGGTTACTTTGACAAAACCAAATTAAGGTCTAAGCAGGTCTTAATAAGCAGAAAGAATGTTCAGTCCCTAATGAGTGTACAGATAATTAATGCCTGACTTAAGGAAGCATTGGGAATGACTAGGAATGCCTTAATTGGTCCACCTTACTTGCCTGCAGGCTCTTCTGTCGTGGGAAAGACTTAAGTGAATTCTAGCTTTCAGCAAATCTCAGCATGTCTCACTTTCCTGAAGTCACCTTTATCATTTGGGGCCTTAAGGGGAAAATGAATTGTAATGAAGCTTTCCCCTGCCTTTGTGGAGAACAGGAGGTGTTTTCATAGCCTGAAACCTGAAAGAGAGAGCTGACTAGAAAGACTGGGATCAATCAGAAGCTAAAGAAAAATAAGTACACAGATATCTTTAGGGGTCCATTCATACATGTGACCTATTTCCTTTGAGAAAAAATTGTATTAGATGGATATAGGTGTTAGTATAAAAGAGTGAGGAAAAAGCCATTCACAGAATTGCTGGGGAGACAAAAGGAGAGATGTTGAACCACTTTCAAACCATACATTGATTTTTGTCTATCACTCTTTATCACTTTTGCAGTATTCTGGGTAGAAATCAACTGAACGCTAAGGACTCATCCAAGGTGTGCCTATCATTGCCTGTTTTGAATGAAACTACATGTGTGGTTATGAAAAATAACAGTTATCTCTTAGGTGTGCAGATCTAGATGCAGACAAGTGTAAGGTGACACTGCAGCTGGACAACCAAAAACACAGAAGTAACTACGATCCTGATGGTCCAGATCTATCTGCCTGTCACTGAACCAGTAAGCATACTTCCTTGCCTGTCAATGTTTCCAGTTTATTCTGAGTGATCATTTTTACCAAATAAATAGACAGTCAAATTAATCTGTTGTATTTTCAAGAAAAATACTTTAATATACAAAAGTGAAAGTGTAATTGATTTTGAGGAACTGCCAGTCTTTAGGATGCTATTGTATGATTTTGTATGATCTTCCCTGTTATCTTTTTAGTGATAATGTCCTTTTATAGACTGTATTTACACAAATTTCACTTAGTAATGTCTGCCTTGTTTACTTTGTCCAATATGAATATGAATATTTTTCATGCAAAGTCACTTCATACAAATGCTAAAATCATGCTAAAGACTTAGTTTAATTATGTATTGCTCTTTGTAGTTATAGATAACACTTTCAGAGAGAAATATATAAAACATCTTTGAACGCATAGAAAAAATCAATAGTACCATGTTTTTTCTTTGATAATTTTCAACACGTGGATGCATACACACACGAGTACACATTGGCAGGACTCCTAGTGTTTCTGTATGCAGAGACAGCAATGCCAGAATGAGTGGAAAGTGGAGCCCTGCTGTCATTAAGAGTGCTTGAATCCCTAATTCTGAATGAGTTATCTGAGTGTTGCCAGTGAGAATAAAGAAAAATTCTTGTCAATATGGTTCTTAATTGGATATACTTCACTCTGTTTGTAATCTCTAGAGAGAAGCCCTCTCAGATACTGGGCCTGAACCATTTATAATTAAGATACTGCTCTTCAAGATTTGCTTTCATTTACGCTGAGGAGAACTTTCTTCTACTGCTGTGAAGGAAACACAGAATTTCATGCATGCTAGGCAAGCCCTGCACCATTATGATGAATCCTCCAACTAAGCTGTTTGAACTTTCCTATGGTCACATGCCATTATCATGCAGTACAGGCAGAAAAATATTCATAAGGTGGATTTATGGTGTTACTGTTTAGGAAAACTTTTCTCTCAAATTCCTGGTAAAATTATTTATTTTAGCTTTTACCTGGAGAGGATGAGTTCTTTGTTTCAGCATACTCATGATTAACAGTGACATTCCATCACAACAAGATTTTGATAGGAGTCTAGATTGGTCTTCTGGTAGGAGATGTGAGAATATATTCTGAATTTGTGTGTAAACTGGATTCTCCTTAAACAAGCAGCTGGTCAGAGCAAAGGTTAAAGAGATACCATTAGAATTTCAAAAAGAGCTATACATGAAGACATAAAGTCCATTTGTATGCCAGGGATAAATACTGATCTACTACCTAAGGTGCCATAGATTGCCTAGGCCTCCTTACTGACATCCACATTCAGGGTGTCTGGATCAGTCCCATGCTGGCCTCCTAGCCATCATTCTGGGGTTCACAATGAGGGATATTCTCTCAGCCTGAACTCTTGGGGAAGAGTCTAGGCCCTGCCCTGTATGAAATTACAGACTGTGGAGATCCCCCATGGAGGGCCTCACCCTTCCTGCGGAACAGAGTGGGAATTGTATGAGGGACTGGAGGGGGTTGGGAGGGATGGGGAAGGAGAAGAGGGAGAGGGAGCTGGGATTGACATGTGAAGCAAGTTTACTTCCAATTTAAATTAAAAATATCTTAAATTAGAAAAAAAGACATAAAGATAATCCTGTCAAAAATGTGGAGGATATCATTTAAGGTGAAATCATCAATAATCACGTGACCTGCTGCTAATAACTTGTAAGTTGATAGTGGGACACTGCCCCTCAGCCTGTGCACTGAAAACTCAATGGTCTTTCTGATCAGGTTCCTGTGAAGACCAGCAGCAAGGGCCAACATGAAGTTCAACAGAAATTTTGATTTTGTTGCTACTTGAGGCTACAGTTTTAATGTGGTGTCTGGGACCAGACAGAGGACTAATAGCAGCCATTGGGGCCATGTAATTGTGTCACCATACCTGTGGTAGGTGCAGGCTACAACCACACTCCAGCTGCCTCTAGAGTCAAAACAGACAAAAAGTCTTCCTTGATGTCACAATGACTTACCTATTGTCAAATCTCTCTAATTAGCAACAATAATGCTGTAACACAAGTGTTCCAACATAGGGAAACTTGAAGAAAGAGATGACCATTTCCACACTATAGGCAAATCTTGCTCAGTTTACAATATTAAAGCCATTCTTAACTCTTGTCAGAAACAAACAAAGGGGGAAAACTGATTTACAAATCAATAGAAAAAATTCAATGCAGTGAAATAAAGTGTGTGTCTCCACTACAAAGACTTTTAATAAGATTCAAGAAAAAAATATATAAATTCATCATTTGCTTCCCTTGTGTATTTTTGTTTTTCATAGTGTTTAATAGTACCAAGTAACTGATAATTTGCTGAGATCATTTTTTTTAAATTTGCTGAGAACCTACACAAATGTTGATACATATGAACATCAAAATGACTTGTGTAACAAGCTTCTTTTCTAGTTGTATACTAAGAAAAAAATTACATGAAGAACCCCAGAACATTGTTTATACAAAAACTCAAAAAAGAAGACCAGACCTGAGATGTTATATGATACGAATAAAACCTCGAACTCAAGAAGGAAGATGTTGTTATGATTACATCAAATGTGCAAGATAATTTCTGATTAAAAATGAGGAGCATAATGTTGGGGAAGTCCTGTTATTTGCCTGTTATTTGTCAATAAAGTACTGTTGAGCCTATAGGGAACCAAGATAGGAGGGACTAGGAGTCCAGGAGGATTCTGGGAAGGAGAAACACGAGAGTCAACATGTGACGCCATGGGGTAGGAAGCCGGAAACCTCTCCGGTAAGAAACATACTTAGATTAACAATTATGGGGTAATTGCTTAAAGCAGAGCTAGCCAGGAAGAGACAAGCAAGGCCAACAGCTTCATAACTAATATAGCCTCCTGTGTGTTTATTTGGGACTGATGCGGATCTGGAACCAGGCAGGCAGAAAGGCTTCTCTCAAAGAAAAAGCTTCTCTTAACAGCATAATATAATGTTAATTATGCAAACACACAGAAGCATGACATTATAACTTTAAAAGAGCCACAAAAGTTCTTACAACTGGTAATAAACTGTATATATTTGACTTGTAATATTAGATGGGTGTGTTAGTTTTTATGTGTGTTTGTGTGTGTGAGTGTGTGAACATTTTTATTTCCGTTTAATCTATGGATATTCATGCGTATTTGTATAAGCATAGGTGAAGCACAGAAATCAATGTCCGGTTTCTTCCTAATTCATTATCCGCTTAATATTTTGGTACAGTGCTTCTCGGGGAACCTGTTGCTCACCCATTTGACTAGATTGGCTGGCCAATAGAGCCTAGGACATCTTCTTATCTCCATTTTTCGACACTTAGGCTTAGGAATCTAGCTCCAATTCTTCCATTTATTTTACTTGATTTCTGGGATTCCAAACTCAGGACTTCATGTTTATTTGGCAAGAACTTTAATGCCTAAGACATTTCTGCCTCCATAATATTGTAATTCTTAATGCTACATAAAGAATCTAAAGGCAGAACTATATTAAGTAATATGGAAAAAATAAGAAAAAAAGTTGAAGAAAAGAAGTTTAATGAAAGAATTCAGCATATATTTTATTAAGTTGATGATGAAGAAGAAGATGATAACTGACCATAAGCTAATAGTAATTATTGATGTTCATAGTGCTCCATATCTCTAAGCTATTTAATGTTCAAAACTTATTAACCTTTTGAACTCTATTAAAGAAGTGCTGCTATCAGCATTTTGCAAAAGCACAAGCAGTAATGTAGGGGGACTTTGTGAACTAAGACTCACATGGCTAAACCTGTCCATCATTTGCTTGAGTCCTTTATTCTAATGCCCTGTCTTCCACAGTCTATTGATAAAGAGACAACTGTATATTAGTAAGGTGACTGTACTTCTGGAGCAGTTAGAAATGCCACACTTATCCATATGAAATGTACAAATATGACAAAGCCACACCATACCAAATAGTAGTATTCATATGAGTTGTTGCTTATAAACACAAGTGTCAAAAAGGTGAAGCTATTTTCATGAAATATTTTCCATACAATCTGAAATAGATTGTGGTTAAAATTTTTTATATGTAGCTATGGCAATTTTCATTTGGATTTTAGGAAAAAGAAGAAATCTTAAGACATACTTGGAGTCAAAAATGAAAATAATATTTTATGGTTTTGTGCATAACTTAGAAATAAATTTTAGTTTAACTAACAAAAATTCATTTACATGGAAGATTTGGTCAAATAACTGGCAGTTAATACAAATAATAAAATATTATGAAGTTTTAAATTTGTAATAAATATTATGTATCATACAACAAGTAGGTGTGATATTATTAGTTTAGCAATATTTATTAAAAGACAGTTATATTCTGGTCCTACAGATTCAATAGTAAATAGAAAGTGTTCCTACTTAATATTACTATGATCTGCTTTTTATAGAGTAGTTTCAAACAATAACAAAAAGTATATAACGTTGTTATGAATAATGTAAAAAGCAAAGGAAGAAGATAAAGGAATATCAAGCTGACTGCCATAGCAAATACTGATGCCTCCACACTAAAATGTGAGGAAGTGATGGAGGGAGGCTTGTAGCTACCAATCAATGCTTCAAAAGAGGCAGTGAGAGCAAGGGGCCTGAGGCTAGAGTTTGTTGGGTCAGTTTCTTAAGTGAAGGGATTTAGGAAGGAAGTTCGGAGGTAGGATTAAAGAAATTGACCTTGGGCTGGGTACTGCCAAAAAGACATCATAGGTCAAGTTATGCTCATAGTATTTTTTAAAAATATATTTATAAGGGAGAAGACCCCAACAGTCATTTACCCTGTACTCCACATTATCAGAATTGAGTATGTATACATGTTGTTTGTGGTCTATATACTGAAGGTACTTGCTTACTGGCCTTTTTTACAGAAAATATTTGCTGGAATTTGACAATATATGCTATTGCTAGATATTTTAGTTTTAAGATAGATGTAAAGTGAAAAGATGAAAACTTTCTGAGTTGTTATATGGACAATTATACACACACACACACACACACAAATACACAAATTGTGGCACCTACCATGTTACCCCAGAAAAACTTTCTACTCAACATTAATAGTGTAAAACACAAACAAAATTCATGGATCTCTAGGATCTTCTGGTGAGGTTGGCAGTCATATATCTTTCACCAAAATGATTCAAGACTTTCCAAAGTTCCTAGGAGGACCAGGATCCAGATTGCTGTGTAGCCTCTCTTCTCCATTTATGGCAAGGGAAAGCAGAAGTAAGTGGCCCCTGGGTGCTTTCTATATTTCAACAAACTTACTTATTTCTGACTTAGACAAGGGAGTTCTGTGGGTGATAATACTGAGAGTTGAGTGAACTCTGCTCC
Organism: Mesocricetus auratus; assembly: GCF_017639785.1. Taxonomy (NCBI): domain Eukaryota; kingdom Metazoa; phylum Chordata; class Mammalia; order Rodentia; family Cricetidae; genus Mesocricetus; species Mesocricetus auratus. The sequence goes on from NW_024429195.1 coordinate 16,073,337, forward strand.
TACTGGAAAAAATGTATTGAACAAATTAGAAAAGGAATGAGAAGATAAAGGAATGGAGGCTAAGAAACACACACACACACACACACACAAATCTCATCTAAGATAACAATATACAATTTCTATTTTCATTTCTTAAGGTACACAATAAAGAATGAAACTATATCACAGGATAAAAGGTTCAAAATAATTTGTGACTCTTTTTGGAATTTTTCAATGGTAGAAATAAATATTGATGCATTTTTGATACTGACAGGTATAAAAGTGAGTTACTGTAAAATTTCACTGCAGTTTCAAAGTACAAAATAAACATCAAATCCCTGATTTAAAAAAATGTTTAGCTAAATTTAAGAGGAAAAGTGCAAGAAAAATAGCATTATATATATATGTATATATATAAATATATATATATATATAAAATGGTACATAACTGTCATCCATATCTGCTTTGTGCAAGCTGTGCTTGAAATGTGTCCAAAGTCTCTGTGCACTGTGCTCTGCTTCAGGTGAGTGTGGGCTCTTCTCAGGACTCAACTCCTGGCCATCACCACCTCCTTGAATCTTCCTAAGCCTGCTCTTCACTTAGAGTAAACCCACCCAGACAAGAAGGACATAAGTTCTGTCACACCTCACTTTTGGCTTCCCCTCCACCCACTGCACTCTGCCCTGAGTGAGGAGAATATCAGGAGAAGCCAGACCATCTAGAGTTGCAGACAGTGAAGTCTCGGCCCACATGCACCACTGGGAGACCAGAGGAGACAGAGAAACCCCACCTGCACCCTCTCAAAAAAGAATAGGAAGACAAGAGTATAAGAACCACTCAGCAATATAAAGACCAATATGACAACACCAGAATCTAGAGACACCTCACCAGCAGGACCTGAAAAGCCCAGACGCAGATGAAACAGAAGAGATGAACCTTCAAGATTATTTTATGAAGATGATAGACACCCTCAAAGAGGAAACGAGAAAATCCCTTAAAGAAATAGAGTAGAAAACCATCAAACAAAAAATACATGAACTGGAAGAAAAGACAAACCAAAAATTTCAAGAAATAAACAAATCTCTTAAAGAATCTAAAGAGAGCCAAGAAAAAGCAACCAAACAAGTGAAGGAAACAACTCAAAGAGCTCAAGATTTGAAAGCTGAAACAGAAACAATTAAGAAAACACAGAATGATGGGATGCTAGAAATAGAAAAACTGGGTAAAATACCAGGAACTACAGATATAAGTATAACCAATAGAATACAAGAGATAGTAGAGAGAATCTCAGGTGTTGAAGAATCACTAGAGGATATACAGTCATCGACCAAAGAAAATCTCAAGGCCAATAAATCCCTAACACAAAATACCAGGAAATATGGGACATCATAAAAAGGCCAAACTTAAGAATAACAGGTATAGAAGAGGGTGAAGAATATAGTGCATAGGTATAGAAAACACATTCAACAAAACCATAGAAGAAAACTTTCCCAACCTGAAAAAGGGTATGTCTATGAAAGTACAAGAATTTTACAGAACACCAAATAGACTAGACCACAAAATGAAGTCCCCTTACCACATAATACTCAAAACACCAAACCTACAGAATAAAGAGAAAATATTGAGAGCAGCAAAAGAAAAAGGTCAAGTAACATATAAAGGCAGACCAATCCAAATTATACCCAACTTCTCAATGGAAAATGATGAAACACAGATGGTCCTGGATAGATGCTCTACAAACGTTACATGAATATGGATGTATCCAGCAAAGTTTTCAATTACTATAGATGGAAAAAAAGATATCCCATGACAAAACCAAATTTAAACAATACATATCCACAAATCCAGTCCTATAGAAGTACTGGAAGGAAAACTCCAACCCAATGAAGATAACTACACTCACAAAACATAGTCAATAGATAATCCCACTTTACCAAACACCAAAAGAAAGAAGGGGGTGGGAATCAACACACAATAACACCACCAATGACAAATCAAAAACAAACAAGAATCAAAAATAAATGGTCATTAATATGCCTTAATGTCAATGATCTTAACTTGTCTATAAAAAGACACAGGCTAACAAAATGGATATGAAGACAGAATACATCCTTCCACTACATACAAGAAGCACATCTCAATGTCAAAGACAGGTGTTATCTCAGAGTAAAGGGTTGGGAAAACATTTTCCAATCAAATGGACCCAAGAAACAAGCTGGTGTAGCAATTATAATATCTAGTAAATCAGACTTCAAACTAAAATCAATCAATCAAAAGAAATGAAGAAGGGCATTTCATATTCATCACAGGAAAAGTCCATCAAGATGAAGTCTCAAAACTGAACATAATGCCCCAAATATGAAGGCACCCACATTTGTAAAAGGAATATTATTAAACTCAAATCATACATTAAACCTTACACTCTTATAGTAGGAGACTTCAACACTCCGCTCTCACTACTAGACAGGACCATTAGAAAGAATCTTAAAAAAGAAACAAAAGAACTAACAGAAATTATGATCCAATTGGGATTCACAGACATCTATAGAACATTCCATCCAAACACAAAAGAATATACTTTTATCTGAGTACCACATGGACCTTGTCTAAAACCTACCACATACTCACCAACATAGAAAACCTTCACAGATACAAAAAAAATGGAATAACCCCCTGTAACTTATCAGACTACCATGCTCTAAAGTTAAAATTCAACAACAACACAAATTGCAGAACTCCCTACAAACTTATGGAAATTGAACTACAAGCTGAATTGTACCATTCCTGGGTCAAGGAAGATATTTCTAGAATTCAATGCAAATGAAGGCACAACATACTCAACTTATGGGACACATTGAAAGCAGTACTAAGAGGAAAGTTCATAGCACTAAGTGCTCATATGAAGAAACTGAAGAATAATCACACATTAGAGAATTAACAGCACAACTTTAGAACAAGAAGAAGCAATCTCATCCAGGAGGAGTAGGCCCAGTAAATAATCAAATTGAGGGCTGAAATCAATAAATTAGAAACAAAGAAAACATTACAAAGAATAAATGTAACAAAGCATTGGTTCTTTGAGAAAATCAACAAGATAGACAAACCTTTATGCAAACCAACCAAAAGACAGAGAGAGAGCATGCTAATAAACAAAACCAGAAATGAAAAGGAGCACATAACAAGGGACACTAATGAAACCCAGATAATCTTCGGGACATACTTTGAAAACCCGTACTCCACAAAATTTGAAAATCTAAAGGAAATGGACAATTTTCTGGATATATATCACTTATTAAAATTAAATCAAGAATAGATAAGCAAAGTAAATAGACCTATAACCCCTAATGAAACAGAGGCAGTCATCAAAAGTCTACCAACCAAAAACAAAGTCTATGGGCAGATGGTTACACTGAAGAATTCAACCAGAAATTCAAAGAAGAACTAATACCAGTATTCCTCAAATTATTCCACACAATATAAGCATAAGGGACATTGTCAAACTCTTTTTATGAGGATGCAATTACCTTGGTACCTAAGCTCCACAAAAACACAACTAAGATAAAGAACTACAGACCAATATCCACATTAATGCAAAAGTACTCAACAAAATACTGGCAAATCAAATCCAGGAACACATCAGAAAAATCATCCACCATGGTTAAATAGGCTTCATCCCAGGGATGCGGGGATGGTTCAACATACGAAAATCCATCAATGTAATCCAATATATAAACAAAATGCAAAAGAAAAACCACATGATCATCTCACTAGATGCTGAAAAGCCTTTGACTAAATCAAACACCCCTTTATGATAAAAGTCTTTCAAGGGATCAAGAATAACAGGAACATAATTAAACATGATAAAAGCAATATACTGCAAACCAACAGCCAACATCAAATTACATGAAGAGAAACTCAATGTGATTCCTCTACAATCAGGAATAAGACAAGGTTGTCCAGTCTCTCCTTATCTCTTGAATATTGTATTTGAAGTACTAGCTAGAGCAGTAAGACAACAAATGGAGATCAAGGGGATAAAAGTTGGAAAGGAAGAAGTCAAACTGTCACTATTTGCAAATGGTAAGATACCAAACAACCCAATTAAAAAGTGGGGTGCAGAACTAAATAGAGAATTCTCAATAGAGGAATCTAAAATGGATGAAAGACACTTAAGAAAGTGCTCAACATCCTTAGCTATCAGGGAAATGGAACTCAAAATAACACTGCGATACCACCTTATACCGGCCAGAATGACTAAAATCAAAAACAACAATGGGAATCAGTCTACCTCAAGACAGCAATTGATCTCCTGGGCATGTACCCAAAGAATACACATTCATACAAGAAGGACATATGTTCAACTATGTTCTAGATGCATTGTTTATAATAGCCAGAACCTGGAAGCAGCCTACATGTCCTTCTACTGAAGAATGGATAGAGAAAATGTGGTTCATTTACACAATGGAGTATGACTCTGAGGAGAAAAACAATGGGATCTTGAAATTCACAGGTAAATGGATGGCACTAGAGGAAACCATCCTGAGCAAGGTATTCCTGTCACAAAAAGACAAACATGGCATGTACTCACTCATATATCGTTTTTAGACATAGAGCATAGGATTACCAGCCTACAATCCACACCTCCAGAGGAGCTAGGAAACACAGAGGACCCCAAGAGAAGAAAACAAAGGCCCCCAAAGAAGGGGAGAGACACAAGTCCCCCCTGAGCAAATTGGGAGCATGGGGAGAGAGGTGGAAGATGGAAAGGGAAGAGGGTAAAAAGAGGTGGAGAGCAGAACAGGAGGACTGAGACAGGACAGGAATAGGGGAGGGCAAGAAAGGAGATTCCTTGATAGAGGGAGCCAGTACATGTTTGGAGAGAGAACTGGCACAGAGGAAATGGTAGGCGATCCACAGGGATGACCCCAACTATGAATCTAGGCAGTAGTGGGGAGGCTGCCTTTGATGCCCTATAGTGAGATTGATGACTACCTTGGTTGCCATTCCTAGAACCTTGACCCACTAACTGACAGAAGCAGAAACAGGCACCCACATCTATACAGTGAGTCATACTCCTAGAATCCAGTTGTGGAGAGGAAGGAGAGATGAACACATGAACCAAGATGAGACACCCACAGAAACAGTTGACCCAACATAATGAGAGCACAGAGACCCTAGTTGTAAAGTGGAGGAACAAGCATTGAACTAAACCAGACCCTCTGAATGTGTGTATTAGCTAGGAGGCCAAGGCAGTCTATGGGACCTCTAAGAATAGAAACAGTGTTTACTCCTAGGTCACAAATGGACTTTGCGATCCCATTCCCTAAGCAGCCCAGATACAGAAAAAGGACATGAGTCCTCTCCCAATAATGTGGTGGACTTTGATGATCCCCAGTGGAGGCTCACACTATCCCTTGGGAGTGGATGGTGGGTGGGTTGGGGGGTCGGTGGGAAGCATTGGAGGACAGGAGGGAAAGAGAGTGGAGGATGTATATGTGTCCAAAATATATAGTACAAAAGGGATAAAGTCCATAACTCACAGTGGAAAAGTGAACAGACACCAAGTTCTCATGACAAATGGTACAAAAGCAAAATATATCTCAAATATATACATGTAATGCCATGAGGGCAAAACGTGGAAAAATCATATCTGTTAATCATAAGAAAAATTACATCTCTGTCCAACAACAGGAAAAAAAAATACAAGGCAAACTGAAATGGAGCTACAATTTACTGTGCAGCATTTCTCACAACCAAAATATAAGCAAGAAATTCTCCTGCAGCATAAGCTACCAAGGTGACATGGCAAGTGAGAACAGCCTGACACCTGACATTGATCCTGAAAAACAAAAGAGCATTAGTTAAAGAATTAAAAAACACACAAAAAAGCCGGGCGTTGGTGGCACACACCTTTAATCCCAGCACTCGGGAGGCAGAGGCAGGCGGATCACTGTGAGTTCGAGACCAGCCTGGTCTACCAAGCGAGTTCCAGGACAGCCTCCAAAGCCACAGGGAAACCCTGTCTCAAAAAAAAAAAACACAAAAAAATTATCAAATAATAACAGTGCACCAATTTTTTTCTTCAGTTCTGCAAATTATAATTGGGTATTGTAAGATGCCAGCAATAAGGGGAATTAGATTAGGAAACTTACAAGAAATATATCCAGTGTGCTATTTCTAACATATTTGGTATTTATGTTTTTATTCATAAAGCATGATCAGAACTGGATATGCGGGTACACACCTGAAACCTCAAAATGTGAGGGACTGAATGAAGACAGTTGTCAGGTTGAGGCCACAAGAATAAATTCAAAATTCACTAGCAAGAAATACATATCATATTTTTTCAAATAAGTATCTGAAGTCAGAAAACTGAAAAATAAAATCAATGAATATTAAAATCTAGATGAAATAAATAGAAACAAAGTCACAACTTAAATGTCTTTGATGAAATGACATTGGTTCTCTCTGGAGAAATAAAGTTTACAAAGAATGTTTCTCAAGGGAAGCACAATTTGGAATATTCAAGTCATTGTATAGAATTAAATTAACAGATTGAGATGCAGTTTAAAGGTAGTATTTTGTTCTATTCATTAAAGATCAGGGAAAGGAAAGGGTCAACATGAAAAGAAATGAGATAGACAATCAATCATATGAGCCCTCCATTTTAGCCTTTAGACATTCGTCTAGAATCTTGAGATAGCTGGTCATGTCATTCATATCATATGCTGAAACAGGCTTCTGGGGAAGAATTTTCCAGATTATTGTTATTATAATTATCATTGTTGTTTTATTTAAATGGCTTCTACAGTTGTACACTTCCAGTAGTCCAGAGAGTCCCATTCTGTGTATGAGATTTAGACTTCAAGCCTTGAAATGATTTTGACTTACAGGAATTGTGGATCTATAAGATCATGTTTAGTTTGATTCAAGACTAATATTCCCATCCAAAGACTTGTTCTAACACAAAAGATGTTTGACTGCCTCCGTTTGTGGATAACGTAATTATTATCTCACCTGATAGAAATGCAATCTGGCAAAAGACACACAAGTTTAACACTTATCTACACAATAAGTTCTTTTGTTAACAACACAGAACTTCAGCAAATATCGAGCAACATGGGTCAGCCCCTATTGCCAGTATGTGAATCAGATTGCCTTAAGCCATCCATGATCCCTCCGACTATGGAAATCCAACTGATTCATTTGATTTTGTCAATTAAGTATTGTCCTAGTTACTATGTTTAATTTTGGACTCTTACAAGATAAATTTCAGTCCTCACAGAAAATGCTAACTATTGCATATTTAGCTCAGACTATTCCACAAACTTTAGAGATGAGTTTAGTAATCTGAAATGATCCTTCATTCATTTTCTCTTTTTCTTTATTTTCTTATTCTTTTTCCTAGACTTTGCAACAAACAGGTGAACTGATTTTTCTTTTCAGAAATACTCAAGGAATTAGTATCAACTTCTAGGTCATTTTGGGGATGGGGAAGGGTGAATGTGCATAAAGCAAAATTCAGAAAATTTAAATAAAAACAGAAAGAACAGAGTTGATTCAAAGTGTAACCATGCCCTTAGAGGGTTGGGTAAGATTTTCATTTTCTTTTCGCAAGAAGTTTTAACAAGGGAAACTGAATAACCTATGCTTTCTAGATGCCTCCATAAAATATCAAATAAGAAACAATTTTTCTTCTTTTCTTTTTTTACAGAGTTTTGGTACTTCTGTTAATATTTATATTATATGAAATATGATAAAAAGCATCTTCATTTAGCCACTGCTTTTCTAAACCCCATTGGTTTCCTTACACCATTTTTAAAATTATATATGTGAATGTGACCTATAATTCTGCAGTGTACATGTAGCAAGAGTTGCTGAGGTGGAGACTGTTGGAAGTGTGAAGAGTCCACTCTTGCAATATTTCAGTTCCTGTCCCAAATGCAGGCACTGTGAAGATTCCAGTGGTGTAGTGATGCTTAATTCCCCTGACTAGATGGAATCATGTTCCTTTCAGAAGGCAGCTCAGTTTTGAACACCATTGAGATTCAGTCTGGATTAGAATGAGGTCTTGAAATTGAATCCAGTTGGAGAAACCTTCAGATACAATCACACCAGTATTATTTCACAGTTGTCTATGCCCTCAACAGTTTTTACAAACCCAAAACCCTTGATTTCTCATAGCACAAATGCCCAATTTCAGATTGAAAATTAGGTGCTGAAACCCCAGTCCTTGATATAGATCTATTTCATCTAACTGGGAATCAACTTCAGATTTTGTCAGATCTAATATAACTGAATCCTCATAACAAAATCCTTTCCAGAAAAAGCAACAATAAGGAAGAGTAAGGGAAACAATGTTCTAATGAATTGGGAGGTCTTAACAAAATAATAGTAAGACTATGGCCAATGGCTTGTGTGGTTATTTACTTCTTGGAGTCCTAGAAAACTCTTGTTTGTGGTGATTATTTTTTGTTATCTAATAAAGCTTGAATGAAGATAAGAATAAAAAGCTAGCTAGAGCCATAGAGGCCAGGCAGTGGCAGTACACACTTTTAATTCCAGCAGCCACCTAGTTAGCAGTAGAGGCTGACTGTGGTGGTGTACACATTTAATCCCACTACTAGAGAGGTATCAAAGACAGAAGCAGTGTCTCAGAGCAGGCATTGAGTCCAAGGCAATTAGTCTCCATCCACATAGAGGACAGAATCTCTTCAGTCATGATAGAAGTAAGAGCTCTCTGGTAGCCTGACTGCTTTGATTTTCAGATATTCAGCATGAACCCCAATATCTGTTTCTGAGTTTTTATTATTTGTGTTACACTTATTATTTTGAAGATTATGCCAAAATTGCCAAGATAAACTGAAACCATTTACATTTAAGAGATGACTTCAGCTAGAACCAGACAGCATACTTCACAGGAAGTGGGTCAAGGCCTCAACTATCCAACCTAACCAACAGAGGTACTTTAATAAAAGGAAGTCAGAATGTGCTTTTTGAACATGATTGGTGGGAGCTGTTCTGTTCTCCATCCATCATTTCACAGCCTTCAGAGTAAGATAGGCTGTTTATCCTGGTATTGGCTGAGTCTCTCTTGATTAGCTATGGTAGTCTATTATTACAACGTTTAGTAAAATCAAAACTGCATTCTATACTCAGTTATCTATGGCTTTCTCAAAAAAAGGTTGCTTGAACCACATATATTGTTCAACTATTGGGACTGGTTTAATCCAATTTTATTTCAGCTGAACACTTGTTCAAAAGTAAGAAAATGACTTATTTTTAAAAGTTCCATTGTCAGGCCCTATAAAGGATGAATTTTACACTTGGATGAATGCAAAATTAAATTAAATGTATATTAACATCAACTGCAGTATCAGTGATACATATTTCAATGCATATATCACTGAACAATGTATCCCAGTCAAAAATCTAGGATCTACAATAGAAAAGATAAATTCAAACAAATAATATGAAACTTAAATAGCATAAAATATATGGTACCACACATAAATTTATCAAAGTGACATAAAAACACACCCAAAATATCAAAACACATTTCTACTGGTAACACTGAATATGAAGTAGTACAAATTGTTCCAGCTCAAAACAAAAGAATTGTGCTACTTGGTTTCTGTGCTTCCTTTAATGTTTAATAAGATCAATACAAAAAACCCACAAGTAGAGAACTTTATGAACACTTGTCAGGACTATTCATACAGAGAATATAAAATTACATTTTTAAAATTCTTGTGGTAAAAGGTGAAATGACTCAAATTACTCATAAGAAAGAATTGAATCAATCCAATATAGCTATGCAATGGAAAATTTCTGCTCATTAAAAAAATCATTTACAAAATCATTTAATGTTGTTAGGAACATATTTAAAACATAACACCATCAGAAGAAAAATCAGTTTGTAATATTTTGATTCAATATGCCTTCAATAATTTTGTAAATTACATAAGGAAAATTATGAAAAAAATTATTTTATGAGTACTGTCTTATTAATAGAAGGCCTATGAACAGCACATTCTATCTCTCTAGAAGATTTAAGAGAAAAATATTTATTCTTAAAAACACTAGAATCTACCTAAAACAAACTATTTTTAATGAACTTAAGTATGATAACAATGTCATCACACCGCTATAAAATATGGCAAGTTTCAAGCAGAGTTAAGAGACTTCTGAGCATAGGATAAACATTTATGAAGAGACATTCTCTTGATAATGGTAGTGTATTTTTGTCTTGTGTACTATCCTCAGTTTTGGGATTCTGGAAAATATTAATGTAACACGAATAAATAAAAGACCCAGAGACAGATATTGTGCTTCAACCTTCAAGCTTAAAGTCAGAAAAGAAAAGTAGCTGGCCACTGGTTTCTTACTTCTACCTCAGAATGATCCTTTCTTTCACCAAGCCTCAGACTGTAACTTCTCCTTAGCGTGGCTGGAAATGAATGCCTCCTACTTCATACTGAAGACCTTGTTCGATCTTTTATGCCTCTCTAGTGCTGGGATTAAAGGTGTGTGATCTGTGACTCTTTTAGACTGATTATCTCATGTATACCAGGGGGCCTTGAACTCAGAGAGATTCATCTGCCTCTTTTTTCATTTTTTTATTTTTAATTATTTTAATTTTAAATAGCTTGTTTTACATGTCAATCCCAGTTCCCTCTCCCTCCCCTCCTCCCAAGCCTCCTCACTGACTCTTACATTCAGTCCCATGCTGGCCTCCCAGCTGTTGGTCTGGGGTCTAAAGCCCTCCCCTGTTCAGATCAGCTGCCTCTGCTGTTTTTGCCAGCCCATTCTTTGCGAATTTGCTCATCGTTCCTCTCTCTCTGTCGCTGGGTTCCTTGGGTTTAGTTCAGTGTTTAACTGTGGGTGTTTGCCTCTGCTTCCATCAGTCCCTGGATGAAGGCTCCAGAATGGTTATAGACATCAAGTTCATTATCAGAAATGGGCATTCAGGGTAGTCTCTACACTATTGCTTAGCTTGCCAATTGGTGTTATCCCTTTAGATCACTAGAGGTCACAATGGTGCCTGACAGGGGAACAGGAAGGTTGACAGGGGCCGGGGGGAAGGGGGAGGGAGAAGGTAGGATAGGGGGAAGAGGGAATCATAGGTTAAAAGACAGATCATAGGTTAGAAGACAGATCATCTGCCTCTTTATCCTGAGAAATCCACAGATAAGCACTAAGCTGAACTCCTGGAATCCAGCTGAACAGAGGGAGAAGGAATGAGCAAAGGGGTTATGACCATGCTGGAGAAACCCACAAAAACAGCTGACCTGTCCAAGCAAGGGAACCAGGATTGGACCAAATCCAGTCTTTTGAATGTGCCTGTCAGCTAGGAGACTTGGGCAGTCTATGGGACCTCTGACAGTGGAACCAGTATTTATCCCTAGTGCAAAATGTACTCTGGGAGCCCATTCCCCATTGATGTCTACTCTGTCAGCATAAATACACGGGGAGGGCCTAGGCACTCCTATGAATGATGTGACAGACATTGATGATTCCCCATGGAAGACCTCATCCTTCCTGGGGAGTGGATGGGGGTGGGAATGGATAGGGGTGGGAGTGGATGGGGGTGTAATATGGGGTTTGGGGAGGCATGGGAGGATGAGAGGGAAATAGAACTGGTGTTGATATATAAAATAAGATTGCTTCTAAAGAAAATAAAACTAAAAGAGGAATAAAAGAAAACAATGTAGTGATAACTATTTTACCTTGCTTGGTTTTAGTATTAAATGCTGTTCTGTTCCATTATATGATCAAATTCTAGGTTTTACAAAAGGTAGATTTAAAAGCACAAACCAAGAAAAAAATTCAATTAATATTGATAAAAATCAATGCTAGTTGCTTATAGCACAGAAAGTACTGATTTGTAATAAGACATTTCTTAATAAAATGGTGTTTCTATACTATTGACATATTTTTAATACTAAACAAAATATCATCATTGGTGCAAATTCTTGGATATCAAAAGCAATAATACAAATAAGGAATGAATTTGTTGATTTGTTGTTTTTAAGAAAACAAGACACAAAATGAAGAAATTTTGAGTTGAAGAAAATATATAAATAGTTTATATCTTTAAAACATCATCTAAGATACTAATTAGAAAGATCTAGGGAATGAATGTAGTCATTCAACATTAAATTATTAGCACTGGAAAAGGAGATGAAGGACTGGTGATGATATAGTTGTTGGAATTTCATTTGCAGAAAAATTTAGAATGGAAAAGAAGCAATGTATAGAATTTACATTTTCTGGAATATATTTCAAATAAATAACAACTTGGGTTATGTATACCATAAGTGACTAAAAACTTACATCTGCTTGTTTATGACATCTCCAAGCTTGTTTTAAACTGCTTTCTTTGTTGATACTGCAGTATTCCCATGAGCAAACACTGTTGGAAATGTTGGGGAATAATAAGATAGAGGTGACTATTTCTGAGCCTCTTGAGATCAAAGTTCTGGGCCATGGAATAAGATTCAAGCAAGAAGTCCTTCATGCTACTATAAAATACTATACCATCTAGACACTATCAAGTAATACTAATTTCTCTTCATAAAGTTTTCAATTCCAGATCAAGTTTAATCTGCTAGTGACATTTGTATTTGCATATTACAGATACT